>NW_024962252.1:88877174-89404163 GCF_019238085.1 Lagopus leucura | reverse complement strand
AAAAAAAAAAAAAAAACCACAAGAAAAATAACCCACAAGAAAGTTATACTTCACTACACAGAAACATTTGTCACGCCGCCCAGCACTGACAAAATCCGGATGCACTCAGAAACTACAAGGAGCCTCACAGCTGGCAGCGAGGATGAGGAGAAGAATTCGATCCCCAGCCGCACACGCACGCACACCCATAGGAAGTCTCACACACGTACAGACAGACAGACGTATGCTTGCAGACGTCCTCCTCCTCCGAGGCCGGGGCCGCCGGAACCTCCCGGAGCCCGCGGCGGGCGGAGCGGGGAGCCCAAGGTTACGGCCCGGAGCTGTGGAGCCGCTCCCCGCGAAGGACGCGATGCCGCCCGCCGCCCCCAACGGCCGCCCCGCGCGCAGCCCGCCGCCGCCTTTTACCTCAGCCGCCGGGGCGCACGCCGCCGCCGGCCCCGCCGCGCCGCGCTGCGCTGCGCAGGGTGGCCGGGGCCGCGCCGAGGCGACGACCTCCTCCTCTTTCCTCCTTCTTCTCCTCCTCCGCACACTCTGCCTGTGTGTGTGCAGCCCGCCCGCCTCGCAGCGGCGGCGGCGGCGGCTCCTCCTCTCTTCCCTTCCCTCCCCTCCTCCCCCGCCGCCGCCGCGCCCGGCTCGGCCCCCGCAGCGCGCAGAGGAGCGGGAGGGAAACGGGGAACCCCCACCGCCGCCGCCAGGGAGAACGGGGCCGAGCCGGACCGCGTTCCGCACCCTCGGCTGCGGCCGCCGCCGCCACCTCCTCCGCCCGCCGCCGCGCAGGGCCGCGGGCAGCGCATGGCAAGTGGGCGGCGGGGCCGCGGGCGCGGAGCTCCGCCCGCGCCGCCCCCACGCACGGCCGTGCTCAATTCTTATGGAGCACGCAGGCATGTGTATGTATATACACGCATACGCCTCACAGACTGTCTGCGTGGGCGGTGTTTCGACGAGGATGCCCGTGCCGGCGTGACTGTGTTTACTACATGTTTTCAAAGGCGATTGAATGGGCGTGAAAGAAGCCCCCCCTCCCCGCGTTCCCTGCTGCGGCCGGGCCTTCCGAGCTTGACAGGAATGCACCGCCGAGGAGAATAAAGACTGGGGAGAGGGGTGGTGGAACCCCGGTTCTCTCAGACTGAGGGGAAGGTTTGCAGACAGCGTTACCATACTGCAGGAGCCGACTATCTGAGTCCACAGATGATCATGAAAGAAAGGGTCCAGGGTGAAAAGCGCCTCGTAAAGTCTTCTGTGGTAATCTTGAGTTCTGGCCGTGCCTTAAATCATGCTGTGAGGTCAGCTGCCTTTTTATATCGTTATGATTTTTCTTCGAATTTTTGTCTCCAAATTGCAGTGGGACCACTTGAGGTTCATTTGAAGCAAGAAGCAGCTCGGCTTGCTTGGCCTGCGTTGGGTCCCTCTGGGTGCACCCACAGTCAGGAATGTGGGATCCCCTCTGCAGATAGCCTGACTGCAGACCACTGCCACGTTGCTGGCCGTGTAACACCCTGCTCCCTGTGCCACTGTTTGCTGTCATTGCGTGCCCAGTGACAGTTTTCCCTCCCTCCTCTGGCTTTTTGTGACAAGTCTTTTCCTCCGCATCTAGAAAAAACATAAACGCCCACAAAGACAAACAAAGCGCAGAGTTTTACAACCAGAGCAGGTTCCTTGTCTGCAGCCACCCTTTTGGACTTTATCATTAGCAAACTGCTGAGGTTGGCCTCCCAGGGCTTTGGGCTGGGCCACCTGAAAGTGCCACTGACACCAAACCTCTGATAGCACTTGGGAGTAAGAAAGGATGGCTGACCCTGCTTGGGGACATGACCTGGGGCAAACTGAGGAAGCTGTGGAGAAAGAGCTGAGAAATCAAGCATAGAAAAACTAATTTTGCTAGATTGTCATAAAGGTGTTGAACTGCCATGAACTACTCAGTCTGACAGCACAGCAGCAAGCACTTCCATGGACAAATGACAAAGTTTATATCATTCTGTACCACAAACTACGAAGTTCTAGCATGAACTCTATTGGTGCTAAACACTGTACCACAATACGATAGAAATTGTTCTGCCTCTGAGAGCTGATATGGTGCTCCTGGAGCTGCCATGGAAAGGAGGTGAAGAGAGCAAAAGCAACAGTGACATGATTTCTGGGACTGCCTATCAGCACAGCACACCTTCCCACTGAGACTTTTCTATCACTGAGGTAAGTGTTATTCTAAGCGGATGTTTTTATTTGCTTGTGTCTACTCAATTAGAAATTCCTCACAGGCATAGTGGTAAAAGTAGGTATTCAGAAATATATGAAGGGAAATGAGCCAGATAAGGCTTAGGTAAGGTATATTGTGCCAAAGGAAGAGCATCAAGAAAACACCGAGAAGTGCATGAGCTGGATGAATGCCAGAGCAGTAGTTATAGCCAGTGAGGTTGGAGGACATTAGATTTAACACGAGATGGACACAGAGCTAGGGAAGAAGGGTTTGTTTGTCATTCCAGAAGTACTTGTCTCTAAATAAATGAAATGGATACATGACAGAGCACTGAAACAAATTGCCAAGAGAAGCTGTGGAGTCTCCTTCTACGGAGATGAATCCAAGATTCATCTAGATGCCTACCTGTGCAATCTGTTGTTGGGTACATGCTTGAGCAGTCGGGATTGGACTCAATATCTTGAGGTCTCTTCTAACTGCTGGGACTCCATGATTTGCATGTATAGATATGAAGGTGTACATACACTTCATGTCTTTTTCATAGCTGTTGGTGATGAGTGACATGTTTTTTTGATTGGTTTTGGAGTATGTTAATTGTTATAAAAGATAAAAGTAATAATGACAATTATTTTAATTCCGATGATGTATAATGACTTACTCGCTAGCAAACACTATTTGACTCTCACTAGAAAACTTGTGTGGTTTGAGTTCAGGCCTCTAGATCTTGCAACAGTTCTAAGTATAGATAGTATTCTGGTTCTTAATGGTATCTGCCTTTTCTCATAATTTCTTCTTCACCCACAAGAATGGCTTCTGCATGACAATATGCCGTGGCTGATCTATGCAAGGGCATTTTATTCCAGGATTAAATTCAGGTCTATTATCTTTTTAAAACTACACACACACAAATAGCAAAATGTAGAGACTTGAAATGTTTAAGTAACCACTTGAAATGCAGACAAGGAGTATTATCTCAGAATGAATGAAAGTACAGTTTCTTTACAAAAGGCCCTACTTTGTTCTCATGCCCATTCTCTGAAGTCACTTACATGACCTGATGTCTCTCATTCGTTGAAAGTAAGGTGGTCAAAAGAAGTTATCAGGGCTGTGGCTCTGCAAGAATACTGCAGGTACTGACAATGTAAGTTTTAACAGCAAGTGGACTTCGCATCTGAAGGAATGGAAATAAGGCCATACAGAGGATCAGAGAGCCTCCCATGGAGCCTTAAGTGATAGGGTCAGCCCACAGACCTAGGTCAATTCCAGCTTTACAAGTTTTGTTGTGCTACAACTTTGTTTATAAACTAGACTTCTAAACAAGCTGCAACTGATGATGACACTTTCATCCTTGCTTCTCCACCGATATCCTTTTGACTTCAGCAGCGCTTCCAATGAATTGAGGAAAAAAATGTGTGACTTAACCAGTTTGGAATAAGTTAGGAATGAATCTGGGAACTTCAAGCTTGTTCTTAAATTGAGTTGCTGATTTGCTGTGGACAAGATACAGATGTTCCATTTCTTTTTCTTCCTTGCAAAATATTAGTATTTTCCTCACTTGGAAGGACTTCTCAGTGCAAAACATTTTTCAGTTCTTGTGTTAAAAGATTACATGTAAAAGTCTGTCAGTGCTGAAGATGGCACCTTGGCAACTTAGAAGGTTTAGGAAAAGGTGAGCAGTGCTAATAATTCACGTAAGTTGAAAACATAGTGCTGCAGGAAATACAGTAGAAGAAGATCTAACCTCTGAAGTGATTAGCTGAAGCAGACAGAATTTAATATGGCTGCCTCCATGGGAGGTAGGAAGCCACACCACACAATTGCGTTGGCTAAAAATTACAGCTTTCCTCAAAGAAACTAGCTCAATCAGAAAAATTACCAAATGCATTCTTTGATAGGTTTGTAAAGTCACTAGAGTCTTCCATTTTCATTTCTTACCTAACATCAGAGTGCAAGACACTTTAGAACCACAAACCTACTATGTGTCAGAATATCCACACAAAGGAATTTGCTTTTTGTTGTGGGTTTTTTTCAGGTTCTCTTAAGGCAAAATTTTCATTGGATATCACCATACTCAGTGACTGAAAGGTGTATTAGATGTAGAAATACGGTAGGTATGTAAAGTTCAAAAATTCAGTGAGAACATGGAAGCTGTAGTTGTTCTCTATTAGCTCACATTTAGACAAGATCCATATAGCCGGTGTTGATCTACCATGCGTTGTTTTTCCTATCGATTTATACCACCTCTAGATCTGATCATTAACTTCATTATTTCTAAGCCTAGATGTTTCTGATAGAAATATGTTGACATGAAATACTAAGAAACATTTTGTCTGCTTAACAAAGCATAGTTAAGCAGTCAGCTCAGAACTGGCAACACAAGGCATTTTTCCTCAAGCACAGTCTTCAGCACGTCCAAGCTTTAGAGGACATTAGTTATTTTTTTCAACACTCATCTGCTGTCATCCTGCACATTGCACAAAAACTGCTTCCTATGTCACAGGTAGTACTTGGGGATGACCACTCTGCCTTTGGTTCCTACTAGAACCTGCATTAGGATGATGGCTCAAACTGATACTCCTCTGATACAGCTTGATTACCCTGGGCTCAGTGCTGTGCACAGTAGCTACAGTGCTTGTAGCAACAGGACTTCTGTTCTGCATGCTGGAAATCCCTGGAAGGACTTCTGCCAAAGGGCTCTACCCAATGTGTTATCATCTGCCACTAACAGTACTGTGGTTGATATTGATGGGTAAATCTCTGGTCAATAGCCAAAGCATCCACTTACATCAATGTTTTTTCCAAGTCTTATATTGCAGCCAAGTCTGTCTATCTTTAACACAAAAGGCAATCTTGTAGTTAGTTATTCAAGAACTCAATTGCAGATTGAAAAAAATACATTGATTTTTTGTCTTCTTTAAAAAATATATATATATGTGTGTGTGTGTGTGTGTGTGTCAAAGTCTAATAATTGTGGTTAAAATGCCTTTTTTTTCCCCCCATAACTCTTTCTTGAGCATTGCTGAACCATTTTATTGCAGCCTGAGGTAGACAGCAAGCTTGGAATATTTTAGTCAGGGCAGTTAAAATTTTGGCAAAAAAACTGAAAGTGCGAGGCAGTTTTAACTGTAGATGTCACTACCAGCTCTCCCTTGCAAAATGCTTGGCTACACAGGTATTTTGGTTAGATAGGACACAGCATAATGGGAGAGATTTTCCTCTGAAACTTTCATTTTTTGCAGCATATTTTTCACAAGATTTTTCACTTTCCACATCTGTGAATACCATCCTGTTCCAGACCATTCATGATTCTGATCATTTATGTCAGCTATGATACACTTGTGCTGCAGACGCATGCCATACCAAATGCTTTGATATAAAAAAAACTGAAGTTGCCTTATTAAGCATTAGCTTGCTTGACAAACAAGATCTCTTCCAGTATCTTAGCCCTGATTCATAATGAAATAAAATCATCTCTGATAATTAGCTTCTTCCTAGGCTTTTCAGGAAGCTAGACACATTCAAAAACACATGAATAGGAACAAGTGGGAACATAAGGAATGTTTCTCCTCTGCCTACGACAAAATATTAATGACAAGCAATGCAATTATTGTTTTTGATGTCTTACATATTAAATTGAGTGAATATTACTGCTCAAAAGCATGGTGGGAATCTACTCAGAATACTGAATAGTCTCCTCATTGTATTGCAACATATTTGTCTTCAGTCTTGGACTCCAAATCTACTGAATGCAGTAGAACAGAAACATGTGGCTAGAGAAGACTTCTCTAGAAGTTGGATTATGCAGCAGAGACAAAAACAGAGCTTTCATGATAACCAACTGTAAGAAATCTGTGCTGAGAACTTCTTTAAGTATGAATGAAAAATGCAAAGATTTGTTAATTTAGGATTTTCCAGACTGAAGGGAGAGTTAAACCCTAAAAGAGGACAAAGTAGTCCAATCTGTGAATTTTTCCGGTTGATTTTTTAGCTTAGCTGTTGCCTGTTCCTTGTTTTCAGTACCATTAAAAGTTATTCAACACCCAGTATTCTAATATCTCCATACTTGTCATTTGGTTTATCATAAAATGTATGGATAGGAAATTAAGCAGGAAATTTGAAGACACTCACTAAGAGCATTAGTGGCAAGTACTTGCAGCAGCTATGCAATTGGCACAGTGAAGAATAGAGACCCTTTAGTCTGTTCTTTTTCAAGATTTTATCATGGATTATATGACGTTCTGCTTGCAATAGAAGCTTCCTTCCAGACCTATGTCAAATTATACAGAATCTTCTCTGCATTTTCTTTTAAATTTTCCAGAAAAGCTGACTTAACTAACAACACTACCTTGTATTTCTCTCCCATTGGCATACCTTTGTGTTCTTCCTTTTCTAGGGCTTAGGTTTTTTTCTCTTTCTCAAAACTTCCCTGAGAAATTGTGGCGTGATATCATCGGTCTTACTGAAGTGCAGTCAGCCTTGATGTCATCTCTGTCATTTGTGTAGTCCAAGTCTAAGAGCATATAGAGCACGCAGTTGCTTTCCATGCTGCACCAACATCAGAGATGTCCCTTGAAAGTGACATTGTGAGCGTTCAGACTGTGACTCTGGATAGCAAACAAGGATCACATCAGCAAACTGCCTGAACAACCTTGGTATTTTAGTTCTGCTGTTGCTTGACACATTTTTCCTCTGGCACCACTGCAAAAGTTTGTGACGTCAAAAGGACTTGACTGTTTTTCTCCATGAAGGTGTGCGAGCCCACTGGGAGTCAGCCAAATGTATTTTGTATGACAGCAAGCATGAGTTGTTCACCTTGTTTGACAGTCAGTGACAAAGCACAAGGCTGTCTGCTGGCAAAGAGGGACACTGGAAAGGACAGTGCAGGGCACCTCTATGCCAGAGAAGCCTGAATATGTTAATGCCACCTACTGCTGAGCCATCTGCAGGTTATTACATGATAGTGACTTGATGGACAGTGACTTATTAAAAAGAAGTCCCACCATATCCACTGCACAGGCTTAGGCACAGCTCCTGCTGTGCTGCTCTTTATCTACTCACCTGATTATCAGCAGTTGTTTTTAATTTATTTACTAGCAGTGACACATGGCAGGAGTCCACAAATGCAGAAGACAGCAGCTGGTTGAGCCCCAAAGGAACCACTTTTACCAAGTAGACAACAAGCTACACTTTGGTAGGTGCAGAGCAGGCTGGTCACTTGAATACTAATACATCTGCTTTCTGCAGGATGTTGCAGGGGCAGCGAGAATGTGGCATTAATGCAACCTACTGAGGAACAGTGGGACAGGGTTACAGGAGGTCCCTTTTAAGGTACTTCTGACATCACTGCAGAATGGATGGCTAGAGGGTCCCCTGCATGCATAGAGCTCACACAAGCAACTGCAGTTACCGGTCTTCTTTTTGATATGAATAGTTGCCACATCATCTTCTTGAGTAGCTAAGCTACAGATGAGTAATTCTAAGTGATTTGTCTATTGTCTAGTGTTGAACAGAGATCAACTCTGCAGTATCTCACAATGGTTAATACTGTTACTGATCCCAGGGGTACTAGGGTAACTAGAAGGCTACCAGCGGCTTTAAAACAAATAAAAATAAATTGTTGCATCTCTTCTCTACATTAATGGTCCTTAAACCTGTATCTTGATGTACAGTAAGCAACATGTTCTTGCTGAGGAGTGGGCAGTAATTTCCACCATCAGGCCAGTGACGGACAACATCACACGGACAACAAGCTGTACAAGAAACAAAATGTGATGGCCTTATTAGCAGCCTTAATCAGTCAGTGGCCTTCTCCTCAAGCTGCATAACAGGATTTTATCTCCTGACCCTTAAGAACTTACACTGGATGGGCTTGAAGGAGCCTGAGAAAGACTCTGGTGATTGCAGACGGCAAGAGCTGAGACACAAATGAAGGTGTCCACTTCCCTCAAGTACAGACATGCTATCAGAGGCATATTTCCAATCTTTGTGCCCACCATTGCCTCATAGGGCTGTTTTTCCCCTGATTTTAGAGAACAAGATATTTCCTGCTAGCCAAGTCGATCCCAGGTTGAAAACTCAACATGACTAGCCTCAGAATATATTCAAAACAAACAGTAAACACTACTATTATTTCCATCTTAGTCATCCTCCACTCATCCTCGCTTTCCACCATCTGCTACTACAATCTCTAACTCCAGACAACTTCCTGAAAAGGAAGGATCTCTACTTGTAGGGCAGTGAGTCTACCCAGCAGCACTGAGGGATTTGCAGGCACACAGCCAGGTGTGTGCCAGCTGCCTTCCTTTTCGAAGCACTGCCAGAAGCAGGTGAAACATGCATCAAGTCACCTGGCCTCAGCAGAAGTTAGAGACAGCGTGCAGGAGATGTTAAGGAAGTGAACTTGGGCAGATAAATTACCGGTGCAATTTCACTAGTTTCACCAATTCCAACAAGGATGGATTTGGTCCAAGAAAACAGCAAGAACATGACCCTTCACAAAGTCAGAGCCAGGGAATCAGCATTACATGCTACAGCTCACATTTACAGTTCTGCACATGCACTAGGACATTAGCTCTCAATTGCTCATCTTCAGTTCTCTAACTTGGTAGTATCACTTCTCAGACTGAAACCTTAATGAATGCTTGCCAGTTCTTGTAAGCGCACTAAATTTCATAATTTAAACATGTTTTGAGGCTCCAGAGAAAAAAAATGTACATCAGTGAGTACCAGCCATCTGGAAAGCTTTAGAGTCTTATTTTGCTCATTTGTTTGTTTGCTGCTCAGTTACTACAGTACTGGAAGTGTAATTTTTTTTTTTTTAATTATTTTTATTTATTTTTTTATTTAAGGTTACAGCTTGGGTTTTGACTACCAAATGAAAACATAGCTCATGCAGGAATAATTCACTGCTTTGAAATGTAAATGATTTCTGAATGATAAATGAGGTTTATAGTTGTGCCTATACCATTATGAACTGTTAATTCTTCCTGATACTGCTTGCAAAATGCCATTTTTCTCCTCCCTCCCAAGTTGCAAATGAGGAGTAGGATCTTGAAATTAGGGTAGAAAGAAGGAGACAGAAGCAGCCTCACCAGTCAGCTAATCAAAAAAATTATTGGTCACAATATATTTAAGCATTTTTAAAGCTTCAAAATAAAAACTAGGAGCCAACATGTCAGCTTCTGATACTGAGAAGATATCAGCTGCCCTCAGACTGTGGGAAGATTGGGACGCATTGTTATGGATTACAGAGGATGTCAATCACATTAGAAGACTATGATGCTATAGACCCTTGTCCCATGTTGTTTTGTTGCTTACAGCCATAAGCACTTCTTAAGCTACAGGAGATGAGGTACAGATGTGAGTGGAAAAACAATCTGGGAGATGAAGCTCTGTCACAAGCTTGCCCTGTCAACAAGCTGTCATGCATACCAGGCACCCCACAAAACAAGGAAGGTTACAATCACGAAGGCAACATTTTAACTAACAGGATTTCAAGGTGTTAGTACATGCAAAAAAAAAAAATTGAAAATACCAAGTAATTCTTGAGTTCCTAAAGATCAACTAGTGTTTTCTGTTCTACGCAGCTACAAAGCTTGTCCATAGACTAGAAGACCGACACCACTCCTACTGAGGTCCAGTATAGGACAGTACAGTGACATTTCATAATATAACAGCAATGACAAGTAATTACAGAATCAGAGGGGTTGAAAGTGACCCTCTGCAGATCATCTGCATCATACACAGCTAAAGTAGGTTCCCTAGGGTCAGTTAGCTGAAGTTTTTCCACATACGAATGATACAGATGTTTAATAATAATAATAATAATAATTTCTAGATTGTTTCCAGTTATGGACAGAAAATTCCTCTTTTAAATATTCTCCTAAGGTCAGTATTTTCGATCACACTATGTACATCTAGGCTTTGACTAAGAAAACCTGCATTGTTTGCAATTATAGATACAAAATGCCTTCTAAAGATGTCCTTTAGAATATATAATGATCCCAGCCTGGGTGCACAGTAAGTTTAATACTACAGTGTTTGCCAGCTCTGCCTGTGTACAAAATCAAAACAGCTTTAAATAATAATAAAATAAATAAATAATAAAATAATAATAAAATTGGGTTATTCCTTCCACACTCACACCTATTTTTTTTATTTATCCTTGCTGACATTAGTTTATGTATCACGTTATTCATTTCTTAACACATGCTTTTAAGTGTTACATAATTTTGTTTAAAGAACGAACAATGAGAAATGGATTTGAAGTGTGTGCTTTGACTTAAAAAAGCAAAACTAAACAACAACACAAAACACCTACAGTTTTCAGTGTCTTCAATGTCAGCCCTGCCAACATCAAGGATGGTGAACAAGGCCCAAAGTGAGAGAGTAAGTAGAATGCTATAAATTAGATTGCCTCTCAGGACCGTCATTTGTTAAACAGGATCACAAAACATCATATAGATAGCCAAGGAACAGCAATAGCATTTTTTAAAGTAAAAGACAACTTGGATGTTCCTAATACCTTAGCATTACCTTAACAGGAAGGACAAGCTGATATTATTTTTTGTAACTGATGCTTCAAGTATGATTGTCCCCATCACTTAAAGAAAAAAGAGCAGAATGAACTGAAGATCAGCTCCGGGTTCAACTGTATCATCACCATATAGTTGCTGCTACCAGGGACAGGGGAAATCTCTGTGTATGGAGGCTTGTTGCACAGAGTTAAGACAGACATTCTTCATCTTTCTGCCCCAAGCATGTTTCCCAGAAAACAGAGGAGAATGGAGAAAAAAAATTAGAACCTCTACTTTTCAGCAGATGGATAATCTACAAATTCACCTAGCCTGAATACAAACACAACCATAAACATTGGCTTTTCTTTTTCCTCGCCCTGATAAAGGCTTAGTATTTCCTGTGAGTGCTCTCCACAATGATGAGGATCTCTTATGCTAACGGCCAGCACATGCCATGATTTCTGGACAACACGGACGTAGTGATAGTGGGTGTTTGTTTTGCTTTCTTTTATCTTTTTATGTTATGTTCTTTTTGTTTGGTTATTTTGAGTTGCCTACCTAAATGAGAAAACAGAGTCATAAGAATTGAACACAAATATAGGTGTGGAGGGAGAAAGACTAATACAATAAAGATAACTCCTATGGAAAAAGAAAGCAGCACAAGCAGATGAAGGAATAAAAGAATATATGAGATATGTATGAGATAAAAGAAAGAATAATGACAAGGAAGAGGACATGGTAGAAAATAAGAGTTAAAATATGCTACGTTAAAGCAAAAGCAACAATCTGCTATATAAAGAAAAGAAAACAGAGAAGGAACAAAATAGAAAGGAAGACAAAAATACACAAATTTATTCCAAAGATAATTAATAGGCTGATAAAATGGCAAATATAGAACAAAACTAAATGTCCTTTAAAAGGCAAGATATGTCCTTGGAGGAGATGGCAGCAGAGTTACCTTTCCATTCTCTCTTCCCCACCCCTCCAGCAACATCTCAGGCAAAAACTGTAGGTGTTGAGTAAATTTTTAATAGAGAGCATAAATGATTTACATGCTCACAGCAGTGCATCTCTCCTTCCTCTAATATCAGTTAAATTCTTTCACCAAGTATCAAAGCCTTGATTGCCAGCATCACTGCTGTAAATAAGGCTAGTCCTTTATTTCTTCTGTACCTTCTGATAGTATATTTCCTTACTCACTGTCAAGCTCTAATTGAGAAATTTCTCTTAAAAATGTATTTTAGTGGAACATGGATACCTAATCTAAAAAATGTTTATACCCTTAGGAGGAATAAAGAACAACTGTCAACATTTGGTTGATTCCAGAATTAATATTTGTATGACCTTACATCTGAAGCTGAACACACATGAATGCTTTTGGGTGTAGCATAATAAAGAGGTGGTTGCTAATCTTAGCAGCACCTCATGTAGATTAGACATTATAATTGATGCTTACAGAACAAGACCCAGAGAAATTAATTTTATGTTGCTCCAATTTCGCTGGTTTAAATTAAAAAGTGACATGAACTCCCTCTACCATGGGAAACAAACAAAAAAGTGCACATATTCATGCACAGCAGTTGTTTTTATTTGTTCTCTAAGAGTGGGTGGGCGTCTTATTACTGCTGAAGTTGAGCACTCCCTAGCTCAGTGCCATGTGATCTATCTGTATCAGACATGAGCCTCCCTCAGTTTCTTTAGGCTTATCACACTTCCCCTTGCACTCTCCTTCTCTTCTTGTACACCATCCTCCCCCACATATTCAATCTCCAGGATCTTTAAAAAAAAACAAAAACAAAAAACCCAACATGTGTACACTGATGTCTCTTCCTATATTTCCAGTAGCATTTCACTCAACTATCTGGCTTCATGCAGAAAGCTGAGGAGAGGAGGACCTTAACTAAAAGACAAATACTGTTGTTTCTTTCTCTTGTTTCTTTTCTCATGAGCTTGCTCATGTGCCTTTAATGACCAGCCTGGATAGACCTGCTGGCACCATGCTGTGCCTTCAGCAAAGGAGACTGCCAGAGACAAAAGGTACTGGCAATTTATACTAGTTGGGCTGAAATTTATATATTGGGATAGATAACTGAAATCATCTGAATATTATATTATACATAGGAGACAACTGACTTTAGAGTCTATAGGCACAAGTGCAAGCAGTGTAAATCTTTATATCTCCAGAGCCAGGAACCTAATTCAACCAGAGCTCATCAATGAAAGCCTGAAGTAAATGGAGCAGCTCAAAGATTATACTGAGGTACCTAGCATTAGCCTGCTTCTCCCCAAGAAGTATCTGTCCCCAAGAGAAGGCTCATGGCTTTGAATTGTGCCAGATTCAACACTCTAAAATACTCTTGACGTGAAATGCAAGAAACCTTCAAATCATTCAACTTAGATGGCTCAATGTACTGACTTCTCTGAACCATTTTCTCAGACATTTGTCTCTAGGCACTGTAGAACGCATCGAGTTGACTGTGTGAGGTTTGTAGTAGCAGAGCATCCAGAGTTAATTTTTCTTTCCCATATTGCACAACAGCCATTACCGCAGTATAAGTTCCATATATCAATGCAGATAAAGAAACCATGAAAAAGAGTTTAACTAAAACAAAAATAATTCAGATTCGTAACAATCAATGAGCACTTGCAGGGCTGGTATGAAATCTTGTTTTAGCAACTCTTAATTAAAGCTGGCACATTTGAAACACTCTAATCTAAAATTGTACTTATCTGGAAAGTCATAAAAGAGGGAACTCCAATCACTAATGTTTGAAGAAAGGAAAGATCAGGTAAGAGCTTTTTGTGTATGGAATCCCCAATTAGATATTGGCAGAAAAAGGATGTGACAGAAGTAACAGTTGGGGAAAAAGCTTTTAATCAGAACTCCTGGTTGTCTGAAAAAAGTGTATTTCTCCACTTTCTGAAGTTTGACTGTTTCTTTTTTTTCCAGAAGTCATTGTGAAACTCTGTGGTACAGTTTTCATAGTCTACTTCAAGCCTTGAAAGAAACTTTCATTTTCCCAACTTTACTTGCTTCAAAAGATGTAACAGTAATAATCAAGCTCTCTTTGTGATCCTGCTCTCTTCTTTTATCATATCTAGGTAACCATAATTTGAATAAATTAGTATTTCTCATCTCTCTCTCTAATCATTTGGCCTACATTTTGATTCTGTTTTTATACAGTGATTCAGATGTTATGATTATCAAGATATGGAAGGAAAAGAAAAACTTGTTCTCATAGAATGAATAAATGGGCAATAATATCCTGTGCGATTTTCCATCAGGCCCGAAGAGACATCAGCATAGCTTAAACTATTCTAAACTCTCAGGGCTTGTCCGTGGATTTTTGAATTCTGTTCAGTTAAACCAATACAGGCTTTTAAGTTGTTGATGCTGATTAAAACAGGAGCAATACAGTATAAGAAAGTTTGTCCAAGGATATTGAAGTAATAGTCACAGTCTGTCTAAACACACAGATACGGTTAGATGGTATATGATATGCATATATAATATGCTTCAGGACTTAATGTTCATATTGATGCAAGTAAAGATGCCCCAAAAGGACACTTTCACATAACTTCCTACTTCTTAACATATCATCTGGAGTAGTGTTGGACTCTGTTTGTGGTAGAGCAATAATCTAATCACTGCTGCAAATCTTGTACTCTTTTGGTCTTGTCTTTACAGATACTGGAAATCAAGCATATATGCAAACGCAGACCTACAGAATCACTGTGAACTACAGGCAGGCACTGGCATCGCAGCAGTGGGCAAATGAATATTTATTGCAACTTGAGATAACTTCAGCGCAGAATGCAATTCTCACACTTGTATTCAGAAGTCACATGCACTGTGTCACACCAAGACAGATTGCAGAGCAGGGTGTTCACAGGGGATGCCCCAGCATCATAGGTCACACACCTTCATGTCTAGTGACCTTCCCGGTGAGAGCACAACTTTGTCGTTCCCCCAGGCTGTATTACCAAAGAATACCACAACAAAACAAACTAGAAAAACCTAGGGCTCGATATGTTCAGTGTATTAGAGTCAAGTTCATCCAAAAAGTCTAAAACCAAGAACATTTTTCTGCCTTATACATATTTCTAGCTCAAAGTGCACATTTTTCTTTTGCTCTCAAATCCTTTCCTATTTATACCCTTCTTCAACAGCTGTCCCCTATTCCCTGTTGAACATCCATTTTCCCTTAAGATGGATAATTAATTTAGAACTCCAGGCAGTAAGACATAGGTGAGAAACCAGCTTTCCTGGTGTTGTCTTTCTTTTCTTAACCATTAAATTGTGCAATTCTGCCTAACGTTCGCATGAGAACAGGGGAATACATCCAAAATGAAAACCAAACAACAATTCCTTTTAGTATTATGCTAGCATAATGAAACAGAGAAGGAATTCCAGATGCTGTATTATTCTACTGTAGTAGAAGTTCATCATTGGTTCTTAATATTTTAGAAGTGAAGAACTGTCAAAATGGAGCTTGATGAGCCGTATTCACTTAAGCAATCACATGCTTTCCCAAGTCAATAGTTTTGAATAGCTTTCTGGAACCTCAGATACAATATAGTACCTTGGAGAATTGTTTCCTACGTTACAACAGACCATCCTCTTTGAGTTTATTTAAACATTTTGTACATGCTCCCTACTTTGCCATTCTGAAGACTGCTGGTTACCCAGTCAACCTCAGTCCATTTTTATTAGAGATAATGGCTGCAAGTGGACATCTTGGTCTCACAAAAAAAAGTTGTTGTTCCTAAGGGAACAGCCTTGATCTTTTGTCTGAACTGATCTTAGGATGTTGCTGCCCCTTACAAAGAAACTGGATGTGTGTGACTGGATAAGAAAGGCAAAACTAGGGAAGACTCGAAGCCATTCTACTTTGACAATGGGTTAAAATCCTTGATTCTCCAAGGACCTATTATCTGAGATACTTTTCTCACTGTTCTTGACATCTTAGCACTCACAACAAGCTTCCCCTGACCTAAAGGAAGCTGAAAATATAAGCAGATATTGCAACAGAGTGCAGGTGTCCCAAGAACAGGCGACTGTATGTAACCAGGTACATACTGATAATTTTGGTTCTTCAGTGAAGATTGCACTGATTTCCAGTCATCAACCTAAGACTGAAGTCAAAGCCTGTTTTGTTTTAAATACATAAAAAAGGTTATTCTTAATGATGCAGTTCAGTTTGAGTAGTTTATTCCATACACATGCAAAGAGCGACTTCCACCAGCCTACTTTTTGCATGATCTCCCTTTAGAACTAAAACCCCCATCACAACGGTGAGAAATATATTACCATTTCCCCATTGCCAATAATGTTGCAGTTTATAAAGTATTGATGCAAAAAGAAGAAGCTCATTTGTGGTGCTGTATTTCACTGTGAGTCTACTTTGTATTCTCTTTTAATAAAATCCAGGTGATTCTACCTTTCTAACACAGCATGTGCTCACCGTCAGCTTTGTGTTTCGCAGACACTACAAGAGAAGCCTTATGGAAATGGATTTGTGGACAAAAGCAGGAGAGGAAACTACATTTGCAGTTAATAAAAGCATCATTTGCAGATGTCCTGGCAGTGATCTCAGAATTTGGAAATACACATCTCCTTGTCAGGTAAGGCAGTTACAGTGATTATTTTTAATTATTTGTTTTTTACTGTACAGTATACTCTCTGTACAATGAAAGAAGAGCTTGCAAGCTGTGTTTAAAAAGAAGAGGGTTTGCCAGCTACGACAGTAGTTAAGGGAAGATTTAAATGAAGTAATGTGTTTTTCATCTTTCATGTCTATAATTAGTTAACACACGGTGAAAAAGAGTGTAACACTTTTCTCCACACACACACAAAAAAAAAAAGCAACAAAATCAAGAAAAAAGACAGCACTGCAAACCCACTGTTTTGTTAGCTCATCTTTTAAGAACCTGCTTCCTGTTTAGTATGCATGTAATGACAATGCAGTCAACTGAATAATTTAGAATATAGATGACAACTTTTCAGTAGAGGTTTTTATCAATGTCAGGCAGCTTCCTGTTTTTGACCATATAAAAACAATACAGGAATCACCACTAACATTATTAGTTTTGGACCATCTTCCTGCTGTTCAGAGGGGAAAGCCTCATTTTTTTTTTCTGGCAGTGAATTGGCATTGTTACTTTTAGAACTCCCTGACTGTAAATGCTGAATTAATTTATTATCATAAAAGACAAAAAGCCCTGCATTGTGCAGACACTGCTAAAGTTGCAAAGCCAGACGCTCCTGGGAAATGGTAGAATCACATTTGCGCTATCTTAATTTTGCAGGTTATTACTTTTGTGTTCTTAAGTGTAGATGACACCCTTAATGATAACAACAGATCTGCTTTCCAGTTATGCCATGTCTACTCACAAAAGTCCCAAAAGCAAGAATCCATTCCCATTCAAAGCATTTCACTTTGTTGAACATTTTCAGTGGCAGTTACATGTATGTGTAAGTAAGGTTTGTTTTAAACACTCACATGTGTAGCTGCACACAACTGCTCTGCATTTTGGGATCCACACCAATAGCTTTGCTGAGGATAATTTTAAGTTAAGCAAAAGTCTAACCCTTCACTTTGTTATTGTGTACACAGATAGCAAGTGCAAGCATCTATCCTTGCCTTGTATGAAATGCCTCTGTTGAAGACAATGAACAGCTCCAAGCCAGTAAGAATTTCCTATTCATGTATTTTTTTTTTCATGTTGTGACCTATCCTTTCACTTTATTCAGGGAAGGATATTTATATTTAAAAGCACCTTGAAATGAAGGCAAAATATCACCAAACATTCAGTTTTCCCTTCTACATGCTCGTGGACATTTCTTCCCCAGCCTTTTCTTCAAGCCTTATTGTTTCCTGTTATCCACCAGTTTTGTGTAGGTACATAAGGTGCAGAGCTGTACAGTATGCTGTTGGTTTCAGTAACAGATTTAAATTTAGAAAATTTCTGATTGGAAATAATGCCATTATTCATGTGCCCTTGTACTAACTCCCAGGCTGCTATCTGGTTCTCTTGATATTATTAAATTCCTGATGCACATTATCATGGAGGTCAGTGCAGAAGGAAAGATATTACACAACTCTCAAGAACAAATCTTTCAAGGAGAAGATCTCAGACACAAAAATGTTATATCCTAATCTTGGCGCAACATCTGCTGGCCTTTTACTCAATTTAAATATATACACTGCTCCCTTACTAGGAATTACTTATAGCTAAAATATCTACATTTATTTAGCATGCCTAGTGTAGTAATCGGAATACCTGGTTGTAGGAATACAAGAACAATGGATTAATGGGCTAAACCTGGGAAAATCTCAACTTATTCCTATTTTTGAAGTTACATGGAGGATTTTCACTATCTTAAATTTGTTTGCAAGTAACCTGCAGAAGAAAATACGTAAAGACTGTGATCTAAATCCAGAATTAGCTGAATGGTGGCAGTCAGTTTTCTACAGAAGTATAGAATATTGTGAATATAGAACATTCATAATTTTATTGACCCTTTAGACTCACATTTAAATTTTTAATTTCTCACTAACTTAATTGCTACACCTGAGAATTATGTATAACGTTCTCTGTCAGAGAGGGTGTTGTGAAGAGGTAAAAGACTAAAACTATATCAGCACAAGAATCTATGAAGGAGTGCAGAGTAAACTTAGAGATGCTTCAGGTAGCCTGGATACCAAAAATCACAGTCTGCACTGAGCTCCTTGCTGTGGCTGAACACCTCCTAGTCACCAAACTTATTCATGCGTCTCTGTATTGCAGTCCAGCCACTTCTGTGACTGCAATGCAGGCATAAGTCAAGGCTGACATAGTCCCCTTGGAAATGGAGAAGTTGTGCATTTGCAAACGGTATGGCCTGGGACAACAAGACATCAGCAAACAGGAGTTAAATGGGACAGGATCACATGTATGCTTCTTTTAACACACCCAGATGTACAATGCTGAGCAAATATAGTGAGTGGCACACAGCCCTGTATGAAAGATGATAAGGGATGGAGATTAAAATATTTTATTTGCTTGAGAGGAAAGGACTTACTGACACAAGACAGGAATTATGATGAGATCCTGTTTGCCACGTAAGTACATAGCTAGAAATCAATACATTAAAATCGCTGTGATCAGAAATTAAATTTACTAAGTGAATAAAATTCATGAATACAAATGGCTTCGTGTCATGCCTTTGCATGACTGATGTAATACTAAGTTACTTTTTACTTTCTCTCAGAATGACCCCTTTGAAACAAATATTTCCATTGTAATGCTGAAATATTGGTAGACTTCTCTAATGAAACAGTAATACAGACTTAGTAATATAAATATTGATGAAAAATCTTGAAATACACGAAAGTATGCAGATATTCACTTGTGCAATGTCTTTACTGATAGCTTGTTAAGCAGCTTCATTGGGAACATAAATTTTTTCCAATCATTTCATTCATTATTCCTTTCCCCATAAATATCAACAGCCCCACACTTGCAGTGGTTATCGTAATACTAAATAGATAAAAAGATTTTCTTACCAGCATAATGACAGGAGTTACTCTACAAAAGATATAAAGATGAAGAGAAGAGAGAAGCTTAATGAAACAGAAACGTAGCAGACAGTAGCAGGAGTGTGTGAAATTGCAGAACAAGGGGAGACACACGAGTTTCTGACTAGATTGCTAATAGAGTCGAGGAGCTTTGGAGAAGGGACAAGAGAGGAAGAACTATAAAGTATCATTATCTGATAAACCCAGCGTATCTCATGCTAACATGCCTTTATCCAAATAAAGGACAGAAAGCCCAAATGACCTGCTCATGTAAATCAGCATTGCTCTAATAGCTCTAATGACAACTGTTTGGGCAAGCAGAAGAAAATAAGCAGAATAAAAACAATGAAAATAAAATGTCTCTACCCCTTATAGACTAGTTTCAAATTGATCACCCTGTGATGGCCAATGAGAGCTGACAGAAAGGCCATCAGTCTGTGGTACAAACATGAAGCATGTTTGATCTATGCATACTTTTATAAAGCACATTTTAGGGATATTTCTTTTCTTTCTTCCTTCCCTCACTTTTTTAGGACCTAGATGCAGGAGTGCTAGTTCAGAGATTGTTTTCCATGTCAGAGAAGAAACAAACAGAAATATTCTCCAGGTAGTGCTGATCCCAGTAAGAAGTTAGAGCATATGCTTGCAAGTTAGTGGGGAAAAAGAGCTTCAGTCCATATAGCTGTGTTATATTGTAAAAATATTTCTGTCAACCAGCAGAAAACATGCTATTCAAATTATCTGCTTTCTTATAAGTCCTCACCTAAAAGCTCAGATCTCATCTGAGCATACTAAACATGCAGTTGTTTGAGGACTTGTTTAGTCCTCAAGGCAGAGTTATGTTACAAGATTTTCATTACCAGCAGATTAAAATGAAGTTTAATGCGTATTTGCTCTCGCCAGTGCTGAACTCTCATCAAAGAGGAACAGCACTTTCCTTAGCACACTTTCTTGTGCTGTCCTGCTAGTTCAGTAGCCAGTAGTAGTTACTGTGCTCTGCACCAAAAAATTTTCACTAACCAATATTAATGCCTTCTCTGACAACGGAAGCATGCTATTGCTATTTTATAAAAAAATAATACATTAATAGAAACTGGGTTTTTAACTTTTGAGGATGCAGTCAGTATATAACTGTGGTTGACTTTCAGTACAGCTGGTTTCAAAATGGAATTTCAAAATGGGATTTCAGAATGAAATCTTTCTTCAAATAACTCAAAGAATGGTTAACAAGAAATTGTATTTTAAGCCTGACTACAAGTCATTCCTGAAATTGACCCCACATTTGATAGACAAAATCCCTTTGCATTTACCTTTGTCTTTGCCTTTCTGACTGTAGCAAATGCAGATCTTTCCCAGGAAACATACTCAGTTTGACCGCTGCAAAACTAAAGCCTTCTTTAAAATAACGAAGAAAATGGTTTCACTAAAAAATGAAATAATTATATTGATTAAAGTCACTTGTTTGAAATTATTTGTTGAAAATGAATCTACTTTAAGTGAAAACTCCCATAAAAACCCATAGGAGAAAATGTGCGGGCATAGTATGATTAACTGTCATTCAGAGACAGGGAGTAGAAAATAAGAAGCTACACTTTATTCAAGCTCTAAGCTGAAGTCTCCATAGTCTCAGCTGGAAATTTTGCTAAATTTATCAGAAGCAAAGCATTGAACAGCTAGGAAACATGAAAATGGCATAATTAGACTTCAGAATTTGCATCCCAGCGATGGGAGCAGAGCAGCTCACCACCCTTTGAAACCTAAGGCTCATCTCAAGAAGTATTGCAAACCAGAGCAAAAAAAAAGTATCGCTAACTGGACACATTTCTATTTGGAGCAGTTAAAATGGCAGGGCTTTGTTTAATCATACATTTGAAAGAGATATAGCCCAAACCACCTGCAAATTTGAAGCATATTACAGGATTTTTGTTTGTTTTCTTGAGTTTCTGTAGACATTATATACTGAGGCGATTTTTTTTTAAAAAGCAACAAAAACCAAAACATCAAATTATTTAAATCTAGCAAAGCTTTTTGTGACACTTTCAGTGAAGTGGTATCTCTGTGGTACTGAGGTTATGTCACACTTTCTGAAGGGTGTACTAAACCATCGGGTAAGACTTTGCACAAGAGTTAGATCCTGCTGATGTCCTAGAATAGCTATTCATATTTTTGTTTTGACAAAGAAAAAAAATCTCTGTTTCTGATGGAAAGCTTCACCTATTTTTTTGTTCAGTTTTTCTTTCTGAATTAGATATTGAGAAAAAGGCTACTTTGGAGAATCTGTGGCACTTTTTAAAATGTGCACTGAGGATCTGGAGCTTCTTATGAAATCAATACCTGGTGCTAGCTACCGTCACCTACTCTGAAAATCAAGTCATAAGTCTTTATGACATCTCAGTTCTCATTGTCCTGGTTGTACTGTATGGAGCTGAAGAACATAGCAAGCTTGTTTTGGTTAGTTGTATGTCTAGAGATAGTGGTGAGAGGAACTGGATAGCTGTGTAAGTAAAGTCTGTAAATCAATATTAAAATACAGTAGGAAAAAAAGTAAGAAATAAAACCTGCAATAGAGTAGAAAATACCTTCTGCTTCTACTAGCGTTTCTGAGCTGAAGAAATGTACTCAGATTTAGGTAGAACAGCATTCTGTGCTCTATTAAAAAGGTATCATTATCATCAAATTACATTTAACATAAATTCTTCCTTAGGATTCCCTGCAGGAATAAGGTGGCCTAGCTAACAAAACCTCACCTTATCCAATAAATATAATCCTTTTTCAAAAAATCTAGATAGGGCACCTATTTCTGCCATCTTCGTGGTTGAACTGCCAGTACACAAAGGTTTCTTTATACCCAAGGATTACTTGGTTGCAAAAGTATTTCATTACAGGACAATACTCTCCTTTCATGACTTGTAAAAAACAAAAAACAAAAAACAAGAACAACACATTGCTAAACACAGAAACCTATACAAACTCCCATAGACACACCGCTCCTATGCCCTTTGCTCTCCTCTCCACAGGACTATCATATGAAGGAAGGAGCATTTGCTTCTTTTGCTCCTCCTTTTGCAGTCTTGCAGGAAAGAAAGGAGAAATTGTAGGTCACTTGGCAAGATGTCAGTTCATCACTACTACAAGATGTGACTGCCCCATTTGCAAGAGGCTACGGTTGTTTGGGGCCATATTCTGCTTTATTTGTGGCATATGGACATGTAAAGACTGTCCTATTCCTGTATAGTCATATGGAGCTTTGGGATTAGATCTCCAGCTATGCACTGTTGATGTTGTTGTCTTGAAAATGCACCATTTGGAAGATCACATGGAAAATCACAGAACAGAGCACTCACAATCTGTAGTCTACAAAAACTAATGTTAGTGGAGCTTTACTCCTTCCCCTAATATGCTTTTGCTTCTCATTTATCAATCCTGCCTCATGAAAACACTGCAATACAGACACATATTCATCTTTCTCATTCTCTATGCAGTGCCACAAGGAGCACAAACTCCCATTAACACCCGTGAAACGCCTGTGGTTTGGGGCACAGATGAGGCAATCCAGCAGACCTTCTCCAGGAGCACGGGGGCCATAGGCTTACTAGCTGGCAAAGCACTTCACAGCGGTCCTTGGGGTGATCTAAAATAATGTGCGTCTAGACTGAATAGATCTTTTTCAGCATCCCAGTGGGTGCTGACCTGCTGACAAATGCTAGCACTAAAATAGGCATGTAAAGAGTCCCACTGGAGTAGAAACTGTTCATTGAGCAAGCCTTATGCACAAGAACTGCAACTTAAACTGTTGCTAATTAAGATGGGAGAGAACTTGGCTCAAAGGAAGGATTCACCAAAATCACACAAGTGGATTCTCAGGTCAGGAATTGTACTCATGTCTGAATTTACATGGGAAGTACACTCCAAATTTAGGTATGTAATAGAAATGAGTGATAGAAAAATACCCAGAAACAGATACCTTTGGTGTGCAAACATACCTATTAGCTAGCACCTGGCCACCTACTTATTGTTTTCCCATATCTAGCCCTCTCCTTCAAACCTGACATCTTACATGAAGACAATAATTTTTCTGAAAGACACTTTCTATCACTTATGCATCAAAAATGTACTTACAAAGAAAGTTATGATGCTGCTTCCAATGTAGTGGTCAGAAATCCAGTAAGGTTAACCAACTGAGGAAATGCAACTCAATTGGGTTACTGTTACATGTCTGCTTTTTAGTGCATGAAACTGATCAGTTCATTAATAGGACATACTAAAGAGCATCCTTCAGACATTCACCACAATCTGTAAATGCACACATACAATTACATAGATACAATTATGCTGAGGGTATGGGGGGCTTGGGTACTAGCATTACGAAATAGAAAGCTCACTTCCATTCCCACAGCTTTCATAACTTGGTTATAATAAAACAGTTGTAGGGAACTGGCAACTTACAGTCTGTGTTTGTAAGAGAAGGAGATGGCAAATAACTAATGTTCTGTTCTCTGCACCAAGATTGTGTTACATTACAAAACCCTTCCCTATTTTTGCGTGCAATTGTGCATAGAATTAAAATAGTAGCCTACCTTAACACTTTCCAAACCCTGTTCTTTTCTGGCTGCCTAAGCGTAGCGTATAAAATGTTTTCTTTTTCTGCTTAGGATTATGAATTGTCCTGAGTATTAATTTTGGAGTTAAAAGGAAGGAAAGGAAAACATAGCAAAAAATTTTCACTAACCAATATTAATGCCAGGTTGACAACAAAATTGCTTTCTGTGCAGTTGTGGTGATTCAAGCTTGGGAAGAAATATGAATAGTAGGATACTTTGGAACAATATTTGTTTAGCTTTTGTGCTATTAAGTCATTTATTCTCAGTTCTGTTCTCAGCTGGCTTTGCTTTACATCATCTCGTCACTAAAGAGAAATTCTACATAAAATTCTTCTTCAAGTGGTACTTTCTCAGCAAAGGACTCTTGGACTTCATTTTGTGGCCAAGATGGACTTGCTAGTACAACAGAACACCCTTTTATTTGAATTTATTGAGCCTCAATGAAGGCTGGTAATTTCCATTTCCCCCCTAAAAACCCAGACCTACTTTCCTTTAAAAAGTCTGATCTTTGCATTCTGTCCCACTCCTGTGCACCTCAGTTTCTATAATCAGCATCTTATATAAGAGACCCAGAACTGGGAGCAGTTATTTATCAGTTTTCACATGCCCTCACTTTCTCCCCAGAGAGCACTAAAATAATGTAACAGATCCACACTTGGTACATGAGGACTGTTGTGGCAGACAGCTTCCTCTTGTCAGATTGAACCCACCACTGCCCTAAAGGGAATGATGCTTGGGAAAGAAAACCCATTTGTGCTGTTTGTACCATGGGTTCCCTGTTCTGCTAGTCACAGAAATGCCATGAGACACAACAGGCTCCCAGGATGTTCGTGCATCCCCAGCCCTGAGCCATAGAGTAGCTCAGAGTTTATGACATTTACAAAATAAATAAAGTACAGAGAAACGTTCTCTCCAGGAGCAGCAGCAGCATGGAGGGCTGCACCTCACATCCTGGAGTCAGAGATGGACTGCCAGTCGCATGCCAAATGCAGACAGGGAAACAGCACATAGCCATGTTATTCCTCTCTCTGCTAATGCCCTATTTTTTGTTCTTTTTTCCCCCCACAAATACCCATGCTCAGTACAGGAAAGTGAGAAAGGGGCATTGCATGCAACTGGAGACACAGGCTCTTCCAACTTCACCCTGGGAGGCCACTCATGCATTTTATTATTTGCCTGTTTATTTTCAGGTGGCTTTTCCACAGCCTTGTCACTCAGCTGAATTCTAACCAACCTGGCAGGTTTTTACTGCTCCCTTCCTAGTTGCTGGTGAAACCACAAAGTCTGTGGGATTTATAGGCAGTAGCTCCCGCATGGTACCTGCAAGTAGAGTGCCTTCCCAAGGAGAGGAAGCCTCGCTAACAGCTGCTTCTGTTTGAAGTGTCTGTGTGTATCTAGGCCCTGCTCCATCACAGCAGACCAACACGCACTCAGTGCTGGGCACATCCATGCTGCTGTCACTAGGCTACACAAAGAAACGTGTATGCTCAAGTCTTTGGGGCCTGAATGGCCTTAAAGCCCTAGTTTATTGTTCTAGCAGGTCATGGAGTTGTTGTGTAGCTTGTAGTGCTCCAGGTTGATGACTTACAGAGCAGCTGAAAAGTTGCAGCACACAAGTACTCCTGCAGTGAAAAAGCACAGAATAACCTAATTGATTCATTCTGGAGAGAGGCTTTTGCAAGTGGATTCACATTTATCCTTTTTAATAAGCACTTCGGTTGCAGAATTTATCAACCCAGCCCAACTTTCCCTCTGCAAAGCATCAGTGGATGGGAGTTGCTTCAAGAAGTCAGCAACGCATGCCCTATGAATTGCTGTTATGCACTGTACAGGGTATGGTGGCTTGCAGCAGCCTTCTAGTGATATTCTCTCCAAACTGCTTCAACCCATTCCTTGTGTATTGCCTATACATAGCATGCCAAGTTTTGTTTCCCCCCCCTCCCCCCCCCCTTAAACAAATCTCTATTTGACTTTGTTACAAGAAGTTCCTTTGGGGGAGGAGATGAAACTATGTTAAAACAAAAATCTAAAAGGTTTTATAGGAAAATGGAGAAGTTTGGCTTTTTTTTTTTTTTCCTTCTGCAGAAGAAATACCCACTCCTTATCACTGAGCATTTTTTGGTGCAGACAATTCAACATCATACTTAGAGCCTTGTTCCTTTGGCAAGCCATTTCTTTAGCAAGATGCTGTAACCTAGTGCCCTAAGAAGTCAGCCATCCCTGCACCTCGCCAGGTGAACTTCACTGTTTCCATTCAGCTTTTACAGAAAAACTCTGAAGTCTGTTCAAACCAAATTGGAGGACCTCATTTTTACAACTCAGACAAAATTAGTCTTACTGCTAAGGGAAATCTGCTTGGTTGCTGGAACAGAAGCAGAATGCAGCACTACCAGCTTGGGACATCATAGCTATGTGTGGGAGTTGCAGCATTCAGCCTCATAGCTGCTCAGTGAGCCACTGCTTCAGTAAGATAACCCAAACCGTTTCCTGATGCTTCCCTAAATTACCTCTCTGAGGCTTCTCCTCCCCCTTTGGCTCAGTGGTACAAGTCTCCTTCACTTTTCATCTCTTCAAGAAATGTATAGTTTTTTTCTGAAAGGGATGAAAATTTACCTCAGGTTTTTGCTAAATAGGAGTTAGGCTCCTTCATATTTTTATTCACTCGTCTTTTTCAGGGTTAGTCTACAGCAACAATCAATAGATGCAAATTTGAAATGTAAAGCTGTCTGGTGACATCACCACATAATCCATGTCATAATAATGTTCAGTTTTCATCTGACCTTCAGAAATCAGCAGATTCAATTACTTGTAGCATTTGCTGAAGATCCTCCAGGGATCTCACCATAAATTATACTGTATTCTACAAATAGATATGACAACACTAATCAGCAAATTAAATAACAGCAATCATTCCTGCAGAGATACTTAAACATTTGATTGAGCCGATATATTGGACTTTCACAGCCTACAGCTTTAGTCTTCAAGAGATGCTGCTCTCATGCGTAAGATGCTGGCCTTGCAAACAGGAATGTTTGGGTTACTTAAGATATTTAATGAAGATGAAAAGGCTGGTGTCTCCAAGCAAACACTAATGGACATTGATGGATGGTGATTGCAGTCCCTTCATAAATATTTTGCCCCGTTGTTTCCACCCATTCAACTTCACAGTTTTACTGGCAGGTGACTTGGATGTGACAAATTCCAATAATCATTGGGGTAAAGACATGGCAGAACAAGCACTGCACTCACACAGGTGTTGCCTTCTCCCTTGCCAGGTAGGCCTATGGGAGTACTTTCTGAAGGTGCACTCAGTAGCCTACTCAAGTGATTTTAAAGTGAACCTGAACCAGTCTTCATCCCAACTCTACCCTCCTTGCCCTAATAAGCTACAGAAGCCCTTGCTTTTTAAAGCCCAGTGTTATCAGTCAGCTGCTGCTGGGGCAGTGTCCTATGTGTTTCATGCATGACACAGACAGTTCAGTAAGTGCAAAAATACTAGCCTGAGAAAGCAGGATGCAAAAGAGCAAAACTGCTGGTTTCAAAAAACCTTTTGGAAGTCATAGAGCAAAAGAGAAAAAATCACCACAACTGTAGGAAGGTACAGGGACTGATGCACAGTAGGTAGGCTGAGGCAGGCACTGATAGCACTGGAGAGCAAGACTGCAGTTCAAACCACATTCTTAAAACTTCAAGAGAAAGAAGTGTGCAGGAATCTGAGGCACAGCTCTGCTGGGAAGGTCAGCCAAGTGAACACTGAGACACATCCTGTGCTTACAGGCCATGTCACCTTGATTTGGACCCATCCATAAGCCTTCCATTACAAGCAGGTGCTGCAGGAGGTGGGGCCAGCATGTATGGAGAGGTGTGATCACAGCTCCTACTGCAAGCTGTTATTTTGACAGCTCTATTACAGTCATATAGAAGCAACTCCTGGGAAGTGTGAAGTACTGCAAAAAAATTCCAGGAAAATCATCTGTCTTGCAATATGCCAGCTTTCACTGAGGAAGAGGACTAAATACCAGTGAGAAGACGCATAGAGTTCTTTCTCAAGTTGGGAGGGAGTGTTGATCCACCTGAGGGGAGAAAAGACACTACAGAGGGACCTGGATAGACTAAGCAATAGGCCAAGGTTAACTGAGTTTCAATAGGGCCAAGCGTTGGGTCCTGCATTTTGGTCACAACAGCCTCAGACAACCCTACAGGCTTGGGGAGGAGAGGCTGAAAAGACGCCTGATGGAATGGGACACCTTGGTGTACTGATGGACAGTCAGCTGAATACAACCCAGCAGTGTGCCCACGTGGTCAAGAAGGCCAGCAGCATCCTGGCTTGTATCAGGAATGCCGTAGTGAGCAGGACTAGGGAAGTAATCCCGCCCCTGCACTCGGCACTGGTGAGGCCTCACCTCAAGTACCGTGTTCAGTTTTGGGCACCTCAGTACAGAAAGGACATTGAGGTGCTGGAACAGGTCCAAGGAAGGGCAGCAAGACTCGAGAAAGGCTTGTAGAATATACCTTACAAGGAGCAACTGAAGGAACTGGGGCTGTTTAGTCTGGGGAAAAGGAGGCTGAGGGGAGACCTTATCGCTCTCTTCCAATATCTGAAAGGTGCTTACAGCAAGAGCAGGGATGATCTCTTCTCACTGTTGACAGGACAAAGGGAAATGGCCTTAAGTTGCATCACAGTAAGTCTAGGTTGTTTATCAGGAAAAACTTCTTTACAGAAGGGGTTGGTAAGCACTGGAATAGGCTCCCTAGGGAGGTGGTTGAGTCCCCATCCCTGAATGTGTTTAAAAGCCACCTGGATGCGGTGTTCAGGGACATGATTTAGCAGAGGATTATTAGGGTAATTTGGTCAGGTTGTGGTTGGACTTGATCTTCAAGGTCTTTTCCAACCTGACTAATTCTATGATTCTATGGCTTTTGGCCATAGCTAGTTATGATCCATCTGGAAAAACACTTTCTTCTCCTGAATAACTTTTTGCCCTGCACATGAATGCTGAAGATCTCGCTCAGTAATCCAACAACATGCCAGAAATGGATATACCTGGAACTTACTAACTCTAAACATGCCTCTCCCCTCAACCTACGCAAGCCGCACATAGGATTTTGTGGCAACAATATCTTTTTTTAACTTTAATGTTTTTATACTGATCCTGCTCATTTATGTTAGCAATTTCCACAGATACACATATGCAGTTTTCTTTTATTTACCATTCCCTTGCAGCTTTGGAAAAAAGCAACAGAAGTACTGAGGGAAGAGCTCCAACTGTGCTCCCAGATTCTGGTGAAAGCATTTGTTACAGTTACAGTTTGTAAGGAAACACAAATTACTTGCTAGTCAGGTATTGTGGAGCCCTATCCACAGGAAACGCCTGTCAAATTCTCCAGAAATTCATCATGGCTTTGTTACATTTTTCTTGACAAGAGCTATCCCAAAAAAGTAGATTTCATCCCTTATTATTGCAAATTGTTCTCCCAGCTGAAATGCCTTTTGTCTTAAGCAATGTATCACAAGTTGGTACTGCACTCTGACAGTCAAGGTAGGCTCAATCAGCATCTCTCTTCTGTCAAGGGAATGCCCTCCTGCACCTGACACTTCTTGTGAAGGGGCTCTCATAGCAAAAGGGAAGTTTTCCAACCTAAGGAGCAACACCTGAGCACTGCTGGCAGGAGGCACCCTCGCTGGCACTTTAGACAAGCTTTAAGTACTCTACAGATTGACATAGTTATTTTCTTTCTTCTACTTGCAAACCAGTGACACTATCAATGCTTTTACAGGAGATCAGGTTGCAAGGACTGAGCTGTGGGAAGTAACATTGCAACCTGGTGTAGCAAATCCATATCTCAGAGGAAAATTTCATTTAAAAATAAAATATCAATTCATTTACCCTCTTACTTGTTCACAAGCAGCTGAAAATACACAACCTCTGCAGACACCAGGCTGCTGGTATCCAGGAGCTTTAATGATGCCATGGATAAAAAATGGTCTCTACAGACATGCCTGTCAGCTCCTTCCATTAGCAACCAGACACTGGCTTTGGAGATACCTTCTTACATTCATTAGGAGGGTCTTACATCAATGAGGGTCAGCCTCTCCACCATGTCCCACCTGGTGAGGTATTAGGATTATATCATTCTCCTGTGTGTCATGCATTAGGTGGCCTGAGAAGCTGCCTGCAAATGTGTTGGATGCTTCATTGCCTTCCCATGCTGGGCTGTGCTTTGATGGGGACCTCCCATTTTTTCTTTATGCTGTCTGATGCTGTTGCTGCTAGCTCAGTCAGATATTCAACCAGCTTTTGTAGCATGTCAAGGAGGTGGGCATGTACCTCTTAGGCAGAAGGTTGTGATTTCACTGTTAGAACAAATTTGATGAAGAATGAAGCTTTGTGGCTACCACCTTTCAAGCTGACATAGTATTGCTGGGGAAGTCATAATGATACTTTCTACTATAAACTGGTGCCTTTGCAAAAGCTTTAACATTTCACATCTAATAATTACTTTCCATTTTTGACACCAGTCTCAGTTGATAGCATAGTCACCAGGTCAAAGAGCCTTCAGTATTTTACGGTGCCAGAAAGTGTCAGTTATATTCTCAAAGTTTAATTCTTCATACCTCATGCATTCCTGCTAGCGAGCTTCAACTTCTTGCTTCCCAAACTCTTCTTGATGCTGTCCAACAACCTGGTTTCCTTAATGAGCATACTCAGCCTCTGCACTCCTCATACAGTAGCTCAGAGCATAGTCCCTGCAGGGAATCTGTTCTAGTGGTCATTTTTAGAGTATGCAGAAGGAGAGAACTTCACCCACACTCCAGAATAGACACTGAGACACAGAATACACTCACTAAACACTAAAAACTCTGTCCATCAAGAGGGCGATACATTCTTGCTCATAGGAGTGTACTGCTAGTACCTCTTAAACTGGGGTAGCTATCCTTACAAGTCCATATGGAATATGGGAAAATGCTTCTGTTTAAGCACGGCAGCTCTGCTCCTAGCTGAGGTGTTTTGAGAACCAGCACAACTGAAAACCATTTTTGTTTATTCTGTCCATTGCCTTGGTGCAGTTGGTTGAGGATGGACAGAGAGGCTCTCAGTTCTACAGAAAATGAACATTTTCCTTGCCTGTTTTTTTCATGCACATACTTTTATGGCAAGGCTTAGTGCAACAGGTCCACAGGCTTACCTAGGGCTTTGTAGGAGGCTCATCATACAATATTAATATTGTAAAAGCTACAGGTAAGGCTTTTTGCTTTCTTTTGCTTTCTTCTTTTCCCCTTTTTCTACATCCTCTGCAATCGGTATCACACTGTTATTCTGGATATTTATACAGTACCTCTTACATCTGGGAATGGTTACAGGGGAAAAAAAAAAAAATCAAGATAAGGCAGATATTTTAACTATGGAACACCAATGAGAGTTTCATTTGTCATGAGCTGAAGTAATTAAAAGTCATTTCTGCATGTTTTGGATGAGGATTCTGACTTCAGTCAGGGCATGAGCTCTGCAAAATGCTTATTTTTATAGTTTTGACGTAAATTGTGGAATGTTTTCATTCTTAATTTGGAACATTTGCCCCAAGAGTTCCAAGATAAGTCCATGCTCTTTTTTTTTTTCTCCCTTCACAACTTACATCCATGCACACTAAAATTGCAGTGTTGACTGCCCGGTTCAAGACAGGACTGAGATATCTATTTTAAATGTCAGTTTCCAACTGTTTCTGTTATGCCACTGATCCCAAGTTAGATGCAGTTTTACTACCTGTTAAAATCTGTCTTCTACTTTGCAGAAGAGCCTGTGGTCATCTGCATAACAAAACAAACACACACATCCCCCTCACCCAAATCCAGCACATACACAAAAATAATTTCATTGGTTATGTTTTTTCTCTGGGGATGTTTAAACTGTCAAATTTGCTGAGCTACATCCCCCCCTCTCATTCTTTCTCCTGGGAGATGGTCTGTCATAGGGGACTCACAGCAAATTCACATTTTGAGATTTCCCACAGGATTTAATATTAATGCCATTCAGGAGACTTGAAAAAAGTTTCTTTTGAAATGTTAATATGCTATAAATGGCTTCTAGAGCTGGTATTGTTCAACTTTCACAACTGGTTCAAAATACAGTCAATGCCAAAACATCTGATCCCAGGATAACAAAGAAATAACGTTTTTCATGTCAATCACTGTCTCAGGGTATGTGCACACGGCTGCTAGTTCATTAACATTGATTTGAGAGAACAATTTCAAAGCAGCCATTATTTCACATTGAACTGGGAGCTTCACATTTCCAGCTGTAGCTTCTCTTGTTACTGAAAAGTCCTACTTGGCCACCAGAAACTCTTGAGAGCCATAGGGTGTATCTCACACTTTTAGAAGTGAACATGGGAAAAACAAACTGATTCTGTTTCGGTCTATGACACTGGCTGGGAATTAGTTACTATGAATTACAACACAAAATCTTTTTAAACCACAAACCCTATCTCAAATTAATACACACTTTGGAATAGAGTTTATTGCATGCATGCCTTCCTGTAGTATTGAGTGCTTTACTATTGTTCTGTAGAGCTCTCCTCAGTCCCCGTCACTTGTGTCTGTGAAGGAATCATGATGATCCAGTGAAGGATAAAGTTCAGGTTACATTTAGCAAAACGAAAGAAAGGCAAAAAAGGCAAAGTCCTGCCCTGGACACACACCACAGCTGCTCCCACACTTGGGCTGGTGCAAGTATTTTAGGCCCACATGATGCACCAGATCAGGGATGTGACCTGTCTAGGTCCCCATCTCCACCCAGTCATTTTTTTGATTGCTTCTGAGAAATATGTTCAGGAAATTGTATGTAGTCTGTTGTTTTGGAGCCACACAGTTGGAAGTAATAGAAGTAATACCTTCCAATCACCTAAATTTAGACTTAGTATTTATCATTCAAGAAAAGGCATTCATTATTAAATACATACCCTTTTTAAGCAAACACAGAAATGTCTTCGTAGCAATAGGGGTTTCTTAACAGACCTGTGTCTGAATGGGATGTTGCTGTCTTCACTTCCTGCCTTACAAGTCTCTTGTTGACAGAGCACAGATTTAGCCAGAATCCAGCAGCAGTGATTGCAAATACCTGTCTGTTAGTGTATCTGAATAGGCTCCATTTGTAATCAGATCCACAGTGTGGCTCAGATGGAATGCTGCCTAGTAAATTGCTGTAATTCACTGTAAGAAAGACTAGCCCTGCTCCTGCTGCAACCAGTGACAGCTTGCAATTTTGTCAGGGAAAGCAGGATCAGGCACTGTTGACTGCTGCCTGTACTCCTGCTGAGGTAGGGAACACTAGCCAGAAACATATCCTAAAATCATTGTATGAAAACATATTCCATCTCTTTTTCCCCCTTTTGTAAAAATATAGCACACTTTTAATTAACTACCTGTTCTCTGTAGCTCCTAGGGTTAGTGACTTAATAGCCTTCTCTAATTTAGAGTTGCTAACTTAGATTTTACTGTACATGTTATTATGTTTATTGATTTTTTAGAAGCATCATATCCTGCAGTCTTGTGAAAACAGCTTCCAGTTCCCCAATTAGGAACAGCCTCACTTACAAAGGAAGTGCAAGAATGCAGTAACTGCTGAAAGCACCAGTAAGATTACTGACAATAATTCTCTTCACTACAAATAAGTTATTTATTTGTGTAAAGAAGTCTCATGGATGTCCCAGCTTGACTCTCAAATGGGTGCTTTACATGCTCAACTCCTGCCCTTCAGGACATTTCTGGGCCGCCACCTCCCCACAGCAGATATGCTACACTGATTTTTATCATCAGATTTAAAGCATTATAAATGTAGCCACAGTTCTTAGGGCCATTCTAAAACTAAGTGCATATCCTACAGTACTTGCACCATCTGCATCCACGATGCTGAGTTGCTGGAAGCTGGTGTGGCTTGGACCCATTCCTTCTCTTGGCTGAGTGATGAGCGTAATATTATTTTTCCACTATCTGAAGGAGACGAATCTGGTGGCAGTTCTGTGATCATATTCTATAATAGGCTGCAGTAAGAATAATTTATGCCATTTAGCCATTCGGATCTTTTAACAAAAAGAGACATTAAAGAAAAATCTAGTTTGGAGAGCCGCAAGGATTAGTAATGCACCCAAAGGACATAAAGTCCAGACACAAAAGGGTTAGATGATCCACCAGCACAGTTATGTCATCTGTTTCAGATTCAGGCATATACCATGTCTGTGTTTTGTAACAGCCATCTGGAAGCGCAAAAGATGAGAGACTGGAATATGTTTGTTACACTGCTCTGTTTTGTCTTCTTGCAAGCAGTAACATCACCTCTGAGTTCCACACAGGGCTATGGGATGCCTTCTAGCCACTAGCTTTGCACCACTCCTCTTTCTGAGGATATGGAAAAAGATCTTCCAAACCACTTTCTGCACAGTGAGGACTCCAGCATAAACAGTGATTATGCTGGCCTTTCTTAATGTCGCATTTACTGGAAGCTGAGACTTGTGCAAGCCTGGATGCCCTCCTCCACTGCAGGCTCAGGATGGGAATAATTACTGAAATGCAGTCTCTCCACCTGAGTTTCAGGTGATTTTCAGGCAGCACACAGCCTTAATATTTCCCATACAAGGAATATTCCCTCCACTTTGAGTTGTGAACATAGGGTGTGCAGCCCAGCTCCTTCCTAGAACATACATTAAAGCGTGCATGTTGACACACACACACACATATATATATAAAGCAGAGGATCCCCTGGTGAGCTCTAAGACCTCCAAAGGACTTTCAGCAGCACGTGGATATATCAAGTTTCCAGATTAGATATATGCCTAGCACAGTAATTAATTACCTTGAAGAGACCCCTGTAACTGATAGAGCTTTTCCGATGTCTCTTATGAAAGTATAAAACAGCTTTTCAGACACAAAGAAAGCAACTTTGGATTTTCACTTTGTAATGCAGCGTAAAGCACAACAATGACAGCAGAGCAGCTAGATCCCAGACTGCAATGAGTGAGGATTCACTCTAATGCAACAGTTCTGGACACAAAAACGAGCAAGCAGCTGCTTAACTTCAGAAGGCCTCAGGTACACAGGGATCTCCCTGGAGATCTCTTGTCTCCTCTGCCTGAGGTCTGGGAAGGGGTGGATCCTGGCTGAGTCCCATGGTCACTCATATGCACTGTGCTCCCCTAGGTTGGCCCTGCCTTCCCACCAGGTGCTCAATCACTGGTTCAAGCTGCAACTTAGCATTTCCACTACACACTCTAAATTAAAAATTGGCTAAAATTCATTATTAACAACTAGTTGGTATAGAAGTCTGTGCAGTATGTGAGCAGATGGAGCAACAGTGCCAGGCAGCACTGCCACCTTTCTGCAGGCAGGCTTCACCCCAGCCCCAAAGGAGCCAGAGGCACAGAAACCCCAAGGCAAGACAGGAGGTGTGGGAGAGGAGGAGGCAGTAGTGAGCAGACCCCCTCCACCTGCCATTGGATTACATGCCTGCTTCAGCCTCTAAAAATTATCCTCTATACTTCTAGAAGCAGCAAAGAAATCCTTCTCTGGAACAAGTAGTTATAAGCATCATTGTATAAAGACAGTTCTTTACTTCTAGAGATGCTTCAAAGCACTCAGAAATTGAGTAGAAGTGCAGTAAGTAGGACCTACACTCCCCACTGACACTGCAGATACATTAGAGCAAACACCAAATGGACTTCATAAGTTTAGGACAGGGATGCAAAGCAGACAAGCAGGCAGAGAATGCATGTGCCAACACAGCAAGATAGTGCTACACATAGTCAAATTGTACATCACTGATTATCCCAGAGCTTGTAAGTGACTGGAACACAGGAAAATTAAAACTTGGCTCTATTAACTCCACAAGGCAAGATACTACCTCCTCAATTAATAGATTATCCTAGCAAAGCAGGTGCAGTTAAATCCTGAGATTTCTACCAGTATGTGCAACATTTGCTAACTCCTGTCCCTGTACCCCAACCCCTCTCTGGGCCAACAGACGCTGTCTGGCTCCTCCATCACAGGACCTGCAGCATTGCCAGGGTCTGCACTTCAGCTGCCAGTGGGAAACAGCAGCATCCCAGCAGGAGCTGAGAATAGCAGCATTTCCACAGAGAGCCAGATAATTTCATTCTCATTAGTTACTTTGACACAAGAAAGTTATCATCACTCCCTGATCTGTCACCGGAATGACAGAACGGGGATTTGTTAACACTGATATGGTTTTAAATTACGGAAACAGAAGACCATCGCTTTTCACAAAATAACTCCAGCACAAAGGAAGAACGTGCACATACCTCAAGCTGAATTTCCTCAGGGAAAACAAAGTAACTGTTTTGTTGCTAATATGAAGATAGCAAGGTGCCATCAGAATGTGATCACCACTCTTTGAGCAAGAAACTGAAAGCACCTACACAGTGCAGTAAGAGAAATTTCATACAACAAAGAATCAAGAGTGCCCATTTCCTCCTCCCCCAAAAAGCTGTGAACACATCCAAGAAACACATTCCATTAAAGACACCACATATGCTCCCCTCACCAACCTCGCTATACAGCAGAAGTCACCATGCTGGATGAACCAAGGGCCTGCTCCTTAAGCAGCATTTACCCAGAATAGATGCAACACAAACATGATCCCAGACTTAGGCCTGCTGCCATGTGCAGAATCGCACTGACCATAACCCCACCCTGCTGTCAATCCAACCATGAAAAGCACAGGGAAAAATACTCTCATACCCTGGGAAAGGGCTTTTCCCTCTCCACAGGGTCCAGCAGCTGTTTGGGCATTTGCTGCTCTATGCACTGCAGAATCAAGCTACTGTGTGAAGGTCTCAGCAGTCTCTCCTGCAGTCACTAATTGACAGTATCCCACAGCCCTACAGGCACTGAAAGCAGCAGAGGTGATGCTTAAAGATTAGAGTGAGCATTTTGGAGCAGGAAAGTGGAAGTATGGAACAACGTTTATTCATTAAAGGGAAAGAGGCTTTTTCTTTCTTCTAGGAGGCCACTTGGCTCAGTAGAGGCTTTTCATCTACATAGAAAAGAGTTGATAGAAAGGAGCTCTTTGCTGAGACTGTTGTAACCTTGCATTGAAACTGTGGCATGCACTGAGCACTGCCACCACCTCCTCCACCAGGCTGCACTCAGACACAGACTTCACAGTTCTGCCTCCAGCCAGAGTTCATCAGCTCCTCTTGGTTGGCAGCAAGCTCTGAGGGCACTTGGGTTGATTCACTCCACTTATTGGAAATAGTGCCTGAGCTACCACAGTTTTACTGATTGATGCCCTTGGAGAATGCCACATTGAGAGACATCCCATATTGCTCTACCACAAAGAAAGATCACACTCACGATTACACTATAAACATTGGCAATTAAGAGGACATTGCAAAACCTTCACAGGGGAATCACAGCCTTTTATGTGAAGTGCCCTGCTGTGGAGGAAAGAAGCTCTTCAAGAGCAGAAAGTGTTGTGATAAAATGTTTGGACCTTTAGTCCAAGAGAGACAGTGGGATCAGATCACAGATGGCAGCCATTGCCCCCCTCTCTGCTGCACCTGCATGGACTGCACAATGCAAGTTACACAACATGTCCTCTGCAGCTCCTCATCTACATCTACTCTCAGTACTTATGATTAATGACCTCTGGTACATTTATACAAAAAGGTAAAAAAAAGTATTGCACTTCATCTCTAACTTGCTTGCTTACAGTTTCCATCTGTCAGCTCTCACTATGCTTTTCCAAGAGACTTGAGAGATCATCAGCTTCCAGCAATTTACTTGTGAAAGCCCAACTTTCAGATTACAATATACCAGAACCTTCCTGAAAATCCAGATACAAGATTTGGACAGAGTATTTCACACCTTTTATCTCTCAGCCAACTGAAAGCAATTCCCTGGCTCTGCTTGCAGTTTTCTGCTGCCTTTAGGAGATCAGACAAATGTAGCCACACTAACCAAACTAGAAACGTCACCTAAGAATAGAACAAAATAAGTTTATTTCTTTTTAAGAGATTCAGTCCTTGTTACAGAGGCTACATCTACTCATTTGAACACACCTGTTACCCATCACAGCTTGGAAATGCTAATTACATTCTAGTTCTCAGCAATGAAAGCTCTCTGCTCAGTAGCTAGGCTTACACCAATGATACAGCAGTAAGTTTCAGATCTCTTTGCAGTTGCCAGGTTGGCTTCAATTTGCTTCTAATTAGAACTTGGCCCCTCTAGTGCCACATAAAGCCCTTCTACCTGTTCTGGTTAACCTTCTCTGAGACAAGGCACAATATGCTCCCCCACAGCACTTTTTAGCCTGCCATCCCACAAAAACCCAAGCCTTTAAAATTGTCTCAGTTACACAATAAGCAATGTGCTACATCTGGTCTTTATAGTGCTTGAGAGCTGAACACAGATTTTTCTTTTATTGCTGAGATCCTTCTTTCATAGCACATATATGCTATTCCCATGATACTAATCCCGAGCAATTCAAGAAACACACCTCAAAAGGCACTCATTTAGAACAGAAAACAATCTGTAATGAAATGGAAAGCACAGCAGTGAAAGCAGAGTAGCAAGGTCGCAGGCTGCAGTAAGCGAGGATTTGCTCAAATCCAACAGCCATAGACACAGAAATAAAGGAAAGAGGCTTCTTACCTTCAGAAGACCTCAGGTACATTCTCTAATGAGAGTCCCTTGCCTCCACTGTTAACCCTTACGTGAAGTCTGATCCTGACTCCATCCCTACTGGTCACTCAGAAGTATTGCTTGCATCTGAGCTCCCTTAGAGCGGCCCTACCTTCCTACCAAGTGCTCAATCCTATCAAGTGTTCACGTCCTGATTTAGCATTTCCACTACACAATTACATTTGTAAAAAGCAACACAGATCAAGCTTTTTCTCCTTCTGACTGTATTATTAGTGTGCATCAGTGGAAAGCCTCTCTTTCTAGAAACTTCTTAAACCTACAGTGCTTTTCTCCAGTCAGCTTCCTTAACTTTGTGATTGCAGCAATTAAACAGATTAACACAACAGGAAAGGCATTACAACAGAAGCACAATGGCAGAAGAACCAGCAGAACAGAAACGTACTAAAAAGGAAGGGAAAAAAATCACTCACCCATACCAGAAGATCGCAGGTACACAGGGGAAAGCTCCACCAACAAGTAACCTCCAGCAAGAGAACCTTCCCTGTGCCACTCAGCCCCTAAATGAGGTCTGTGGAGCCAGGCTCCACCCCTTCTGGTCAGTTGAATTGCCTTCACCTGTGCTCCCAGGGCTGACTGGGTACTTTCCCCAGGTGTGCAATCAGGCCGTAACTGATTTCCATACAGTGATCATCACCAGCTGCTTTTTGCACATGGCTTTAATGTCCTACTCTGACCCTTTTGCTGGGTAGTTATTCTTTTTTTTTTTGTATAGCACAGTATCATTCTCTTACTGAGCTCTTGGAGAAAAGCAAGGCCAGGATCCTGTCTGAGGCAAAACTAGCCCTAATGATGTCTAAGTAAATCTTGTTGTGCATATTAGGGATGCGCTGCTTCTGGGAGGAACTGGGCAGGGAGGTCCTCATTTCAACTCTGTAGGAAGTAGTAGGGTCACAGAAAAGAAGTGGTCTAGCATTCAGGTGTTGACTATGAATGATTAGTGCTAAATGTGAGAGAGGATTTGTCTGTTTTAAATTAACACTCTGTCTGGTTCTTTTGTATCTAATGTCAGATGTGAAGATCAGATTTAAAGTTAAAATCTTGAGGGACATACTTCTTAGAAAAGTGTTTGAATGGAAACCCAAACAAGCCACGTGCAGACACTGAAGCTAATCAGTCAATAAGAAATGCTGACCTGAGGTTTGCAGCTGAATCTTGGTGGCTTTGGCAGCTTAGATGCTTCCAGCAAGGCTTTGATTTTTGCAGCTCTCATGCTTAGAACACTCCTGAAGTCTGAGGGTATAATAGCCTCTGTGCCTTTAAATTCCCATTCGTTTCTTTCAGAGATACTGTTGCTTACCCTGAAATGACTTCCTGGGGATGTGAGAGCATGCCTATGTTTTAGAAGGCCTGGTTGTACAGTCCTTAACCCTGCTCACCTGCTCTGAACTGCCCATACTGCTCAGCAACAGTACCCTCACCCCAATATTTCAGTTACTTTTGGGCATCCTCCAGCCCTTGCCTGGAGGCAACATAACTGCGAAAGAAGCAATTTAAGGCTCTTGGAGTTGAGGATCAAATACTCAGCCTGGAACCAGGCACTGGAGTTAGTCATTAAAGCATTCACTTTGAAGGCAAAGCCAAGTCTTGAGTCACCTTCCCTAGCTGATAGTAATGGATTTTCTGCTGCTGTGGTGGGACTGGTTTTCTTCTGGCATTGTCAGGACCATTTGTAGAACCCACTTGAATCTTCAGACCCACCAGTCTTGTTTTGCCTGGAATTCACAGCTGCACAAAAGTACAAAGTACACGGCTCTGCCCCTGCTGCCTGGCCTCTGTGACACTGCTGTCCCTTGGGTGACTTCCAAATAGCTCTTCCACACTGTTGCTCTTCTTCCTCAGTAACCAAATATGTCTCCTGTTGCCGAAGTACAACTAATTATGGGGATGTCTGCTCGGCTGACTGTAAGAATCCTGTCTTGCCAACCCCTCCCAGGAGCCAGGGGTTACTTCACAATCCTTCTCGTAGTCTTCCAGCTTCTCTCACTGTGCTCACTGCCACTGTCTGCCCTCCTCTTGGGGTCTCACCCACATGCTCCTGTAAGTCCCTCCACCGTGCTGCTTCTCAGCCTTGTTCATCTGCACTGAGTTCCCATCCACCTCCACTCTCACCTCCCTCTTGCCTCCCATCATGATGGAGCCTTGGCAAACCGTGTCCTTGATGGTTTCACACTCCACTATTCCTTCTTTGAGAAGGAAATAAATCCATTTTCCTTTTCTTTTGCTGTCTTCCTCTTCTTTTTCTTTCCTATTCTTGGTCTGTCAAATTCCTGGTCTCAACATTTATCTCTATTCCTTTCTTCCTTTCTGCTTTTATACTGTGCCATGTCCATTCTTCTCTTCAAACCCCATTTCCCCAAATCTTTTCTAGTAAGTAATTCGAGTCTCGCTGCCTTGGGGACTATTTATTTTAATAGGTATATCCCTTAGTACACTGGATTAATATACCTGCTTATCTCTTCTCCCAGAGATAATCTTTTACGTTGTAAATTAAATGGGGAAAGTCAAAAGCCAAAGGAACAGATTCATTTTCCAGTGCTCTCAGTGGAAGGCCTTTGCACAGGTACAATTCACAGCACATATATAATTGCATAGATGATTAGCAGAACATCTGGGGAAGTGAAAAGAAGTAAGGCAGCTCTAAAACGTTGAGGTATTTTACAGGTATGACTGAAAAACCATGCAATTGTTCTATAACGGCTTGTTGTGTACACCATTAGGTATTCTTACCGGCTCATGAGCTGCCGTGCATTTTTTCTGTTTCCTGTTTCCTTTGGGGTTTTTTTTCAGAACAGCAGCAAATGCACATGTTCCCTGCGAGGGGCGGAGGAGACCCTTACATACAGTTTCTTGTTCTTATTTTTGTGAACAGAGGAGCCGATGGGGGGAATTCATTGGCGCCTTGTGCCACTGCTCTCTGTGGGGGCAAAGGGCTCAGCATAAGGTCTCCGAGGTCAGGAAGGTTTCCGGAGTCAACTACCATTCGTGAGTCAACGAACAGAGAAAACATCCACCTTGTGTTAAGAAATTTTTATTTGTCCTTTGGATCTGTAATGTAAGCACATAAAATTACAAGTGGAAGAAACATCATGCCACAAAATTGCATAGAATTTTTACAAAAATGTGAATTATGCCTCTGAAACAATCATAGATTGAAGAACCAAAAAAAATAAAAATAAAAATACATTTTAACTGAAATATTTCATCCTACTTTGAAAGCAAATCATCAAGGACTAATCAATTACAGACACTATTAATACAATGTACAAGAGCAACACTGATTTCAAAGAAAGGCAAGCAATGATGTCCCTTTAGTTATCTTTCAGTGAATGTTTAGCTAATACATGAGCATTAATTAACATAATTATGAACATGTTAAATCTAAAATGTCTGGCTGTCATTAGAATTTTTAAAATTCTGTTTATACTGCCAAAACCAAGCTATTTTCAGTAGTGTAAAGATATCTGAAGTGCACGACCTAGTTTAATATAGACAGCTCTATTCTATACAGCAGAAAATCCACAATACAGCATTTCCACACATTCAACACGGAACAAGGCAAATACATAAAAGGCACAAGACTTGCACATCATAAAGACCCTTTTTCATTATCTTACTCTAGTTCAAGTAATATCAATATTAAATGATATCTGTTTCACTGAAATAGTTTGAACAATGCAAGATGTACAGTATTACACACTACCTTACACCTGCAGAAAGTGGCACTGTACAGATATAAAAAATGTGAGTACAGTAAATGGTCAAATACAAACGTACTGTAAAATGACTACAGCCAATAGTATACTTAACCCAACCAGAACAGTTTTGTTGTGTTTTTAAATATAAATAAAGATTAATTGGTATTTGCCCAAGTTTCTTCAAAGACCGTGGTGATACCCTGGCTCTGCTGAAGCCCACGGGAGTGTACCACTGAAATTCAAAGGAGCTAAGATTTACCTAAAAGCCTGCACTGTACAATGACAGTCTTCAGTTTTATTGTCAACACTGCTATCAGTTTATTCTTTTAATAATTTAAACAATGTCATTTTCACTTTATAAAATGCAGCATTACATCTTGACTCTTCATTTTCCATAAATGATTAATATTGATTTCAAAGTGCAAAATAAAGATTTACAGAGGATTCCCCTTTCCTAGTATTAAGATGGAAGTCAAATTTTTGCATTTTATGCTCACTACTTTCATCACCATAAATCAAGACAGTTTTAATCCAAAATACAATCTCCAAACTGTGCAATTTTTTCCACTCTAAGTTTAGAAAAGAAACATGAAAATACTGTTTGTCTTCCATAATTTGAACTAAATATATACACAATTCCTTAACTGAAATCTTAATCTCAATTTGAATCTTATTGCTTAAATTCAAATAAAAAGTTTCTTTAAAGTACTAAAATCCTGAGGGAAAGGAAGAAAAGTAACTTTGTTATGGTGTATTAAAATGCCTCCCTATGCAATTGATTTCTTTCTCCACTGCTGAACGCAAAGTAAGGCCCCGATCTTGCAAACATGAACATGTTCTTGCATGAACATTATTAACCTCAAGAAGTTCCACTGAGCCCAGTGGTGTGCAGTGTCAGTTGTGGATGTGAGCTTGCAGGATCAAGCCTCCCTGTACAGATCTGCACGCCTTTTCACTACACATCCAAGGGAAGAGCCTTCAGCATCACGCAATGGCTCGGACACAAACAAGAATCAATCTGTAATGTTTCGTAATTCCTATTTCTGTTAATACGGGATGCCAGAGAATAGCATTTCTTTACCTTTTCATATATCCTGACTTTCATGAAGTCTCTTTGTCTTTTGATATAAATTTCTGAAAATGTGCTGTTACTTCTCTCATGCATATCATACAGTACATAAACTTTGCTTCTTCTTATTTTAGTCAGTTAAATGGATTAATATATATTTTTAAATATCAGTGATCAGGTTTTTATATTTTGCCTTTTAAATTCCAGACCTTAGTAAAACCGAACCTCGGTCTTAAAAATAATGGAAGATTCTGCTCAATTTCAAATACTGTAGTCCTAAACATTTTATAATCCTATCAAATTCAGTAAGCTTAAAATATGATACTTAAAATCAATACTTTTAAGTCTGCAAAATATATATCAAATTTATATTCTAAAACTACTTTGATTTACAACACTAACACCACAAAAAGAACCTTATGATTAATGACTATTTTATATCAGTACAACCCAGATGTTAGCTTTCATTAAGATTCTCTATACACGTATCCCTGAAACTTTTCATTTCACCAAGAGACCACATCGACTTCAAATATAAACATGCCATGTGTGCATATAGACAGATGTGTGTGCACATATATATATATATACCAACATATATGCACTCACACGGTGTAACAACACGGACGTACACAGACACCAACAATCTCCAGGCAAATTTCTTCTCTTTCTCTCTCTTCTCCACAGTTCCAAGAGTTTTCAGCAGCAATTATATTTCTGTCCCCGTGATAAACATAATATTAAGACAGCAAGCCACCAGTGCTTGCAAAGCTAAAAAGGATTAAATGTTTCAGTGCAAATGTAAAATGATGGTACAGTTGTCAAGGTGCAGTTATAAAGTAGGAAACAAATATAATTAAGTACTGTTATAATATTCTCTAGGATCTGTATTAGTTTAGAGCACTTTGCACTGGTACTTCAAAAGGAAATCTGCACACATTTGTCTCTTTTCAATATACTGGTCTTCATTAAACATTCTTAGCAGTGAACATGGCCAGAAAATTACCCATTGAAAACTGACCAAAAAAGAAAACCAACAAAGAGAGAGAGAGGATGGTGAACATATTAATTTTCCCATTACAACTGCACTACGCTTTAGCATAATAATAAGCTGAAGAATGGGAATGAAGACCTCTGCACAATTCTTTAACTTTCCTTTTGGGAAATGTGCACTTGAATACAGATTCCTCCTGCCTTCTGAAGTGCTTCAGTTGCAGCTCACATCAGGAAAGCAGAGCCAAGTAGTTGGGGAGCGCTGTGCCCTGGCGCACCAATTAGTGCTTGGGCAGTTAAAAAGTAGTATCAAACACTTTTTCTGAATTATCTTCTTCCAATTCCTCTTCACTTTGCAGAGGTTTATGATTTGATTTCCCACTGTCAGATGCCAGAGAAGAAGGGGCAGAACTGTGGTCTCCATCTTCACTGATTTTCCCCTTCATGGCTTCCTGTACAAACTCCAGAATTTCCAAAGGCAGTCTTTTGAATTTGTCTTGATATTCCTGATCAAGTTCCACCTGCAACTACAACAAAACAAAGAAGTTGTCTTCATTTATATCTAATATGACTAGCGTTAGATACAGTGTGGGGAAAGTACCACGTGAGGGGTGAGGGGGGAAGTTAATAACTCACTTTTGCCTGATTCAAAAATATACTTCTTTTTCAGATTAGCACCACACATATGCTATGCCCATTAATTACCATGCAGTCATTGCAAAGCTGAAGGAAAACGCGGTCCCTTGTGCATAAGGCTGGTTTTGGGTACCGTGCTGGGCTACTCAGATCCTTAAGATACTTGTGGTTTATCTGTATTCGTGTCCACAGTCCTACTAGCCTTCACAGGATTCCTTATTCAAGAGCAGTAAGGATTGTGGATATGCCTCTGAAAGATTAATTAAGCTTCAGGTAGCAAGTCACACATTAATCACGCCACAAATATTGCTCAGAGAACAATATAATAACTTGTGCCAAATTCCTTGGCATGAGTTTGAAAATGATTGGAGAAAACATAAGGAAAAACTCAGTTGTCAGAAAGAGTTGGGGTGGGGGGGGGGCGAAATCATTAAATTACATTTTCTAGGGTTAGATCATGGAAAGTTACATTATCTGATTAATGCAGTATGTGTTTTGGACATAACTGGGGAAAAAGTGTCATATCATCAACAGGATGCAACAGGCATGCAGAAAGAAATCTGGCTATCAGTCTTCAGGAAGCTGTGGGCCCTTTCCCAGTATTTACTCAAATAGCCTTTGTTTTTAGTGCCCATATAAGGATCTGTGTGATCCATTCTTTAGAAAACATTAATATGTATGGAAGTTTCAACTGAAGACAAAGCCAATTTTTTCATCATGACCAATCTGAGCATGGAGGAAGCAAACAGGGTGAGTTCCAAAGCCAAATCCTGCGAGCGCTCTGACCATCTGTCCGTCCATCCATCCATTTGTTGGTCATCCATCCATCCATCCACCTACCTTCTTAAAAAGAGGGAGTCAGATTCTGCTAACTGTAGCTGCAGCAGTTTTGCAATAGTTTCTTAGTCAATTGTATTCTGAGCTGTATTTTTTCAGGAAGATATGAAGATACTATGAGTTCTGATCCGTCAGTTCTAGGCTTAAATCTAGGCAATCTAGTTTTGAGCTTCTTTCACCTGTGACAGCTTTCACAGGTAATATACATTTTCACTCAAACTTCAGGACCTACTCTACTCTTATCATCCTTGTCCTGTCCACAGCACGTGACTTTACCACTACACCTCCCTCTGAGCCGTTCCATTCCCACTCCCTGTGCTTCTGTCCTGGTTTTCATCCTGCATTTCTGACTTTTTTTTCTGTAAGGCCTCTTCTTTCTCCTGTTGTGCAAATCTCCGTCCTTAGCTCACCTGGTCTAGTTCTACATTAGACACATTTTGCAACTTTTTTTCCTGAAGATTTAAGACATAGCCTTTCCTTCTCAGTTTTTCTAAGGCTCATTTGTTGCCTAGTTTCTGGCAGTCTTCCTGCTCTTCCTGCCTCCATTTCCCCTTGGTGTCACACTGCAGACAAACGCCAACAAGCCTGAGGCATAAATGGTTGCATTAAATACACCTTGTTGCTAAAATACACATTTGTATAAACTCATATACAATCGAGTACCATAGCACCCTCCTTTCATGTGGTATTTGTCTCTTACTGAATTCTCATTTGTTTTCTGACTGTATATCTAGACATTCTGAAGGGATACTCCTTTTGTCTCCATTGTGATATTATCTGAGACACACAAAACACGGTATAGCATGGTTGGCAGGTAAAAAACACTGGAACAAGTTGCCCAGAGATGCCCCATCCCAGGATACATCCAAGGTCAGGCTGGACAGGGCTCTAAGCAACCTGACTGAGTGGTAGGTGTCCCAATTCACTGCAGGGCATTGGACTAGGTTACCTTTAAGTGTCCCTTCCAACTCAAACGATTCTATATGCTTACCCTAGTTTTATCCAATGGCCATGTACTGGTTTTATTACCCCCAAATTACAGATGAAAGCAGAGAGATTAAGCTTAGGTATGGATCAAAGCTCATGAGGTGCACCATCCACAACTGCATTAGGTCCTCCACTGTTAGTATGGCCATCTGTTAAATTATACATGTACACAACAAGCCTGAAACAGGCTGTGAACCACTAGGACACCAAATTGTTTTTCATGTAACTTTATGGATTGCAATTCTACAAACTACTGCTCACAGCAGCTATTTCAGGCTTTATAACTGTCCTGCCTTTGTTATCTGTACCACACAAGGGCTTCCTTAGAGTACCTGTGCCTGAGGCTCCCCTTTGACTTCAGCCAGGCACTGGGCAGCACAGGGGAGAAACAGGCTCATGCACCCTTGTGCCCCAGACTAATAGCATCTGTAGCTTTTGAACCTCAACTGCAGCAATGCAGCAGCTAGCCAAGAGGATGGAAAATGTGTGAGGCTTTACATGACTAAGCCTGTGCTTCAGTGAGCAGAGCTCCTGGAGGCCAGCCAGCTGCCCAGCTGATTGGCTCACATTCCCTTTCATTTCAAAGGGCTCTTCAGCATCCCTGGCTACAACCCCTTTCCAAAAAGGGTCATCATTCAGAGAAAGGTCTTGGCAACACTTCCTTGGAAGGTGGAGGTGAAAATGAATATGGCTGCTCTGCTTAAAGTAAGGAAAATGCATTCAGGAAAGGAAAACAATAGTATTATTAAAACTATTAATAGCACTTAGACCCAGCTATTATTACTAACCCTACAAAAATAACAGCATTAAAATAATGACCTTTAATCAATAAAGGATTACAGAAGCAGAAACTCTGGTTTTAGACTACCCTCAACAGTCCCCTCCAGACCTTCAAATACTCACAATTTGATCTAATGAACAGCTTCTACCAATTTCTATCACCACCAAGAAAAAAGTGATCACATGAGTAATAGAATGCGCTGCCAACGCAAGGTAGTAGGAGTGATGAAGTTCACACTGAGCATTTTGCTTGAAAAAAATCTTAGAAAATTAGAAAATAAAATAAATATATTAAACCCCTTAATCGGTAATTATTCCACATTTATAGTATTTCATATTATTTTGTCATTAGCTTTAAGCTTAGAATACTGAACTCTTCCATTTCTGCTAACTGAAATACATCTTATCCTTCTGCTGCTGGAAATTATTTTGTTTTGTTTTTAATTTCAAAATTGTTTTTAAGATACCTGTGGGAAAGCAAACACACTGGGATGTTTAAGTATAACAATCTAGCAATGAGCTGAGAAGAAATTTCAGATGTGGAGGAAAGGTCTGTAGTAGCTTAACCCATGGGAAGCACAAACACAAAAATATTTTGTTTCAGGCGACTGGATTTAGAACTGCAGGTATCAGGAGCAAAGACCTTGCTGCGTGCAGTAAATATAGCCAGTGCATTAGAACATGACCCTAAGTACCTTCAACGAGTGTGTCTGTGGTCACAGAGACCAAATGAGTTCCCAATCCGGTTGTAATTGGAGCAACTGTACAAAAATCACACTTAGCACCTGTGGGCTGGTGCAGTTGTTAAGGTCTTGTAAAAGTCTGCTGCATTTCCCCCAAGCCTACGTCAATTGCTCCAGACAGCAGACAGGCACACAGCTGGCTGACACGCAACACCGCTGCCATCTGACCTCCTCTCCTCCAACTCGGCTGCCCCAGGGGAATTACAGGGGACACCATGTCCAACCCCTCTCCCCTCCTGCCAAAGCGACACCTTTGAAGCTGTGAAGTGAACACTGACTGCTGCTCCATCCCGCTGCACCTTTTTAAGGTGCATTTCGGAAGTTAGTAATGAAAGTTTTCCAGACTATTTTTCCTTCTCTTCCACAGCAAGAGGGAGAAGAGAAGCTTCCACAGCTTGGTGGACTGCATTCTTGGTCTACACAGCAGAGTGACCAGACAGTATCATCCCACCATATAAAATCTCATCCCTGAGGCAGATTTCTGATGCAAAACCAAGCCACCTCCACAGGGGGACTGCGTTTCATTCCAGCTCACACTTTTTAAGAAATGCATTTTCAATTCAAAATGACCAAAGCACACTACTTGAGAAGCATCTGAAGAATAAATCTTCAAGCAAAAAATATTTGAGAAATATATATCTAAAATACAACTTGATAAAGGGAACATTTAATGGGAAAAAAATCCATGAAATGGATTGAAATTCTGATTAAATTCTGTCACATCAAAAACATTCATTAACACTGTATTTGTTTTGATGAAGCTCTTCCAACTAAAAACATTTAATATAGCCAAAATAAACTTTTCTTAGTCTCCAATTTTCCATACTTCTTGCAATTTTTCTGTATGCCAGTTTAAGTTTTGTGTTTCTTTCATCCCTTCTTTTTTAATCTACCTTATTTTGCATTATTCATAAACACTTTGTTTCCTTGATCGTACTCTTTCTTGCTGTGAGTAATGCAGTGAATTATGAATGAAAAATAATCAGAACTTCTTGGCTCAATTCTTCAGGCAAAATGCACTGCAGGTAAAACCGAACAGTTTGATATTTCCAACAATCTCTCACATTTCCAAACGAAACCCTTCATTCTCAAGTTTTCACGAGCTTTGATTCCAAATGAGAAAATTTTGTAAGTTGTGTTATTATCCCTTAAGGTAGAGGATATAAAAAATGGCAAAATAATGACTACTTTGGTACATGATTATTATATTTATTCGCCAGCGCACTTTGATATTACTTTGTATCCACTACTGCGGCACTACCGACACAAAGTATTATATTTAATTCCACATAAATACTACTTGTTCCTATGTTTTATTGATGATATAAGCTCAACTGCATTAATTTCTTCCACGCAATTTCAGCAGAATGCATTTTGACAAGATGTAATAACCAGTCACTGCACGATTCAGAACAAAAGGGTGACTGCAACCTCTACAGGACATTTCTGCTTAGCAGAGCTCCCGCTTTCCTCTTCACATACCATTGGGACTGTTTATTTTGTTAACTTCAGAGACAATGATGTCTTCATTGGTCAGTGAAAGCATATTGCAACAGATAGGCTGTCCTGAGATTGCAGCCCCTTTCTCACTCCTCCCCCGCTTCTCTAAATCTGCTAAAGCTCCAAATGCTGTTTTGATTTCTGCAAATGTTTGACCCATATGCCTAAAGATAATTTTGAATAGAGGATTTGGGGCTTTTAAGACTGCATCAGACAACAAATATGCATAATGTCAGCGACCTCAATTTAGCTTCCAAAATAGCACATACAGGACACCAGGATTAAGGGTACAGAGAACAAGCAAGCTGCTGTTCTGCTGCTTTTCATTTTCAGAGCTTACTTAATTAGAAAGCCATTCTGCAGGGATACAGCATTAAAAGACATAGGAGTAGCAAGAATTGTCAGTAACAGGGAGAGTAAAATTGAGGAACAGAGCTCAGGAATCAAGTGATTTATAGGCAGCAATTTTTGTTTAATTGGAAACAGGAGGAGTTTCTTATTAAGGGCTATGTTATTTCTTCCACTAAGCAGATTTCTGCTGGGAAGGCAAAGGAGTAAGCACTGCTTAGCTGTCCTGGAGCCACCCACAGACTCGGTCCCTCCGTGGCACTCAGCATGCCAGAGGGGCTGCAGGAGATGTTGACTCAAGGTGAGGCTGATAGGATTGAGGAGCCCTGGGACAATACCTAAAAGCAATTTACCTGCCTCTACCACATAAAAGAATGGCCCAAAGAAAGTAGTTGGGAAATGCAGTTTGTTGGGAAGCTGAGGTAACATCACTACATGTGCAGAGCTCATTAAAGTGCAAGAGTTGAAGTATTTTCTTTCTCTACCAGGGGCTATACACAAGTGCATAAAGGAACGTGCCACTGGATTAATGTTTGGGCTTAATTCAAGGACAATATAGCTAAATGTGAAACAAAGCTGCACTGGTAGCTAAGGTCTTATCTCAAAAGATGCTGATGCGCTGTGTCATTAAAGAAAGCCTAAGGGCAATCAGTAACAGAGATGGCACAGGAAACATGTTGCACTAGGTAAAGGATAGCCTGTGCTGTCTTTACACTGAGTGGAAATCTTCTGTTAACGATTCCTGTCCTCAGTCAAGGACATCTCTGTTTCAGTGCACACCCATCACTGCCTTTACAAATAATAGTTCTTTTTCAGACCACGATAGACATGAGTGACACCAACTCCAGGACTTTCTGTTAGCTCCACCACAAACTCTTTCTCTCTCAGATAAAGTTCCCCTAGTCCCTCACACAAGGTCTAACACAACAAGCTAATCCTCCCGCACTGTTAAGATCTCCTCCTGAGTTCATGGGCAGTTGCTCAGCAGTTTTATTTTGGACTGATCCATTACTGCCACCCCAGGCTTCTCATGTCAACAGGTTACATGATCCAGATACTCCAGAAATTACCCCACAACAGGAATGAAAAAATCAGCATAGCACCAGAAGCACTTTACAACTAAGGAGCCTAGAAACTGTGTACTGTGTTATTTTCCCTTATTCATATGTTCCCTGTTTGACATCCCCTAACTGCTGTCTTCCAAGTTTCAGCCCTGTGTCTCTTCCTATCAAAGCACAGGTGATTTGCTATGCTTTCCCCAACGTACAAGTCCCCATATAAAAGGGTCCTTTAGCACCTGCTCTCTCAAGGCATTAGATTGTAACCTTAGGGCCTTCATCAATCTGTGTCTCCACCTTTATTAACTGCAACTTCAATTAAACCAAAGGGACTGGGAAGAAACTTGGGACCAGAGCTTCTAGATTTGAACACTCTCATAATAAACTCTTATCTTCTTTCTGCATAATAAAGCAACATCTATTCTAAGAGCTAATTAAAAAATAAATGTTAAAGTGAAGAGATGTATATCAGTGGTACTCAGATCACGTCTGTACTACATGCGCAGAGGTGTGTACTATACTTCTGCTGAAAATTTCTGAGCTGGAGAAATTCCTTACAGCAAAAGCCGAAACTGGTGATGTTTGCTACTGGTGGTTGCACTGTTGTTATTAAATTTCAAATCTCTTGAATATTATTTGAAAAGAGAGCTTGTTCTGATTTCTGTGGAAGGATTTTCTTCACAGTAACTTTGTTTCCTATTTCTCAGCAGTGGAGCAATTTATTCTCATGCAAAGACCTTCTTGTACCTCGTTAAGTTGCATATTTGGAATCATTTTTTTTTCTTATGAGTATTTTGTGTAATTGGTTTCTTTTGTGGATAAAATGCTTTCTTAAGCTATCAGGTGTTCTTCTGATGACTGTACAAATATGAGACCTATGGATATCATGAGGTAGTGAATAAAGCTAATACTAATGGTAACAATCCCCTCTTCACAAATACATATAATATTTTAGGGCTAGATTCTTCTCTTTTTCATTATCACAAGAGAAAGTTAGCTTCATTGTGAGCTGAAGAGAATCTGCTCTGATTCGATGCAATAAATCCAGAGAAATTCCACTGCAGTCTCATCTCTCAACAGATGCCCTTCGTTTATTGGGGTGGATCCAGGATAAATAACTCCAGTGACATAGCTCAAATGGAGCTTCTTCACTGGTCCGTTTATAAGAAGTGCTACTCGTATTTTGGATACTGTCTTCAAAATAAACAAGTAAGTGCATGCATTACCTTCTACTGATCGTGATATTTTCATTTCCATGATGCCTCCCAGGCATAAACAGGCAGTAGAGGCCCAACAGCATGTCCTTGGTAGTATTGCACTACAACTCTTAGCTGAAGAGGCCATAACAGTCCCTCAGAAAGTCCTTTTAAATGACATCTGGAGGTTATAACAGCAACAATATAGTCCAGAAATACTTCAAATCCCGGGTGGGCCAGAGGACATGAGGCTCTCAGAGCTGTGCAGCACCAGAGCAGCTGAGCTGAGTGTCTCCAGGGGGCCCTGGAATCCACAGGGCCACTTACATAATGTGCTTTGCCTAAAAGTGGTGCTGTCCCACAGAGTGTGAGGTTGTGGCTATTTTTGAAAGAGAAGAGAGACAAGAAAGGTGCTTGAGGCCTCTTGTGCAAGGGCTCTGGAGCTGATAAGTACGGACCTGAGAAAACCATGGTGAAATCGACTCCACAGTTTTTGGATCCTAGATGAAACTGAACTCTGAATACTGAACTCTTAAATGCAGCTTAGCAAAGTATTTTTCAATCTCTCACGTCCATCTTGCTAATTGATAATTACAGTGTAGCCTATGTCTGACTATTGGCAGAACATCCACAGCAGTTCCACTAGTATTGCAGAAAATTCTCTCTGAGCAGAGTGATTTCTTCTCAAATACAACCATGAAATGAAAAGGAAACAAATAACCTATTTCTCTGTCTCTCTAGTGGCATCCTTGTGCTACTCAATGGAGAAAGAAGAGAGTTATCCTATGATTAAGTCAGGCATCTCCTTTTATTGAGATAGCCTGCTCTGCCCTCCTGCTCCGTCAGCCTGTTTTGAGTTCTGAACACATACTAAGGTGTGTTTCTTAAGATACATGCTTGGTATAATTTCGAAGGTATTGATTATTGCCAGGGAATTGCATGCATTTTTAGAAATAAGCCATCATTAGCTTAAAAAATAATCTCACTGATCAAGCCTTACACCACACTTTGAAGTTTATCTTGTGCTGACTATGGCTGATCACATTAGAAAGTCTCTGCAGGATGGAAGCTCATTGAAAAGTCTGCTTAGAAAATTACTAAGCAGTCAGTCCTTCTGTTAATATCTGTTAAAATGAATGTTTTTAGACTAGAAAGCAAGCACTACCTGAATAAAGATCAAAGCCGTAGAAGTTTCTTTGAAAATCTTTTCAAGTAGTTGCAGTTCTGTAATCCTTCGTAACAACAAAACCTATTCCAAAATGTTTCCTAACTCACTCACTCTCAACATGAATTTGACTTCCTCTTTACTATCAGAGATGTACATCTCCCCAAACGATGAGCCCATTTAGCAACTGACTCACTATTTTCTAACGTACCCTAATGAAAAAAAAATCTATTTAGAATCTAATACTGAGGTATCAGACACATACAGATATACATGGTCAATGTGCATGTGATGGTTATGTTAGGCAGACACTGGAAAATATTTATACAATTTATCACAATGTCTCAATTCCACCAGTGTCCTCCCACTTGCCTTGGAATTAGGCAGCAGGGCAACTGTCAAACTGGCAAATAAGTCTTGGTATGTTTCTGATCATTAGCTCTACTTCTGATCACTGTCTTTCATCTTCAAATAAGGCTGCATCAAGGCAAAAAAGAACTGTAGCATTACGAGCTAAAGATTTTCTTTTGAGGAAGTAATGTATGTCTGTTGTTTCAGCAAAGCAGCCTGTTCTTCTGCTCACCCACACACCTCCAAGCATATCAATAAAAGGAAAACTTCCTTTGACATGGGAAACGCTTTTTAAAACAAAATTACCTGCACCTTACTTTGCTTTTCCAGAAGTTTAAGAGTATCCATTCCTTTTCCCAGAAGACAAGCAGAGGTTAAGTGGATGAATGACTGAATGTTAAACATACTCCTCCCTACTTACCCACGTCTTAATCTGCGTGGAAAATATTTTTAAAAAATCAATTTGCATTAGCTGATTTTGAAAATTAATTTGGGTAAATAAAATTTGGGTAGGCACCCAAATCATTCAGATGCTCTGAATTTTTTAAACTTTTAAACTATTGTGCTAGAATTGGAAGCTTAAAAATGCTCTCTGTTACCCAGAGCTTGAGGCAGGTGTTGATCAAGCAAATAATAAATCTTAATATTTCTAATTTGATGAAAACAGCAACTTCATGACCTTTCTTAAGTGCTCAAACAGCAGCCTCACCATGAGAGATAGCTCAGCTGTTCATGTCTTGGATGAAGACCACTTTGGAAAAGCAACCAAACCAAGTAGAGAAGCATATTTTTATCCCACTGCTGAGTTCTATATTGACTTTTGCTCTGCTTCACAGATGGGGTTAGGTGACTTTCCATTTTTATTCATTTTTTTCACAGGTTGTCAAAACGATCGGTTTGGGCCAGATGATCTAAGGTTTACTGAGCTTTTTTAAACTGCAGTCCATGTTTTTAATCACCTGAGAATGAATTACTGCAATATTGTCAGGTTTTTTGTTAGTAAACTTTGGCATAACAGTGTGCCTAGCAGGAGTTTAACACCGAAGCCAGAGCTACTGTCCTTCACTTTTCTTCTTCCAGAAATAACGGTTCAGTGTTTTGGCTTCTGTACTTCCAGGAGAGAAGTGTAGGGAAAGTTCTGAGACTGAGTATAGCAGTGACAAGTTGGACTTGACCCATGTTTGTTATATAATGAACATTAAACCTGGACGTACCATTGCAACTAAAAATACAAAGTCTGATGTTAGTGATGGCTACACTGTGTCCATGTTGTACTGTTACCTTCACATCTCTCTACCCCCATCAGATTTTCATTCAGATATCCTCCACTTTCTTTGCTTCGTGCTGTATTACTAAACACATTCTTTTTTTTACTTGAGATGCAAAATTGGTATAGAACTTTAACTACAACTGTTTAAAACTTTACAGCTCCATGTAAGAACAGCACTGCCCAAAGGTACAACCTAATTAAAAATAGCCTGAAGGCTTTTACTTCCTGACACTACAATGAACTTAAAAGGAAAAAAAACCTCTTCTTGTCTGCACTGCTATTACTGGATTACAGAATGCTGTGCAAAGGGAGGTTAATGGAGCCATCCCCATGATTAAGTTCAAGGGATTAATGTTTCAGTTCAGTTGCTTTTTATTGAAACATTTTTTTCAAAGGTCATATTAACACTGACTATTGCAAAGTGAGGCAACTCTAATTACCCATCAAGTTCAAATGAACCATGCAGAAAACTTTGGTTCAGTGATGGTTAGCTGCATCCTTCAATGCAAAATATGACATATAAGGTAACTGAGATAACTCATAACACCAGAGAAACAACAAAAAGCCTGTCCTACTGCTGCATAGAGTAGCTTGAACTCATGCCTGTTAAAGGGCAAAGACAAAGTTCACTTATCTTTAGGAGGAGACAGTGATTGACTGATGGTTTTTGGATCTACAGTACTGGTAAACATTTAAGCACAGGCAAAATCTAACCAGTTCAAACAAAAGAAACACCTGCACAAAATGGCGTGAAGTGAAACTCCTTCCAAACAGAGATCTGAAATGAGTATCAGTCACAAAGAAGTGCTGCAGATGAGTAAAGCTCATTTTCCTCACTGAAGCATTTCAGATGTTTGGGAATCTTCCACTACCCTGTCTTAGCAACTAAAGGAAACTGCAAAGCATGAATGTGTCTAGAAAACAGGACCTGGATGCTGCTTAAAATCCAAGCTTGCTTCAACAGTCAAAGTAGAGACAAAAACTTCCACGGAGAAGTCAGGTGCTCCTGTCACATTCAGACCTGCCCAGTTTTTTCTGTCTGCATACAACCTGATGTGGGTTTCTGTTGAGCACCCGAGCTCCATGAAGAAGGGAAGCCTCTGGGTGTTTTGCCCTTCCTAAGGTTTATATGGATGAATGACTGCCAGCTCCAGCATTGCGATTCAACCAATCAGCAGAGGTCCAGAGGTCAGCTCTTCATAAGTATGGTGGATTATGTTCACGGAGCTATGCTGATAGACAACATGCAAAATCATAAACAAAAGCAACCACCTGCACGCTTAAGTCTGCTCTATGGTATATTTTTCACCTTGAAGTGAAATTGGACATTTTAAAGTCTCCTTGAACAGATGTGTCGGTGATACTGCCACCATTTGTTTTTTTGTTTTGGTTTTTTTTTGGTCAGACTTTTTGCCAGAAAAAGGAATAGATATAGTCCCTGAAAGGTACATCTAGAAGATACAGGAAAAATAAACAATATTACAACTTACTAACACCAAGCAGTGCTATCTTCACACTGATAACAACTTGCTGTATGAAAAGAGTGCGTTGAGGAGGGACAGACTATGCTTAATTAGAAAAAAAAGTTATTTAGAGCACAGTGTGAAGCTACAGGTGTGAGAAGGGCACAAAGTACCTTCTGCCTATGCTGTCCTATCCCAGATTAAGGCACAACCAACCAAGGACCAGGATGAAAGAGCAGCCCCAATGTAAGTGATTGAAATACCAGCATGGACAGAAGTCAGTCCCTTTGGTACCTCCCTTCATCACAGATCTCAGTGTGTGGAGGCTGCACACTCCTACAAGGAAGAGTGAGCTTTTCTATTGATATCAGTGGATTTGGTCCCTGGCCTCTCTCATTCTGAAGTTAATACAGTTCATCCAAGTATAGTTCACAAGAGGGTCAAGCCTGAACTGAGATGAATCCTATGGAACTTCACTAAGCCCTTTGCTTTTTTTTCCACTGAGATTCCATCAAAATGTATAACATGACCTCCTCAGAGCTCTGATTTGTTTTTAATTTAATTTCATTTGTGTGTATCACTGTTGGTAGCCTCTATCTTGTATAAGTTTTGTACTGTGCAAAACCTAATTTAAGAAGAAAAATTGGCAGAAGCAGCATCCCCTTTTCCATTAGAAGTACTTATCTTTTTAATGCTCTATCTGTGTTTTATTACTGTTACATCTTCTAAAGGCATTAAAAAGTTCTCAAGAGGTCTTGTAACTTTACAATGTGTTCTGCGATGCCAATTCTGATCACAGCCTAGTTCAAGATAAGTTTAATGAACGCTGGAAAAATACAGGCCTCTCATGATAAGTGACTGTGCTATTTGAGGAAGCAACAGTATACTCTGAAAACAAGGACTGCTTGGGTTAGAGCTCTCTTTAAAATATGTGTGGAGTACACATTTTTACTGAGGATAACAGAGACTAATCTTGAATTCTGGGAGTATTCCAAATGGTGGTAGGCAAGTATCAGAACTGCATGAGATCGTTAACTTGCACAAACCCCTTTTAGAACAATGACTTACATAATACCAGCTTTTCACCGTTTAATATAAATGTATTTAAAGCTACAGAAATGCAGACAAGCATTAGATTTAGTAGTGATGATTGGAAAATTAATTCAACTGCAAATGTGTAACAGTAATAAGATTATTCTGAGTTAGTTGCAGAAGTTATTCCTAAAAAAATCTTATCACTTACGTTATTTAAACTTTCTTACATATCAATTAGTTTGAAATAATAAGTCTTTAGGCTATCCACTAATTGCAGCACTGTAGACACAATCTGTATTTAAAATTATGCAGTGAAAATTAAGCCAAAGCACCAAGCAGTCTTGGCTAACAAAAACGTTTTCCTCAGCCCTTCGGATAAAGAAGGAGAGATAATGGGGGCACTGAATTCACAGGAGAACTCTTTCTCAGTTTACTATTCTCTGCTTGTCACATGTTAACACAGAGTACCAAAGCCACAAGCTGTTATCCACGTGTTTAATTTGCAGTGTTGCATTTTCAGTGTATTCATTTTCTGATCATATGGTGTGACTGTTTTCAGACAAAAAAGCGAAGAACTTCAGTGATTAATGCAAAGGAAGGACGGCAACACATACAACCCGAAGAACAGCTGATTAAGAAGATTCTGCCACAGGATCATTTACAAGTGTAAGGTAAATGTGGATGGGTTATTTTTTAGAAGACAGAGGGAAGCTGGTTGCAGAGGAACATCTAGTACATACATGAGGAAAAGCCACCATTTTTAGTTTCTACCTGCTGTTATGGCTCCAGGCTCTTAAGAAAGGCTTCAAACTACTCTTTTAAGTCTTTCTGTCCTTGCAGAATTGATCTCAGGAGAACAGAAGTTCCCTTGTCTGCTTGTATTTTATTTCACTGATATGCTGAAACTCCAGTTTGGCACTTGTGTCATTAGAGCTGGTTTATTCTGGCACCTGTCAGAGGCACACAGCATGGACTGCTGCATCAGTCACAGCTGCTGACTGCAGCCGCTGTCCTCAGCAGAAGAAGTGATGGGAAGAGGAATTATTTTTAAAACACAGCTACTAATTGACAGGTGTTCTTCCCTGAATCCTCTATGCCTACAGTACCAATGAGGAGTCAAAGAGAACATTCAACTGACCAAAACAGATAATGGGAATTATGTCTCCAACCACAGAAATTCGAAGCAAGCAGCTGAAATATTCTGTGTTCAAAGGTGTCTGATGGAGGTAATCAAAAAGCGTGTCTCAGATTGATGCTTCTTAAAATCAGACAAACAAGTTGCTCTCTCCCTGCATGCTACATTAGCAGCTACCAAGCTGTTTCACCCTACTGTCCCCTCTATTCTGTACTTCATTTTACTTAACAAGAAAAGGCAGAGCATGGAGCTTTCTGTGTATGATATAACTTCATCTTCAGACAGCAGTGATTTACACTTTTGTGCATGAAAAAAAGACAGTCTCTTTGATTATCAGCCTGTCTACTGTAAGATTTCCTACTGTCAGTAGCCTGCACTTAATATGTAACTCTGTAAAAAGACACTCAAAGATGTTCCCTACTGCATGCATGTTTATTAAAAAAATGTTTCTAGATGCTCATTAAATGGCTACAGGAGGAAAACAAAGGTGAATACTGAGTCAGTGCTCTTATGGCACGTGTGTTTGTTTGTTTGCATATCCTTACTAAACATGAATGAAAAAGGGACAGCATCTGGTAATTTCTAAGTGAATCAAAATAATGCCTTCATGGGCACAAGCAGGGATTTTCTATAATTTACATTACTGATGTATTCATACTACACGTAGTTTGTTCAGGAGGGACAAGTAAAGAAAAGGTCTTGGTGAGATATTTATCAAAGATATTATCTTTTTTTTCTGATCTCCAGTGTATTATAAGAGAGAGACCTGCAGAAAGCCTCTGGGTGCTAACAGAATTGGACATGAAAATGGACACTGTCCTGGTGGGGGGCCTAAAACAGATGATCACATTAGGGAGATGGGGTGGTGAAGTTTACTAACCTAGAAAACTTTTGGAAGTGAAACACAGCAGGGCACGGGATGCTCAAAATGCAGGAAGCATTCATACTTACATTCATTTGTATTCTCTACTTGTGTTTGTATGAGAATACGGACATCTAGTACACATAAAAGACCTCAGAGCAAGCTTACTGCTTTTTCATATTACAGCAAAAAAAAGCATTTCTGCATCTGACAACAGCGATGATCTTGGCCTGTAACAAATCCTCAAACATGGTTTGTATCACTGAACTGAATCTACTTCTGAGGAAGTAGCAGCCGTTAAGAGGCAGTTAATATTACGAGAAATTAACCCCAGACTTAAAAAAAAATCACTTAAAAAGTAAAAAATCCAAATAATAATTTAAAAATTTGAATTAATTTTCAACCAATTGGTATTTTCAAGTGTGAGCCCCAGCAGTGTCTATCTGAATACAGATGGGAATGAAGGGTATTCCAGGGCAAGAGGAGACACTAACACTGACATGAAATTAGAGAGTAGTTACTGCAGAATTTATTCCATTCTGCCACACAGAGAGTGAGTCCCTGCTCAGAATTACAATGATTCTTTGAGAGAAAGACTGACAGTGAATTATCATTCCCAGGAGCTTCTGTAATTTCTAAGCAACTCAGCATTACACAGACTTGCACATCTATCATGCTTCAACTTCAGCAGCATTACAGCATCAGTGTAAGGTGTAAAACTGACAGAACAGGGAAAGATTTAATTGCTGCCAAGGTCATCAATCCCATCAGGAATACTAACTTCTGAAACCAGATAAGTGCTCTGAAAACTGAACCTTCGGAATTTTCAGCAGAAAGGCCAATTCTGTGATCAGTAATATTACATGGAGATCCCACTGACCTATGTAACACCCTGACAAAACTCTGAGCCAAACAGGTACTTCTAAATATCCTAATATTCAATAATCTCACGAAGAAAGTCAGAAGACAATCTGTGTATATACGAATAGCATCAGCATCAGCAGTTGGTGAAACAATCTGCCTTATGTGCTCCAAGCTCTATGTTTTATTCAGGCATTAACACCTTCATGAATGTAAAGATGTCAGATGTGAGCTACCACACGCAATATCATTCTCACGGGACATACAGTAACTTAACATGGAGACTGACATTGCACCATGCAGAATTCTAGTTGTACATAACAGCTATTATAAGATTTACAAAAATCCAGGTCTAGAAAAGATGTCAGCTTGATTCTAGACAGCATCTACACATGGCTGAAGCCCACTGAAATGCTCTACTATGCACTGAAGAGTTTATCTGAAAGAGCTCAAAGGAGAAGAAAAGTGTAGCAATAAATGTCAGACCTTCCTTTTCAGAACTCTCATTGGCCATTCCTTCCTGGTCAAAATGTCCTACTGGCAAGCTATTTTGTATGGAATAAAAAAAGATGCATCTTAGGACCAGACTTTTAAGTCCACATTCTCTTATTCTGTCTCAAAGATGATTTATTTTAAATTTCCGCTGTTGACACAGACAAATCACTATTAGCTAAATGAAAGTTACTGCTATACTAATATTTATTAGTGGATTCTGACAGCTCCTGAATGAAGCTCTGAATTTAGGTAACCTCTCTAGATTTCTGTACAACTACTATAATGACTTAAAAGGATTGGATACCTCTCCTGCATATGCTCTGATGTCATTCCTTCTGTTCAGCCTGAAGCCAGTAGTGTCTCTCCATATGGGAGAGAGAGCTGAGATAATACTCCTTGATGGCCTGCACAGAAGCTTGACTTCTCCCTTCTGTGCTGCCTGACCTCCTCCTATCCAGCTGCTTCAGAGCATTCAAAATGCCTTACTCTGCAGTTGTACCAGTGAGAATGTAGGGCAGAAAGGAGTGGAAGAAAAAAAACTCAACATTTTTCCATCATTCTCATATTTCCTTTGGAGTGAGTAGAACTGTGGAGTGATGGTCCTAAGTGGTTATGTGATGCCACCAGAGGTTCTTATCTTAGGTCTGAGTTGCTTCTAACTGTGCAGAAGCAATTGAATTGCCCATTCCTGCCATTCTCTGAAGATATTCTGACTTAACCCAAGCAGGGGGTATGAAGTTGGCAGCATACTGTTTGCAATGTAAGTGATGTATGACAAGAATAGAGGTAAACACTTCTGTTCTTTTAAATGTCCACCGAGTTGTTTCAAGGCAGATCAGATCTATTCCTGTGCTTCTGCTTTTCAGGAAAGGAAGTCAGAACATTCCTGAGGAAGAGAAATCAGTATTCTCACGACACCTAAACGCAAACAACAACAAAAATTCCAGTTCTTTAGTGAACAATTGCCAATTTAATGCTGCCGTCTCAAGTAAGTCACTCTTCTGAATACTGGCAAGGTGCCGACACATTCATTATGGCTCTACTTTCTTTTGTCACAACTACTTTGTTCAGGAAACCTGCCCTTTTAGGTACCTTGCCTGTATCCAAGAGGAAAACACATTCATGTAGCCAGGGCCCCACCTAGCAGCTCTAATCTTTGACCTTACCACAGTGAGAGAACTAAGCAATATTTACAGTCAGCTGCATTCTTTTTGAAGTGTTTGAAAGTATCTTTTTCTCAATAGTAAAAACATTAAAATAAATAATAAATATATAATGATATATATAGAGATACATGAAAAGTATGTTAGTGTCCACCTGGGCAGAAACATGTAATCCACAGAAAAAAAGAAGCCTGAGAAGTTATAGCCACATGCTATGAATTAGTCAAACTTATTTAGCATTTGCATTTCAACAGAATTGAGACGTTAATATCTGTTTTGCAAGACCCAGATCAAACATACACAGCTGGTTCTTTTTTTCTTACTCTCCCATACGTGTCCTTGGAAGTATACCTAGTAAGTATTTAGAAAACAAACAACCTTTCCTATGCATTCTGATAAAACATCCTCTGGGAAAGCACAAGGAATTGCCTCACTGATGTTGGCCAGGGAGAAGAGGAGCAATCACAGCAAATGTGTTCCTTTTCCTCTTCTGAAGGTGCATCTCTAACACTGGTATTGGTACCACACTGACTGAAGGAGTAGTCCCAAAACCGGAGCCTTTGTTGCCACTAGGAAGGACTATGAATCACAAAACAACTGTTAAGGCTTTGTATGGGACAGCGAAAAGCTAAGCAGGGATGTTCCCTGGCAGAGAGGATCTGCAGTGCTATCCAGAAGGCTCCATTTACTCCTGCACATCTGTGAGTTGAGCCAGGGGACTGAAAAACAAACCATACCTGCTTGGCATGGAACCAGAACCCTCTGCACCCAGGTACCTGCAGCAGAACAGTAGGTTCCGTTACCAAACACAATCCTGTCTGAGAAGCTATGGTAGTTCTCTCCTCACAGGGAAGCAATGTATACCAAAGCATTCCAGAAACTTCAGTAGAAGGAGAATTATTAAATATAAATACAAACCAAACAGGATTCACCGATTCAGTGACAAAGGCTTGTGGTTTACAGCCATTTCCTAGTGAGGGAAAACTCAAGACCTCCTGCCATGACTGTAGATGACAGCAGACATCCTTGAAATACTACTACATTGTGTTAGCATGTTCTAATCATTAGTCCTCCTATATAGGACTTTCACCTTTCTCCCGAGCTTTGATTGCCTCTCCCCAGTTGTCCTGTTCCCTTCCTCCTCCCTTAAAAACTCACTCTCTCACCTCTAAATTTTTGCCTTAGGCTCTACTAATTCCACTTTACTGATTTCTCCTTTCCCTCCCCCCTCCGCCCCTCAAATTTTCTTTCCTGCTCTCATGCCCCAATTAATCATTTCTCTCACTATCCCATACTCTGGTGTTCCAGATGACAAATATTAAATTTATCTGTTTGGTAAGCTTAATCTTGAGAGGTGCCCAGAATTCCTACCTTCAACACCCTTCCCCTTTCTCATCCGCGACATGTAGATGCTCTCAATTCATACCCCTGTAATATCTCCTCACATCAATCTTCTTTACCTCTTTGGAGAGACATTTAATAGTGCCTGTTTCTCTGATATGTGAGTACTGCAGCTACTGTGAGCAGAGAACAGAGGATATTCTGATGATCCAAAGGGCTGTAGAGAGAGAGCTTGTATAATCATGCTGTGACACACAGCCCCTGACCACTGCACTGAGGTGGGGCAAAAGCAGCAATAAATAAAGCAGGCAGGCAGACAATGGGGTGGGGTATGATTTGAAGAAGCCACAGATTGCTTTCCCGGTACAAAAAGAATGTAATGGCCAGTGGCAGCGTATGTTATGCAGCTAGCAGATAATAATCAGGGCTGTAATTGCTCAAAGATTTCAGAGGAACCATCAGGCAGTAAATTGTGGACACTCCTGACTCAAAGTTTTGACATGTAAAATGAAAACAACATTATCATTACTAGATAAAAAGGGGAATGTTTCACTCACTTTCACTATAGTCTCATATTCCATTTCTACTTCTGTTTTTCCTCTACTTCTTGTTCTTCTATGCTCTTTAAAACAAAACCAAGGATCATTTCAATTTGATGTGATTAACAATTACTCTAAGCTGAAATGACATAATTTTGTTCATTACAGTAAAATAACAGCTCTTTAATCTACGTATTTAATGAAAAACATAAGATTACTTCATGCTTCTGTGTGTGGGCTCATTAATATTTGACTAGGTAGTAGGAATGTGTTAGTCAGAGAAATCACTCTATTTATCACAACCTGTCACTCCATACTGGCAGAAGAGAATATTTCAGCGGTGTTACGTGGGAGATTTGCTAAGTTGCAGATCAGGCACATCATGGGAAATGACAGCTTTTTTTTTTTTTTGGAGGGGGGATAAGAATATCTGAATTAAAAAAAACACAAGCATCACCTATGCTACTTGAAGGCTGTGCTTGAAGAAATACCTCCAGACATTGCAGCAGGAGGGCGTCACACTGCAGTCATGGCCAATGCCATGGACTCCGTGAAGTTTGCATGGAAAACCTTCAGTGACAAATGCAAGTGCTTATGAGAGTGGTGCGGACTTTCACCAGTCAGCTGATTCCCTTTGACTCAGCCCTGCCGCAGTGCCTGAGCATGATGAGATGTGGGACCTGTTGCTGCTGGACACAACACTGCTGTGCCTGTGTTCAGATTCAGCATTTCTCTCTGAAACTTCTGCTTTGACAGTTTCAAAGAGAGGCAGGATTTTCAGGCTGTCCCTGAAGAAGACCCCAAAATGCTGCAGGCAGCTGCATGCTACTCAGAGCTGACCCACTGGGATGGCTGTGGCTCATCACATACACTCTATGCACCCTGAGCTTCAACTCTCTTGAAGAGCTCTAAGGTGTGGATTAGGGAAGTCCTGAAGGTATTCCAACATCAAACAAAAAGACCCACGGTTTTTAGCTTGCAGATATAGTTACTAGAAGATGGCTACAAAACTATAGCCCTGAACTTAGAATGAGGGTTACTTTTTGGTTCTTGCTAAGTGTAGCCTTCAAACAAAGTTAACTGTGCCATTTTCCTCTGGCTGCAGTATGCTTTATTCTCTGTTGTGTTAAATAATGTGGTCGCTGTCTCCTTTTACTCTATAATAAGCATGATTTCAGTGTTAAGTGATTTACTGCTTCATAGCTATAGCAACTGAGTGAGTCTATTGCTAACTTAGTTCTGTTTGTAGAGTTAAATCATGGCTCTTATGATACACTTAGTGCCACTAAAATCTTGACATTTTGCACCTCATGTACTTTACACCCTAACATGTATTCAAAGTAATACCACATATACCTATTGTATATCCAAGAGCCAGAGCTGTAATGGCATTAAATGTGATACGGTGATACGAGGTGAGAATCAGCCCTGGAACAATCGCATGCAAGTTCACTGAGGTCAACTTTATTTTGCCTTAGCTGTTGGCTATCATGTTTGCTACAAATGAAATTGCAAATTGAAACCTTTAAATAGAAACAAACAATAGCACAAAATAAAATTATCTGTTTCAATATTGAACATTAAAATAGCTTAATAACCAAAATAATACGTTTTCAACGTGCCACAAAACATTTCCTCTCAAAGCAATTTTTAAAAAACTGAATGTAATTATGGAGCCACTTCCTTGGTAATGGGTGAAGAAGCAAAACAATACATTTGAGCACCATGTCCCCTTTCTATATTCATGCAGATTTGTAAATGCCTTATAACTGAGTCGCAATAGCAGGCAAAAGAAAAGAAGTTAGTTAACAGCGTGGCTGGATTTGGTTGAAATTCTTAATAAAGGAACTTCTGCCACCATGTTATACTCTGTTGAAACAACTGAAAGACACCTTTATTTATTTTCTCCTTGAACTCTTTCTCACCTTGGTACCAGTGGACTTTAAAACTGCATTAGCACTGACACAAATGGTGTTAAAAGATACACTTTGGGTATAAGATGTTCAGGCAATGGGTGCCAGTGATTGTGGTAGCTTGCACCATTTTGACATGCAAAATGAATCTAAAGTATTAGCTGAGGAAGCAGAAAGTGACTGTAGCAGAAAAAAAGTAGCAGCAAGAAGGTGAAATGTAAAGTGTAAAAAGAAAGCCACTTTTTTTCCTATAGTTCCTGATCAGTTCTCCTGATGCACTTTACTTTTATGTTCCTTTGATCTCTACACTTCAGTGGTTTTGTGCTCCCACTGACAGACAAATCAGAGAAGGCATTACTTAAAACTGGCAGTTTTTACAAAACGACATACATGTTTGCAGCACACAAACATTCTCTTACTCTGGATGTTACTCTAGTTATTTCAGTGAAGCTCATAACTGTTCAAGCCTCGTTGAGATTTGACTAGAAATTCCCTTTAAACCAATCTTGGAAAACACTAATGAGAATCCTCTTGCTAAACTCCTTTGTGCAGTATTACTGCTTTTTGTTACTTTTGGCACCAGTCTTATCAAGCCTCCCTGCAAAGGAAACATTTGTGTTTGTGAAAACGTGCCCACTCTGCATGCAGGTGACCACCGGTCTGTACTGGTCAGTGCTCACACACTAGGATTTGGGTGTGCAAAGTAGGCACGCATTTGCAATGGTACAGATGTTATTTACCTACCTGGAGGATGAACATCAGGCTCACAACAAGTAAACGTTAACCAAAAAAGAAAAAAAAAAAAAAAAAAGCAGCAGCAACATCCAAAAGAGACAACAATTCTATGAAAGCAAACCGAGCATTTTTTCCCCTTTCCTTATTCAGCAAGTACTCAAAACACAGTCCACCAAATTTAGCAGAGATATCTGGATAGCATGAATTCCACAGTGATGGGAAATTACAAAGTTACAAGATACAACTCTTCAGCTGTCAGTAGGGTGCAAACGGCTCAAATCCAGTCCTGTTTATGCAGTTACTAACAATACAGTCTGTGCACTTGCACCATTAGGATTTTCCCAATCCAAATGACGTTAGTGTAGCAGACGTATATTATATATTACACACACGTATTTACCACAGGGTGCTCACTAGTTTTGGAGATCCAGGCATTGTCTTGCAGCATAAGAAAAAGAAAATCAGAAAGAAACACAGGGATTAAAATGAATACTGACTTTCAAACTGTTTTCTATTCTGAAGGTCATAACTGTAGTTGTCATAAGCACATGATCTTAAAATCCCCGAGCACCTTCTTGAATCTAGAGTGAGTAACATCACCTGGAATGCACAGACATTGTGCTAAGCAGCCTTTTGTGAAATCTCTAATGTATGGATAATACAACACAGAAAAAACACATACTTTTCCAAATCATAACTAGGCAGCCAAACATCTGTAGCATTTATTAAAGTGAGACAACAGACACACATGGGAACACCACTAGTGATGGGGAACTGTTAAAATATTATCTGCTATTCATTGCCTACTGAAGGCTGGTTTCCAATTAGTTTTCTGGAGACACCTTCTAAAGCAGAAAGTCAAGGTACCATTCAGTGCAAGTTTAAGCTTTTACAATACTGACATTGAATATATTCTGGCTTATCTGATAATTCTGAATGTGTCCTCACTTGTGCAAATGGCCACAAGAAATGCTGCATTTTATACCTTCTGTTTTCTAAGATTCCATGAAGAGCTGTGGTGTGTTCTCATTTATTGTGACATTACTATAAAGAACGAATGCCACAATTAGTCCAGAGTTCTATTCTTGCTTATGCACAGAAAGGTGGCTCAGAATCTGACAATTTACTGCCATAAATTGTTCTGACATAACACCTCAAATTGAATGTTGGCAATGTAACTGTATTCTTTACAATTATCTTTTGCAAACACTAAAAATTATGATCAAGAAAAGCATATTATAACAGGAAGAATGAAAAGGGAATACTGCTTATCCACAAAGGCTGCTTCACAGCACATCATTTATTCTATAAATAATTCACACCTCTCTCAGTTGTTCTGCAACTTACATGTGTTGCTGCTGGCTCAGCCTTTGGCAAGCATTTACACTGTTTTCAGAGACCACAGCAGCAAAATTCACCACGTTAAAGGAAGAAGAAAAGATTTTGAGGAGCAGTGTGAAGGCAAATGGAAAAGTTACAAGTCACAGTGCAATCCAGGGGACTTGAGATTTTTAGATACAGATCCTCTGTGCCTACCTCTTTCTTTTTCAGTGCTGTAACGCTCCTACAAAGGGCTTGGCTGGCTAAAGGATTCCACTTCACTGGTGATAACTGGGGGAAAATCTTCCTGCTCAAACTCTGGACAGATAAGAAGCCAGCACTGTTCACTGGCCACTAAACTGAGGAAAAAAGGAGCCGTAGGGATGACAGTAATACTGTCCAGTATTTAATCAATGGAGGCTCTGGCTTAAGTTATTATTAAGCCACGACTCCCTTTCAAAAGTTGTTTGCAGCCGTTTTGTATACTGTAGAGTTCACCTTCAAAATAATAAACCAGATGTGTTTTACATAAGTGTTCTTTATATAGGTATCTGCAAACAGAAGACTGAATTACAAAACAAAACGAAAAAGGAAAGGAAAGGATAGAGGGCATGCTTTCCCATGGATGTAATCAACAGCAGGGCTGCACAAACAGACATTTAGGACAAAATCTAGCTCATGGCAACACGGAAACAGTACAAAAAAACATTCAAGGTAGCAACTTGTTGTCATGTTTAGTAAGTTCTGAAGCTTGATTGTATTCCTATCTTCCTTGGATCAGGAAAGATCCTCTGCATCTTCTAACAGAAGGACAAGGCACAGGTAAAGTTCTTTTTAATTGATCTGACTGTGAATTAGACAGAAAAAGAAATGCAGGAGGAAAAGAATGGCTCTGGGTTTGATCTCAGTGAAAGAGAAAATTCAGATTAATTATTTTGTGTGGCTGTGGAAAATCACTATTTAACAAGAACATGAGTGAAACCAATCACTGCAATTTTGCACTGAAGTCACACAAACACAATGCAACTGCAGCAAGAACAGCCTTCACGTGCACTATTTCTCTTCCTGGGCAAAAGTACCTTTCCATTCCTGCTTATGATTGATTACTTTAGTTATATCATTTAAAAAAAGAAAACACAACTGTTTCTACAAAACAGCTCTGTAAATGCCAAAAGATTGTCAGAATATATATTTTTCAGCTGAAGAAAAAAATCCTTAGCCTCAATACAAGATCCATGTATAAGATCCATTATAACTATCAACTTTACTAGATGTAGAACAACATTTATTAGCTTGCAGGCTGGACAAAGATCAAGAGATTAAAATCTGTTTCTCAGAAACATATTTCCATTAATATAATAAATGTCAGTAAGATACAGTAAGTCCAACTGAGGGCTCTTTCCTCCCGAGTTCATATTCCTCTGGTCAAGCATGAACAGTTAATGTGCCACGCTAACGAGGCCAACAAGATTCTATGAATGTCTCCATGGATGATTTTAATTGAAAATCTCAAAGACACACTCGTTTAGGACACAGAGTCAATCTGAATTTTGCTACTGCTATCAGTCAGAGCACACTGAATGACACTCCTCACTCTGCAAATGTAATTGGCCATCTGCCTTAGTTTGAGAGCTAGTCAGACAACCCCTGCAAATCAACTGCTCGTCACAAATTAGCTCAAGGGAGTTGGTGTTACTATAGCTAATCCAGAAGAGCAGGTTGGCAAAGGATTATTTTAGTGTTCATCAGCAGTTATGAAAAAATGACCAATTTGGTCAACTAAAGGGGATGAGAATGGTAGCAAAAAAGACCTAGATTCCTATCAGGAACGGGCTAAACAAAGAAAAGAAAGAATGCATTGTATTTTTACTAGGAAGAGCAGAAGTACACAGCACCCAAGCCTGGAACTCCATGACTGACGCCTGGTTAAGCAACAGCTAACCTAGTTATTTCTGTAACAACAGAGACCGCCACAGTATTCTTCCCTCTGTCCTCATAGGAAACAGGTCAAAGGGTCAAAGAGAGTAAATGCTTTTAGAGAAATAGACTCATTGGTCCAGTTTGGCAAATGTATCTCAATATCTGACTGTTCTAAATTGTAATGTACTTATGCATGGATTTTATATGGAAATCATCCCTGGGGATGTGAAAGACCATGCCCTCTGATCTTGATGGTGAAACAGACATTCCTGTTTCATAAAGGATTCTCAAATTTGGAAGATTCTGAACCAAAGAAAATTATTCTCCTGCACCAAAAGATCATTTTAAACCACACCAGTACATATCCAAAGTAATTTCAGTAGCGTCTCTGAAATGGTTATGAGCAAATGCCAGTGAAATTGAGATTAGCATCAGGTAAAAGGGTGCCTCAAACTGATTCAATGCCTCATATTAATTACATATTTTACAATTCTTATCTGCCAAATTGCTTTCCTTTGCAACTCCCAATAAGTCGTTTTGCTGCTAAGGTCTCAACTCTCCCATCTGCAAAATGGTGTGAAATAAAAATTTGCAGCTCAAATTTTAATACTGTTAGAATCTGAAAGCAATAGCATAGTACTGTCTTAAAGAGTTAGCACGATAGCGTAGGCAATTTTAAATCCTTCTCTTGTTAAATACAGCAGATCGCACAGCTTTCTCCGCAGTGAAAGGAGATTTATTTCCTAAGAATGTTTAGAATCCAAGTCCTTTTTCTAATGAAGTGTCAGATAAAAGGATCTTTTTCTCAAGCACCAAAGAAAACATAATCTATCCAAATTTCATTAAACATTAAATGATTGTGAAATAAACATATCTTATTTTTTGACAAATTGCTATTAGTTCTATCTATTTGGAGAGATGTAATACATATGCCAATTAGCCTCCACATGAGTATGTGAGAGAAATCCCTTCTATCCCTATGCCCAGTATTGTATATTAAGCTCATTAATTTGTGTCCAAGAAAAAATTTTCAGTTTCACTCTTTTCTGAACCCAAAGTTAGCATTAACAGATAATATAACAGCTGATAAACTCAAGATGCCTTAATATCAATTTGCTCAATGGAACATTCTGGTAATTTTGAACTAATTTAGTACAGCAGTACCTGTTCAAGATCAATTCACAGCAGACTATTTCCTACTTATTGTTAATTAAAATCATGGATTTCCTGTTACAAATAGCATATAACTCTGAAGAATTAGCTACAAAACCAGTGTGTTATTGACTCAGCTGGTGGACTACTTCTAGACTTACTGACTTATTCTGAGTTTCACAAGAACAGCTGCAGTAAGCAATGACACAGTGAGGCCAGGTGATGAGAGAAAAGTAGGAGATAGTCTGAGATTTATCTTCTCTAAGTTACAGAACTGCAGAATGGCTTAACTGTGATTTTATCTCCAGCCTGAGGAACTGAGAGCACAGTAGGCTGGAACTCTTTCTTGGCACAATAAATCTGGGGACCACCCAGCCTTGCTGTGTGAATTCCAGCCCTTTCCGGCCTTGAAGAGAATAATACTCTAGCTGTGCGCCAAGCGGGATATCTGCAGGTGGCATCTGGGTTTGACCTAATCCACCCACACTTCTGTTGTCAGAATTATACAAACATTTTTTCTCCTGATTGTGCTGGGTAGATATAGGCCAATTATTTCACTTCTGGAACATGGTTGTAGGAGAGTACACAAGAATGGGAACAGTAAAGAAAAATGGGTATGGGGGAGCAGCACCGATTAATGAAGAGTCACCCAAGGCTTTCGGTATGTTGCTTCCAAGCATTAACGTTCCTGAGATTTAAACCTTAATTCAAATGTCAGAATTACCAGGAAACCAGCATCCACCAGGCCAGAAAAGAGGCTCCATCACCATACCACATTCCCAGAGACTAAGAGCTGTGCAGTGCCTGTCTCTTTTCACTAATGGCCATAAACTGAAAGAAGACACAACTACAGGAGGTGTGTGTATTGCTTTTGCTTACTAATGAATCAGTGTCTTTATTCTTCTCCAAATATCTCTGCCTGATTCCCACAGCAAAAAAGGTAAAATCTACTTAGGCTCTTATTAAGGAGATCTAATCAATCCAAGCATTCTGTACTGCATTTTCACAGAAGTTTAAGATTGCTATGGCGAGAAGGATGTACAAATGTAAAAAAAACTTTAGAAAGCAGCTCTGCAGATTTCTGAACAGACATATATTCAGAGCTTTGGCAAATCAAGTGCTGGCAATCAAGTGCCTCTCCACTTGCATTGAATCTTGCAAAGCCTTGTTGTTTCTTAGGCACTCTGTCAGAAGATAAAAGTCAACAGGCAGAGCATATATCTCATTCAAAGCCTCTTCTAAAGCTTCTTTTATGAAAACAAATAAGCTAGTTGTCTGAGCCCTGTGTGTGTGAATAATTTAAGAGTTTAAACTGCAACTGGTAAATGTTATGAAAAATGACATTAACAAACATCAGACTGGAAGATTCCTAATTCTCAAAGGTGCAGAGGAGCTCATTTCAACAGCACCACTCTGATGCACTTGTAAGAAGACCTGGACCAAAACTATTGCAATAGCAGGCCACCAGGTAAAATTCTCGTACCAAAAGTAACCGGAGATCTCTTTATTCACCAGGTTAGGTGAATAGGCTACTTCTGTGCTAGGCTACTTCTGCATTTTAAGATGTTGTATTAAGATTACAAGATTAAAAAGGCAAACAAAAATATCTCACAGCTTTACAAAACTAGGCCTGAACATTCACAATTTCAGAACTATCTGCAGTTTAAAAGTATCCAACCTCATTACTAGCACTTTCTTTGACACCCCAAAGATACCTGTCAGACTTCCCTTAAAGGTCTGGAGTCATGTCAAATCCTGTACCTTAAGGTTGCGGTTTCTGTTCGGTGCATTAACTGTTGAAAAATCTTCCATTGTTCTTGTAAGGTGAGAGAAGGCAGATGCTCCTCCTGTTATGTGTCACTGTATGTCTGACCAATGAGTACCCTGCTGTCTCAGTGTTGCTGGATTTCAACAGCAGCTACTGGAGAGCTGTGCTGGTGTGGGGCGTGCATTTGCATCTGTCTCCCTCGTACAATGACTCTTCTGTTGTTGATGTCTTATCTATGTCACTTACATTCTCCTAAGCCCAGCAATAAAGCCTCCTTTTCTTTACTCCCTGCAAAGCATTGTTAATCTCTCCCCAGGTTTGAAACGAATATCTTATTCATTTTGCTTTTCCTAGGATAAAGTTTAATTCAAGTAAGTATTGTTAATTCATCTTTTTTTTAAGTTTCTTTTTTTTTTTTTTTTTTCCCAATAGCAGTACTTGGAGAAATTTATCACATTGCAAAAAATATAAAAGGTGCATAATTAATATAACAGTCATGCTGAATGTATATTCAACAGGTTTAATAAGAAAGAAGTACTTCAAGTTGCCTTTCATTATACAAGTGCTTTGCTTTAACCTTTTACAAATATTTGTATCATTCATCTGCTTGAAAACTGTGAGGCAAATGGGGCAGGACTGCCTTTTTGCGACGGGTCCCTGCAGAACCAAGTATTTTACGGTCTCCTAAGGTTTCTGCACTGAGCTCTGCAAATTCACACACACTATCATCTCTTGTAGAGATGGAGCCTTACTACTTCAGCAAAGTGCAAGGAGGCTAAAGCATGCTTGCCATATTTCACATTTACTTAAGCTCTAGCAGAAGGACTTCAGTACAAATTCACAGATAAATTAAATTGGTACAGCTGAAGCAGACAGTATCCCTAGCAATATTCCTTTTCTCTCCTGAAGATTATGCCATTCTTGCAGGCATGGTTGAGCAAATTCTGTATCTGCTTGCTAGCTGCTGTGGCTTAAATTAATTAAGCGCATTAATATCATCTGCTGCCTACTAGAGCTTACATTAGCAGGCAGGACCATAAACACAGAAACAAGCTGAGGGTCACACATCTCCCTCTGCCAACTGTAGGGAAGGGTAGGGCACAAAGCTGAGGTTAGTGCTGGATGCAGCTGCCTCTACACATGGTTCTCAAGGTGATCCAAACATCAAGTGAGACCTTATACACTGCATGAGAATGCTAATCAAACCGTTTCTGATTCTCCTCAACCCCATTTATGCAGGCACTTGAACACCCCCAACAAAACCAGCAGCTGAAATACTTAGAGAAGGGAAATGACAGTTGTTTGCTATCTCCCTCCAGGGCATATCTGAGCTCTGCCAGGGGAGGGGCTGTAGTGCTGCAGCTGCTTAAATTGACAACTTTACCAGAGCTGCGAGGAGCTGCCTCAGCTGGGGTCAGTTTTGGGGATGCTGAACAGATAACTGCTGAAATTCAGAAGTAATGGGAAATGATACAAATGCAAGAAAATATTTGCAATAGCACTTCCTTTATCTGTATTTCTTATTATAAGAATGCAATTAAATTAATAACGATAAAATGCGCATATCAATATCAATACATATGCTGATATTCAGAGGATGAAATGTACTTTTGTTATTCAGAAGATCACCCAGTTCCTGTTCTTTGAAAGGTGGAAACAGTGCCTCAATTTATCTCTCTCTTGTTTTTCATCATAACTTATTTATTTCAAGTATGTCAAGGGAGAAACTCAATTTGTAAGGACATTTTCCAATTAATGTTATTAATTAAAAGTTAGAGTCAGTTGGTTTGTAAATAATCTTATTTAAAACCACAAAGTTTTAGGATTCTGGGAAATTGTTGAGAATGCAGCTATGCAAGTATTAACGGCAATGATCCAAATTTTCAATCTCCAAGTGTTACAGCATGTTTTTTGGCATTCTGAATGCTCATTTTTACATGATCTGTAACCAATTTCATTTCCTCCAGAGTTCTTTTATAGTATTAAGGAGTTATTGTTCCCGTTAGTTTCAGTTAAGCAGTGCTATACACAAGTGCTTAGAAGTAATGGCTTTAATGAGTTTTATGTTTATCTTTAAGTTCTGCTCTGAATACGACAAGAGTCTCTGTGGAGTTCCAACTTTATGAATTTGTGCTAGAATCCAGTAATATCCTAGGATATGCCTGTCATTTAGACTTATCTTTAGAAATCAGTGTACAAATTTACAATGTCGCAGCCCTAAGCCTGCTGGTGTTCACAAAATGTTTGGACAATGCTCTCAGGCATACGGTTTGAATTCTGGCTGGTCCTCTGTGGAGTCAGGAATTGGACTCCATGATCTTTGTGGGTCCCTTCCAACTCTGGATGTTCTGGGATTCAAAGATTTCATTTCATTATTCGTCTTTCAAGTTATTTCTTTGGAATTAAAGCAGCCTCATGTATGAGAACCCAAAGACACATTACTGTGTCTGACCCGGTGATCAATCAGAAACACTCATCCAACTGAAAGGATCATAACTGCTGAAGATTTAAATCTAATAAAGAGCAAAAAGATGATTACAAGTCACTTTAGAACAGTAAAATTACTTATTTCTCTAGTGCATTCATACCAAGTGAATAACCACACTTTGTGGATGCAGAGATATTTCACATCTAAAAATAACTTATGCTGTACACTGATTGCAAATCAAGATATACCCAAGGCAGCCTGTGTTTGTAGGTCAATTTATAATCCTTACATTTAAAGGAAAAGCTTAGAGCAAAATCAGATGTTACACTTTTCATGTTTCCATAATTGTCATATGCTATGGGTTATTGTGAACCTTCTCAGAGAACCGGCAATTTAGATGAATATACTTCTTAACAGTTTTAGTACTAAACCTGATTCTATATGTTGAAAAAGTGATCTTCAGCAGACAAGAGTACTCTTAGACTACATGAAGATCAACCACAGAATGGTTTGGGTTTAAGACCATCTAGTTCCAACCCCCTGCTATAGGCAGGGACACTTCTCTCTAGGCCAGGCTGCTCACAGCCCCATCCAGCCTGGCCTTGAACATCTCCAGGGGATGAGTATCCATAAAGTTGCTGGGCAACCTCTGCCAGTGTCTCACCACCTTCACAGTAAAGAATTTCTTCCTGATATCTAGCTTAAATATCTTCCAGTTTAAAACCATTTCTCCTCGTCCCGTCACTATATGCCCTTATAAGAAGTCCCTCCTCAGCATTCCTGTAGGCCCCCTTCAGGTACTGGAAGGTCACTATAAGGTCCCCCCAGAGCCTTCTCTTCTCCAGGCTGAAGAGCCCCAGCTCTCTCAGCCTGTCCCCATAGGGGAGGTGCTCCAGCCCTTTGATCATCAGTAATATTTCAACATCTGCTGCTTTTCCATTTGTAATGCCAGCCTGCTTATAGCTGAACAAATTCTAATCCTCAGAGCATTCAGGTGAGTTGACCAAAAGTAACATTTCCTGTAGCTTTACCTGGATGTTGGCCTGACATTCTTTGCGGTGGGAAGGTATAAACATACATTAAATCTGCTCACATCCTAACTGTCTTACAACAGCTCTACACAACAGTTAAGCAGCAGGTTTTTGGGTTTTTTTTTTGCTCCATTATGAGAGAAAGAGAAATAAATGTGGCTTGATACATTTATTGTGCAAAAAGAGTAATTTCTATGTTCCAGAAAATGCTTTCAGAAATAATAATAATAATAAAGCTCTGAACTCCAATAGAGCCTAGCTGTAACCAGAGAATCACTCCAAGTTTTGAACACAATTGGTTGACAGTACTTTAAATTAGCATTTTTGTGTGCAGACAACAGCATTGTATTTTCATTTTGTAGTGGTGCTTTTAACCACAGAGCCACATGAGTCATAACGCAGGGAAGGCAGGCTGAGGAAACCTAATGGCTCCCACACTTCAGAGTGTTTCTTCTTTTTGAGAAGGAAAACGTTTCCTTTGTTCAGGACAATATAAGTGTGAACCACTTTGCTGTAGCTTTGACATATGCTAAATCCATTTTGTCAATAGCATGGAACCTAGAAATACCTAAATCTGCCTTTTCTATTTTTTTTTTTTCTGAACAAGGGAAACTCTGACTTCATTGTAAATGCAATCAACTAGAAAAACTTGAGTAGACCACAAAAGTACTTTGTGGGATTAGTGGTTTCAGAACAGAACTGGGAACCATCAGAACCAGATTCTAATTTTGCCATGCAGGCATGTCACTATGAAAGACGTTTAAGCCAAAAATTTCAAACACTGACACCCAAAGTAAGGCAGTGAAATACAGAATTAATTCTGCATCCAGCAAACCTTTAATGCATGGAAAATGGTGTGCTGTTTTGAGTTGGAAACAACGTAGGGAAGTTTTATTATACATGTTTTCCTCTTGGAATTTTTTTATTCCTTTTAGATTTCAGACCCATGAATAGATTCCTCTTGATAGTATCATTTCAACTAAGCTACAAGTATTGTCTATTTGCTGGGTTATGCTTCAGAGACTTTTAAAACGGAGTGCTTCAAAAACTAAGTTTCCTCAGAAACACATCCCTGGATCGCATCTGCATTCTCCCTAACAGCAACTGACCAAAGGAATCAGTTGCATTTGCATTTGGTGTCTTCTGCCTCATTTATATCAACCACAATTTCAGTGGATTCTCAATCACCTGCTGAAATCTAGATTTACATGTAGTGATTAAGGTTCTCCCTGATTTGAAACTAAACGTAGCTACCACTGACAAACAGCAGGCTGCCTACCCAGTAGCAGTGCTTGTAGAGATTTCTAGAATCAGGAAACTCTGCATTTGGCTTTTCCCTTAATGTATACTTGCGATTGCAGGTAACCCTCCTATAGTCTCTGCTCAATGGACCAATCCTGTTACCAAGGTCACCTTTGCGGGGTTATATTTGCATCCAGCTGACGTTGATTCATGTTGCCAGATGGCTAAGGACAAAGCACAATCGCTCAACACAATGTGTGACCTACTTACACTCCTAACAATCTGCTGTTTAATACTTCATAAAAGCATGGAGACTTTGATTAAAATTTTAATTTTGTTTCATAGTTAGCCCACATGTGGCATGTACATTTTGCATACCAGATACATCTGTTCCAACAGGGAAGTAGTACGATGCCTCTGACTTCTTTCTAAAACAGCGCATGTGAATAAATAAGTATAATTTCCTCATTTCCTTAAGGCACTCTCAGAAGTAATTACAAGTTGTTGTTTTACATATCAACACTGGCTCATCTAGTGAACAGCCAAACACTCACATGCTGTCTCCACTTAAATAATGACGATGGTAAAGTATCAGCTACAGAGAAGAATGAAAACACGGCACAGGATTCATGTAGGATTTCTAATCAGATATATGGAAAGTCATGGGGACATTCTCCATGCATGCTCATAGTCTCATATACATTCATGGGATAAGTGGGACATACTTTTTTTTGTTTCATCTACGAGAAGATATGCAAGAGTAGTAGAAACGATGATGGTCATCATAGGCCAGATTCCCCACAATGCTCAGGGCTTTAGGTACATGGTAACTGCCAGAATGAGTCAGACCCGACGTCGCCTAAGACCTGCAGCTGCCTCTGCCCTCAGCTACTACCAGATGCTGTACAAAGCAGCCACAGAGAAAATAATTCCCACTTTCAAATAGCCCTGCCTCGTTCTGATCTCTAATATTTAAAGATTCACCCTGTCTTGCTGAAGTTTTTCTAAGCTTCAAGTTCCTTGCAAACTACTCATCAACATGAATTTCAATCCTGAACATTTTTCATTTCCAAAATGATCTCCACACTAGCTCTGAACCTACTTTGCTTTGATATATTTTCAAGCACTTGGCACCTCTAAATGAAGCCAAACTGCTAAAAGTCCTGAGCATTCAGCAGCTCCTGTTGTGAAAGTTCACAGCCAGAACCTCAGTTTAGCAGTCAAGGAGTTTAGCATGGTGTATGAAGCTAGGTGTATGAAATAGTGTTAGTGTGGTCTTTGTAACTGTTGTAGTTTCCATGGAAATAAGTAGGAAGCATTACTTTTGGAGTGACCTTTGTTTTACACATTGAGAAGGAAATCAAAGAAGCTATTTGGAAAATGTCCCATTATATATCAGTATCATCACACCTAGAGAAAATGAGAAGGGAAAGTCAGACACAGGGAGTGGCAATGTTATCATCTCAATGCAGTCAGTGCTAATGGGGTGAGTATTAAGACAGCATAAATAAAAATAAATGGTTGGACATTGACTACAATAAAATTTGGTCAGTGAACTAAATATTACTGAATAAAGAAGTGAAGAGTTTAGTCCCAGACACATTGTTACGTTATTTGGCGTTCTCAGGCTCTCCTGATGAATACAATCTAAAAGTAGTTATTAACTCAGGCTGAAGCGTACCAAACAGAGGAAGGGCCATCCCTTGAGAAGCTTTGCTCCAACTTACAGCTCTTGTGAGCCTAATTTTGTCTAGCACCATAAATACTTCCCCTCTCTCCAGAGCTCTGGAAGGCTCTGTCATTCACTGGTGCAATCACAGGGGGGACCATACACAAACATTTTGACCCTGCTGTGCCCACAGCATTTGCCACATAGCCAGACATGGTTTTACTAAGGAGTTCTCTGCCCCTCTGAGACTCAAAAGATGCTCTGAAAGGACATTACAGTTGTTGATGAGAGAGAATAGAAATATATTTAAAGAAAAGAAACAGATGAGTTTCTATCTACTGTCTTCTCAAAAGCCCCAAAAAGCTTTAGAAAATAGATTTACCTAGGGAAGTGGTATTTCATCAAGTTCGGATACTTTGCTATAATTAAAGCTTTGAGAAAGAAAACGCACGCATACAGAATTCAAAGTAGGTATTAAAAAAATTAGAATTTATGTAACAATTGAGAAACCCACAACAGTTCTGGAGAAAATGCCAGGCATCCCTGGTTTCCTTTAAAATTAAAACTCAGGGAAATCCCCTTTTCTTTTTAAATCAAAGGAAGCCCAACCCCAAATTTCAAAGCCAAATTTCCAAATTTTGTGTAAATTGGAACTTCCACTATCCATAGAAGAATAACATTTTTAAAATGCTCATGATTACAATTACTCTATCATGCAAAAAAAAAAAAAAAAAAAAAAAAGGCTTTTTTTTGTCCTGGACACATCAGCTTCAGACTTCTGTAGAAGCTGGCCCTTGTGACACAAGTCCTGTCACTATGTTCATCTGGTGGACCTGCTTCCAGAGTCTGTTTTGTGTCAGTCTTTTCATACAGTGTGCCTTCAATTATAGGCAGTAAATGCACAGCAGAAAGCCTGTTTTAGCTGTGGCCAGTGACCCACTTAGAAATTTAAGGTTGCATATACCCCATAATCCACAGCAAAGCTCTCACAGCTTTGCAGAGTCAGAGATCTGCCCAAGAACCAGAAGATGGCCTGACTGTTATGCAGTAAGAACACTCTTTATGAGCACGCATTATTATTTTCCTGGTTGCTACACATTGAACATGATAACATAGCAAGGATAACACTTGACTACTAATGATTAAAAATTCCAGTGTCTTGTGTCTATTAGGGCTGTTCAATGTAATAACAAACATGGCCCGGTCCTGAAAGCACAGATTAAGTGAATCTAAATAGCTCTTTTGGGTCTGTTTAGTAGAGAGCATCATTCTCCTTTGCTGGGTCTGATTATTTTTTAATTTAAAAGCCTTCGAAAGTGTCTTTTTATTGCTGCTGTGTGGGAAAGAGACAAAGGTGTCTGTGACACTATGCTATGCTTGGAAATAGTTTGTGCTTAGAAAAGCCTGCACTTTTGAGCAAGATGCTTAAAAACAAACATAATTGAAGAGAGGCTTTTCAAATGGGAACAAAGTAAACAGATGCTTCATTTGAAGTCACATCCCCAGCCTTGCTTTTACTATCAAGTCCGCTGATTTTTTTTCCTTTGGCTCAATTTACAAATTAATTATCTTTCATAGAAAATTCAAATTGTCATGGTTATGTTAAGAATACTTTGAAGAAAATGGTTTTCTTTTGGCAATCTTGTCCCTAGGAAAAGAGATAAATTTAGTAAGAATCATACTTGTTTGCTTGTTAGAGCCTTTAAACAGCAATTTGCAACTGCTCTGTGTGTGCTGTAGCTTAATGTTTAAATATGGTCCATACTAATAGATTCGTGTTAAAAAGTAACATCTGCAACTACCAAGTGCAGTAGAACACCTTTTGAAGGTATCTGCTACCCACTGACAGAGAATCATAGAATCACTGAGGTTGGAAAAGACTTCTTAAGATCATTGTGTCCTACTACCTCCCCCCCTTTCCCCCCATGCCCACTCATGTCCCTCAGTGCCACGTCTCTACATTCCTTGAACGCCTCCAGGGACAGTGACTCCACCACCTCCCTGGGCAGCCTGTGCCAGCAGCACCAGCAAGCATGACATGGTTTTAAGGGATTCGAGCATTTAAGGGATTCGAGTTTTAAGGGATACACGAGCTCATGTGTATTTGTTGTCGGTGTTCATCACCATGAAAAAAGAAAGCCTGCAATGTATGAAGGAAATATGAGAAAAGCTTAACTATTCCCTCACGCCAATTATCATTAGTGTACAAAACATCATGTCTTGCTTTGGAGATCACAGAGGAAAAAGGAAACTGCCACAGTTCCCAAGCAGATACACACTCCTTAAATTCCTTCCAAATTTTGTAATGATGGGATATTAACATTTTAATCATGGAGAAAACAAAGGAAGTGGACTGGATAAAAAGTGCATTAAATGTAACGGAGTGAGATCATTACTTGAAATTCTGAATTTTGCCCTCACAATTTGTAATGGTAAATAATAGCAAAACTAATGTAGCAGACTTCAATGCTTTCTGATGATCTTTAACAATATCATGCTTGTTGTAAGACCTGGCGCAGGCAAAACCTTGTACTCTTAAAAGCCCATGTGCATTTAGGTTTAGTTGTGACCGTCTTTCTATTATGCTACATTTGAGTTCAGAATAAAGATAGCAATGATAAGTTGAGATTACTTGATGGGCATTAGACATTATATTTTAATCACATTCTCAGAGGTGCAGAGTATGTTAGGAAATATCATTAGCTTTATCAGTCAGCTGTGGTTTGAGACCATCACTAAGTGATCACAAAAGGGAAAAATGTCTTAAATAGTACGGAACTGAGGTAAACTGGGAATAGTAATACACTTGACAGTTCTATTTGCATTGGTGCCTGGTTTAAGTGCTATTTTTTTCTGTTTTGTTTCACTTTGAACAGAGCACAAATCAGAAATTAGAAGTATGCATATGTGAAATGCTGTTGAAAGTGCACAATCAATCAATTAAGGCTGAACTCCTTTTTTATACGTGGTGACTACAATAATGACCTTAAAAGTGATCACTTAATATAATATTGGCCAAAGACCAAGGGAAACTCTTGCCATTATGGTGCACTGGAGAATTCTTTATTTTAAAGTACCACATGAAATATCTAAACTAAGTCATAAGAGCACAATGATCTATGATATCCAAAACCTTAGCTTGGGCATATACTACATGGCATTGCTCTCTTAATCATACTGCAGCTAAACAGAGCTGTTCACCAATTTTCAACTCAAATGATCAATTGCTACAAAGCTGTCAAGCTTGATGCCAGCTCTTTTCATAGCTGCACTCTTGACCACAAGTCCAGATGAGCTTTTAGGGTTATAATGAGGAGTAAGCCAGAAGAAAATAGATGCCTGAAATCCTATAGCCAAGAAGCAGTAATTTCAAACAGCTCCCAATTTGGAACTGGCTGAGAGCAGAATAAGAACACAATCAAAACCAGACTCTGGAAGAATGTACTTGGAGCAAAGCATAGGTCAGTGAGTCTACAAAAAAAACCCCCAAAACTAAAGGGTAGTAATGGATGAAGGCAAATGGGGAAAATAAGCACAGACTAGAAAGCACAGTTTTTGCCTCCTCTGAAACCGCTGCAGAATGAATTCCAGAGTTAAAAGTCACAGTCCACCATGTATTTTCAGCTATACAAGATTTTTAAGTCAAAAGCACTGCTTCAAGATTCCTTTCATTTTATTCCTCCACTGTCTGTGAAGCTGTTCCTGGGGACTTAAAAGCACTGCATATGTTTCCCTGAAAGCACAAATGCAGGCAGGTTCAACCTTGATCACCCACGCTTCCCTCCCCACTCATACCTCCTCATTTACCATCAGCTGTGTTCCACAGCGGTGCACTGCTGTGAAAAACTCTGCTTGGGGAAGCAGGGAAGCAGTAACACTTGCCTTTGTAAGTGACGGGGAATGACCTTAATTTATGCCCTGGCAGAGCCAGCAAGCAGGGCCCTAGCACCTCTGTCCAGCTGCCACCTGGCTCTGTGCCGAGCACCTCGCTGCAAGCTCTTCGGGAACTGAAACTCTCACAGGCCTCCGAAATTGAGATTCAATTTCCACAGAGCATGCCGTTTTGTACTTTAAAACCTCAGCCTTTCTCTTTCCCTTGTCAGAAAAGCAGTGCTTCCTCACGGACAAACAGCAGCTGCAACTGAAATTCTACCGAGTTTCTTCTTGTCTGAGTGCAAGCTGCTACAGATAGTTTTGGAGGCTAAGCAAATACAGGGCAGCAGGAACACAGCTTTTATTCTTACTGCACTGAACAGCAAGACAGGAAAGCAAAATTGAGATGCATACCTTTAGTTTTGAATTGTGCACACAAGCAAAAAGGCAGATGAAATCTGACATATCTCCTTCACCATAAAACACACTTTTTCTTGTTTAGCCATTCTTCAGATTTCTTAGGTTCAAGCTCAGTAATCATGGCAAGGTAATGAGATATCTCAAATTGTCAAAACACTTAGCTGCACCATGCTGAAGATACGCAATAGAAACTATTATAGAAATATAAAATAGAAACGTCTAACAGAAAAGTTCAGATGTGAATAGATAAAATGTACATCTGTAATGGCTCTGGCTGGCTGTCAGGGTAAGTATCAATACATGAAAGGGTGCTTTTTCCAGTGGAATAATTCTTCCTATAGTAGTCTTAGAAAAGAAAATAATCTGAGCTGTTGATAAACCCTGTAAAATTCACTTTGTGTCTTATGATGAGTGGTAACTAGGATGTCAATATTCAGTCCTTAACAAGGTTGGCTTTAATTTAAGCTCATGATTAAAGTCTGAATTTATGCTTTTTTAATTCTCCTTTCAGAACCACAGTCATAAATTAATGAGATACAAGTGCAAAACATTTAATGTTATCCTTTATCATTTATTTCCTTGTGTTTTTTTTCATTATTGAAACTCAATAATGAATTCAATAAATTCAAACAGAGTGGTAAACTGTTATTCCTTTTGATTTGAAGGCATGCAATGTAAACTGTAAATCTTTCAACTTCACGTTCACCAGTATGCTTGGGGTAATTGAAGCTCCTCTAGAACAGCATAAAGACTCACAGCATATTGGCACTGCTTTGTATTGCCAGGCAACAAAACAGCTGATTATGTCTCCCAAATTACATCTTCTTCCTGCATCTCTAAGCATTCCCTTCCACAACATCACTCACAAACTGTCTGTGTTCTTGTCCTCTGATACACTTGTGTTCCTTCCATTCTTGATTCAGTTCTTCTAGAAGCTGAAGAGCATTTTTTTAAAAAAGCTAATACATTTTTTGAAATATTTGCCTTCTCTCATCTCTTATATAGGACTAAAACCGTAGGCTGCTTGAGCAAAGATGCCGTTTCATTTGTTTGCTATCCATCCATTTGGAAAGAAAGGAAATTTCCTGAGGGCACACACTGTGCCTCATTCACAGTCTGCAGGTGGGGTGGGCGTAGGCAGCCATTTAGAAAGAGGACACCTGGGACCAGAGAATTTCTGTACAAGGCTTAGTGGGGTTTAAAGAAAAGTTCAGAACTACAGCAATACTATTAGTAGTAGTAAAAGCACCTTTGTTAACAGATACTCTAAACCCCAACACTGTTCCAAAATAAGTTGTTTTTTGCAGACCAAAATCAGGTGCAGTAATATTGAGGAAATCCCATAATTGTTCTTCTCATACACGAAGGAAGTTTCACGTCTGTCAGAAAAGTTAATCTCAATTTACCCTTCTCTTAATAATGCAATGCCTGTCTCCTTAATTACAGAGGTTTGAGCTGGATCTGCTGACACTATTTAAAATCCACACATACGCTACAATTTTCAATCAAAATATATATCATAGGTCGTACTGGAATCTCTAGGAGTTCTGTGTTAATCTGGGTGCATATAAAATGGACTGGGTGAGTTGCCTCCTAGCACAACTTGCTTCTCAAAGGACTTGAACATGTAGGTGGTTTTCCTGTAGATATCTATCTAGGTTTAGAAGAGAGGAGTGCCTGCCACCTCCAGTTTTGCATCTCTTTAAATTACATCACGTCCCCTTTAATTCACAAATAAATTTAAAAGACTTATAATCTAGCTTAACTCATTTAAAACAATGCAGAAATATGGAAAGATGAAAGTCTAAAACAAGCAGAAAAAAAATAAAGCATCCCATTTGGTTCATTCTCAAATTGTTTTTCAACTTATTTGCACAAATCCATGAAAATAGCAAGAGGTGAAGGAAACAAAATATTCCCTGGGTAACAGCATCTTTTTGTATTGCTAGTTAGCAGCAGCATTACACTTTAACAAATGACCTACAGAATGCACTCCACATCTGTGTATCTATAGCGACTAAGATCCCCAAACCACAGGGAAGTGAAATACTTCCTTTATGCCGAAATTTAATCCAGCCCTAATGACATAAAGGCAATTATTTTCAAGAAAGGATGCTAAAAGAATCACTGGTACAGAATACCAAGCAAAGCAACAATGGTTTTCCTCAAAAACACTGACAATGTCTATCAATGACACGGTAATTAGGATTGCCAAAAAAAGTAACAATAGGATGCAATGATTTCAGCCCCTAAATAAAATTAATCCATCTCTTGGAAATGCAGAATGGAATGATTACAGCCCGTGCTTGTCTGCTGCATATAGCACCAGATCAAATTTTAGCAATAAAAAGAGTGAACATTCAAAATATAGCAAGATATATGTGGTAACACTGCAAGTAGGCATCTGGATGTCATTACAGATAACAGTTTCAAAAGGGCATAACTCACTGAAGTACTTAAAAAATGTCATTCATGTTTATAATTTTACCTTTAACTGTTTTTTAACTCCAAAGGCTTGTATGTAATGATCAATTTGTTAGGAAAATGAAGAGCTATTTTAATTTGCTGATCCTGCAGTCATCTACATGGTGAGTATATACTATACTCTTGAATATACATGTTAAGAAATCAAATTATCATTCTAAATAAGCCCAAATATCCTAAAAAAAAAAACCAACAAAAACAAACGAACAAACAAAAAACCCAACAACCTTGGTTTGATGTGTTGGATGCTTTTAAAGTACTGTAGCCTAAAACAATAAACATAAGTTCAATAGTATCTCACATACTATAAATTAAGATAAGATAGCAGCTTGAAAATTATTGCTTTGAATTAGGAATTTACAGTAAAATATCCATAACATCCACCTCCAAAAAAAATCCAAAACAACAACAACAAAAAGCCACAATGTTATTCTATGTAAAAATAGCAAAACTAGAAGAAAATCTGTGGTTCTTATTATCATTATCTGAGAAACTTATATTGCCTGTACAGCTCCTGGATGGCAAGGTCTGTCCGCAATAGCTCAGAACACCCTGAAAACAAATCTGTATGTTGTTATATGGTGGCAGAGGTGAAAGCAAATCACCTTTCTATTGCAACAACAGAGAAAGACTATTCAACTATACATCATCTTAAGCTGCCAAGAGAGTTTGGCAATGAAAGACTACAAACTGGGCAAGAACAAGAAAAAGGTAGAAATGGGGAAAGCCTGACTTCTGGCAGCAAAGAATCTACTTTATCTGATGGGCTGATACCCAGAGAAAGCTTAAGCTGATTTGAGCCCTGTGAATACGTCAGAGGTTCGCAAACAGCATCTGTTGCACTGCAACTATCCAATGCCTCTAACAATGTCCTGAGAAAGTGCAAGCCAGGGAAAGGAAATTATTGAAGAAAATGGACAGGAAAATAAATGTCTACAGAGAGGTAGAACAAGGACAAAGGGAGCCACTTTTTCCTGCTCAATGTGTTCACTCAATAGCCTCCCAAAAGGGTTATTTGGCATTCATGCCAAAACCTGACTCACAATATTAATAGGCAACAATTCTATGGATTAAGGCTGCCCAGAGTGCTGCGGGTACCCCAACCCCAGAGGTGTTCCAGCCCAGGTTGGATGGGCACCGGGCAGCCTCAGGTGGTGGGGGCAGCCCTGCCCATGTCTGGGGGTGGGACTGGATGGATCTCTTTGAATCTGAGCTGAACTATGATTCTATGATGATCTTATGATTAATGCTACAATTACTCATAGCTCTACAGAAAGAAACCGCAAATGTAACCCCTGAGAAAATGAAACCTATTTTTTTTTCACTGATGGATGAGAATATTAAAAAAAAAAAAAAAAAAAAAAAAAAAAATCAAGCAATTCAATTGAATTAACAGTGTGTCCTGGCACCAAGAGGGCCAACCTGGGGGGCACCAGGCCCAGCGCTGCCACTGGGCAAGGGGAGGGGCTGTCTCCTTTGCTCTGCACTGTGTGGCCTCATCTCCTGCAGTGGATGCAGTCTGGGTGCCACAGCACGAAAAGGATGTAAAGCTATTTGAGAGCATCCAGAGGAGGGCTATGAAGATGGAGAAGGGTCTAGAGGACAAGGTGTGTGAGGAACGCTGAGGCCCCTGGGGTTGCTCAGCCAAGAGCAAAGGAGCTGAGGGAGTGAAGGGCAGCGCTGAGCTCTGCTCTCTGGGGATGGCATGGAGCTGTGTCAGAAGAGGGGCAGGTGGGGGACAGGGACAGGGTCTGCCCCAGAGGACGGTGGGCATGGGCCCACTGCCAGAGCTCCCGAAGTGTTTGGACACTGTTTTGAGACACAGAGTTTGGTTTGGGTGGAGCTGTGAGTTGGGCTTGTGAGGCTTGTGATCCTTGTGAGTTTCTTCCAACTCAGGATATTCTATGAGAACATTTTGTTGCACCTCCCTGTTTTGTATTCTGCACCACAGGGAACTGCAACACATCTACAGAAAGAAAGCAAAGGGGCACAATTAAGATGAGGGTTAAACACTATTTAAGAGAGCTAAAAATGAGTTAGAAGTTCTGCTTCTTTACAAATTACCATGTTCATGACACAAAGAATGCCTCAAAAGCCCATATCTAACTGTGTATTAAAATTGCCCGTAACAAAAATGGTAGCTGCTAAGTAATTAAAACGTTTTTAAAAGCTATTATGTGAAATGAGAAAGAAACATACACTATGGAACTGCTGCTGGATATTGCTTCCATTCCTCCTGAGCTGTAAAGGAAGCTGACAGAAGTGATGCAGTCTGTGTGGTGGGAAGGCTCCCCTGGCTGCCAGGGCCTCAGGAGCCACACTGTGGTAACAACACCAGGACTGCTGCCTGCACATGTGCTCTTACAAAAATTACATTAAGCTTTATGTATGAAGGACTCGAGTGTGAGTGACAGGCTAAAACAGGAAGAGCATTAATAGCTGCAAATAGGATTGAGAGGCTAATTGAGAGATATTGAGGAAGAAGCAGTAGAGTCCTATGTCTATTGATTGGAAACTCCCAAGAGGGAAAATCAGAGTATTAAAAAACATAATTTATGGCTTATATTGCGTGATAACAGTATATTGTACAGAACTGTACAGATGATCCTAACCAAGACACTTCCTCGGGGAAACATAAATTTGGAAAGGAAATAGAGGTGGGATCAAATAATTCTCTGAAGGCAGCTTTTCATATAAAACAGAAGGCCAAGTTGTTAATACCCACATAACATAATACACTTGTAATTTTACACTATTATTAATATTGCATGTTCTCATGGGTTTATGGGTTCATCAAACAATAACTTTGCTCAGATACCTGAAGGAGAAACAGAAATTTTGACCTGGAAAGCCACCATAAAACTTAATGGTGAATAGTGTTTTTAGTGGAAGCTGTGCAACAATACCCTTTATCATCGGGAAAACTGTCAGTAAATCACCAGAGAGGACAGTCACATGTGCCCCCTGCACAGTCAGTAACTGCGCAAGGAAGGCAGACCACAGTCTTAACAAACCAACTCAGGGAGGTGGAGAATTTTGCCACTATATCAACACTAAATGTAAAAAAATGCCTGTATTTTGTGAGCTAGAAAAGTAACACGAGATTAATTTTGTTACAACACTCTATGAATGAATCTGACAATTGGTTTGGGAAAGGCCTAACTAGGTGAGCAGTAATGACAGCTGTACGGGAAATCAAGGCGCTAATCATGAAGCACTTGTAGTCTATGGGTGGTGAAGATGCAAAATGTTATGACACAGTCTGTTAGCAAAATATAAAAATCAAAAATGTGGGAGTTAGATCACTATGGGATCTCCACAACTTTAACAAGCAAGTTCTAGAAGGTATACAATAATTACATAATTAAGGTAATAAGAAGTCTAGCGTATCTAGTCCAGTATCAGACTGGTATTTAGTCCACAGGAGCACAAACCTATCAGAACAAACACCCAAAGTAGGAACTACCCTAAATACTTTAAAGTATTTCAAACTATGAAACTATCACCATTAATCTGAACTTTGTTAGAAGTAGTTTTACAGTGAAATAGAAGTAGTTCACAATGCTCCTCATCAGGTAGGGAGGCCAGGGCACCTTGATCACCCCAGGAGGCAGCTATGCCAGATAACTAAACACAAAAGCAAATGACAATTTTCAATTAAAAAAATAGAAAAGGAAAGAGATGTGAAGAAAAAGAATGTTTGTTTTCAATCTATGAAAACAGGCATTCACAAAAAACAAGAGTGAAAAATTGTCTGAGAAGCTGGTGTTAATTGGTTGGGTTTATGTAGCTCTAGAGGTAGAGCTTTATCTCATAATGGACTAGTCTACGCATTCATTGGGAAGCCACGTACATGACAAATGCACAGTGACATTTTGATGCTTCGCTTCTCACTTCCCCTGCCAGCCCATCTCTCTGGTTTGCAATGTGTCAACCTTTAGGGTGAGAAAATAAAAGTTTCAAATCTTTCCCTGTGAGCGTATGCAGAAACAAGTACTTGCAAGTGTACAAGCACTGCCATGACTCTCCTTGAACAGAACAGTCACTGCGATTTACACAGAGACTACCGAAAAGAGAATTTAGCTAGAACCTCATTTACAATGAAACTCTCTTCTCATGACATTTTCCTATATTTATTACCTAAGCATTTATGTGCCCTTATTATCTAATCTCAGGTGTGCTTAACCCAACAAACCCCTAACAATGCAGGAGCAGTAGAGAAGTGTTATATGGATAAACAGTTGAAGGTTATTTATGTTTTCTAATTTAGGCACTGAAGCTATAAGGTTAGTCTTGAGTTTTCTACAGAACTGCTAATCACTCGCTATCCTGAACATGCTCAAGCCCAGGCGGCTCCTTCCTGAGCTGTGAAAAGCATGCACTAATGTTTAGTGCTGTGGTTTGTCTTCTCCTGGGTGTATCAAACCAAATCAATGTGGCTTTACACTTTTAACTCCCACCAACACATTCCCAAGGTCCCTTACCTCACATCATTTGGCTGTATTTGCTGCCAATGAAGGCTCCCGTTTGGTGAATAAAATTCCTTCTCTGTAGTTTTCATTTATTGTCTTTCCAGAAGGCCACCAGCATACTAAGCAGGTGATATTACAGAAAAAAAACCCCAAACCTTGAGGGTTGAATCAGACTGTAATTAACTGAAGGCTGATTGGGCCAGTTTTATCATCATTAATATTATTTTTTAATAATGTGTTCCATATCCTATAAGGCTGTTACTAATTTAACAGATGCATCCAGAATATGTTTATCAAACCAATCTCTATGGATATAGCATATGTGTATTCTTAATATATCTAGTACACATAAAAAAATTTATTGTCAGACATGGATTGAAACACATTCAAGAATATAACAAACAACTGGACTACATCTATTGCACGTGAAATTTCCTTATATTTCCCTTTTATAAAATTTGTAGTAGCAGAAGGGGTTAATGAGTTTATAGGTAACAGCCTGACCTGAGCAATGCTTCACTTATTAATGCTCAGATGATTCAGAGTGCAGACAATCTGCTCTTTCCTGTAGCAGAGCAAAAGTTACACGCTCACATCACAAACCAAGGGCCCATCCAGCACGTCAGTCTGCTCTGACTAAAGCACCACTGAGGAGGAATTTACTGATTAAAACTACACGTGGGATACCTCCAGTTATTGGAATGCCTTCCTGTTCCAACCTTGTTGAAGATTTGAATTGAGCTGGATACCAGATCATTGAAAAATACAATCATTTAGGATCTCTGTACATTCATACATGCATTTTGTTTGTTCCATGATACATATACTTGTAAAGCATATTTTAAAAACCAAAGAAGAGTGGTGGCAACAGTATCGTATCACAGAAATCAGCTTTCTAGTTTTTATCTCATCTTAATTGACGTCTGTTTCTGTTGCCAACCAAAGTTTAGTAAGCATTCTTCATTCATAAACTAAGTGTATTTGTTTCACCAAAAGTGGGGTGTAATTGCTAAAGATTTATTTATTTTTACTTTATTTTATTTTTAGATAAAGATTTTTCATTTTGAATTCAATGAAATTCAGTCTTTAACTTGAAAACTTTGTCTCTGTTTGACCCTTTCAAACAAAAGCATAGCAAAGGAGATAGTATGTGGGATAACACAAGGAAAGGAGTGTTATCAATGCTGTAAACTTTTTACTAGTACTCTAATGTTTGTGATACTCAGCTTGTGCTCTTTTTAAAAAGGCACAGCTTCTTTCTGTGTACCTGGAAAAAGGCCCAATTGCTCTGCTACGGGGCAATTGGGAAGAGGCATCTCCATCTCTGGAGCTAATGCCATTCTACAAATGGAGCCAAAGCCAGACAACCAAGGAAATTACATAGGCACCTATGTAAGCAGATTACTTCCCTCCACCCCACATGACACTGTTTTGCAAATTCCAACTCCGAATGCACTGCAATTACATTCTGGAGGGAGGAATATACTATTTACCAAACAATCCACTTCCAATTCTCAGTGATTACAATGCTGGGCTGCACAGACAGTACCTGCCGTTTAGTCTCTCCTTCTAGAAATACATCTGTACGTAGTTAACTAGCAGCATCTTTTACATTCGGTCCAGCAGTTGAAATGTCCAACAATATCTACAGAATGTGACAAAGTGGACTCAACACAATGAAGATTCCAGAACAACCAACAAATTGTTGGCAATTTATTGGCAACTGGCTTGACATTCCTAGAAAACTGAGTGCAGCACTGTTAAGCTCCCTGCTGCCATCAGTCCTGTGCTGCTCATGTCCATCTACCCAGTACTTGCTACAGGGTCTAGTGGCCCTTCTCTCTATAAGAAACCTACCATTAATCTCCACCAAGGACAGCAATCATAGGATCTAAGCAATCCACACCTAATCCACCATCTGCCCTTGGCCTTGGTCTCCAGAGCAAAACTGTAAATGTTCATTTCCTCCGCAGGTGACTGTAAGTGTACCAGAGGAACACTGTCCATCAGAGCTGTACCTTGCAGCAGACTATGGGTTGCATGCTGTTGCATAAACCCGACACTACTGCTCAGAATTCATCACAATAAAACCCGCTGTTCTTTTTTCTGCTCACAGACTTCTGAGCACAGAAATTAAGAACGCCATTTTGCTGGACGCAATTTCATTGCATTTTTGCTGTGTTGGACTGGATAAAAAACAAAAATTGTCAAAATGGGAAAGGAGCCAAGATCCTATACTCCATTCTGCAGTACAGATTCTTTCATTTACATTTCACATTTTCTCTCTCTGAAGTCTTCAACCATTCTCAATTTTGCATCTAAATTCTCTAGATCCATTTTCACCTTTTTCTATTGTCTTCTGGTTTCAGTTTCATTTTTTTCCATTTACTTCACTCTAAATATTACTCTTCCTATTACATCACCCAGTTTTTGAGTGCTTATGAGTAATTATAAATTACTTTTTCATACACCTTTGGAGCTTCTGCATCTCATCTTTCACCTGATGGATGACTTTGGAATGTATCCCAGGTATACAGTCAAGCTCACAGACCTGCACAGCATATCAACTCTATAGTACCTTTTCCCTTCAGGTTTCTTCTTCTAATTAGTCTTGTAATCTCTAAGAAACATTATTTCTATGAGTTCCTGTAGACACTCCTCGAAATTTAATAGCAAAGTTAACAGCAGAGTGATGGCAAAAAGCAAGAGGGAGAAAAGAGTTTAAGAAATGAAGTATAAGTAAAGGATATTTAAGTAGAGAGTATGAAAAGAAACAATATACTGTGAAAGGAAGGTCAGTGCAAGACAGTGAGAGAGTTTGTAAAACTGAGGAATGTGGAAAGCAGAGAAATACAAGAAGAAAGGAAAAAAAAAAAAAAAAAAAAAGACTAGATAACACTGCCTGCTATTGCCAGGCCAGTACGGTATGCCTGATAACAATTTTCTCCCTAGTGAATGTCTTCATTCATTTCTATAAGCTGGAGGCCAAACCTGGAGGACTGCAAACTGAATGAAATTAACCAGGACTGCAACTTGCCGTCCCATATTTGGTAGGTTTGAAAAGGAATTTTTTACATTAGATGGTCATCTAAACTCTGAAACAATTTTGTGGGGGCAGGGACGTGGGATGCTGGTGATGGAAGACAACTATCAACTTTCACCATTCTCGTGATAATTTTCCTACAAACAATCTCTGGAAAGGTCAATGTTACAAGAGCTTAAAAGCATTGAGCATCCTTAAGCCAGGCTCCATATCTCACCATCTCTGGATTACGTTTCGCCTTCTTGGACACAACCACTTATTCCACACAAAGCTTACAAATCACTAGGACTCCATAAAAGAGATCATTTACAGTTCTTAGCTGTAGTTTATGTGCTTAGTCACACTCCTCAATTGCTTGGGGAGAACTTTTTTCTGCCTTCAAATGGCTGAATAAAAGGAAATGTACTGAGTCACTATAGTTAAATCTATATGCTAGCATCCACAACTAATGTAATGTATTTCTGCCAGAAAATGCTGATTTGTTAGAAATGAGTCATAGAAGAAATATAATGAAAACTAATGTTCCAAGAGAACAAGCAAGTCAGGAGCAGCTTGCTTGCATCCCTTCCCCACTATTCTGCTGCTGACTAAGGAAAGCTGCCAGACCTCAGAGAGCTGTACCCGTGTTGCAAGGAAAGCACACGCTGACACGGCTGAGATGCTGGGAGTCCACGTTCTTTTCCTTCTGGATGATGTACAGGAAGTTTTCTTTCCCCGCTAGACTCAATACTCTCAGACTGCTGGGGAAATAAATGCATCTCAAAGCAACAACATGTCCTTGGTGCAGATTTTTTTTACAATTTCTAAAAACAACAAAACTCCTGCGATTTTCTTTATAATTCTCAATATACTTTTTAGTCAATATATTTCATTTAAACCCACTTTGCTTTTGAAATTTCTGTAACTGTTTTCTACTAACACATTTATCATCCTGAAGTCGCACTGCAAGATAAATTCAGCACCCATCTTCTCCTGCGACTGCACTAATAACAGCGACCTGTGTCTTTAACGAGTGCTGCAATGCGTGCTGCTACCTCATGGGCAGATACACAGCAGCTCTGCCACTACTGGCTCTATTTTGCAGACTGATCCTGCACAGGGATAGAATCAATGTCTTAAGAGCCATTTACATATGCAAAGCTACGCATATAAAACAATCTTTGCAGGACCAGTGATTTCATCTCTCTGTTCATTAAGGAACATATTTTTCCTCACTTCATGCATTTTAAAACATCTCTCTAATGAGTTTACACAGTAAGCATTAATATTTCTCCTAACATTTTTCCATTAGCTCTGTCAGACTCAATCTCTAATCATTTGTCAAGTTGCACAGAAAATCTGATAATTAACAAATATGTCGCTGTTGTTGCTCAGTGATGAATGCAGCTGTGTAAGAGCACAGGTTTCTGCCTTCACAGTATTTGTTGTTCTCTCTCATCCTGACACAGAGTGATGTGGAGATGCATAAGATGCCATATGAAGCTCCACATTTGAACTGTGTGTGTCATCATACATTCAAATGTAATATATGCACACACACATACAATGCATATATTTAGAAAACCTATTACACAGAGTACTAGAATAACTTAGGAAAAGGTGAAGGGAAGTCAACAGCATGCTGCGGTTACATTGTTCACTAAGGTTTACCATGGACAACACTTGTCATGGCAGAATCACAACTGATTTTCTAGCAGTGATTTCTCTTGGCAAATCTAAATATTGCTCAACTTAAGCTATACATTCCGACACAGAATGTCTGGCCTCTGTTTCTCTTTCAGAGATAACACTGTTAACACACAGGCTAGTTTTTCTCACAGGCAGTTGCTACTTTGAAGCCACCCATCCATTCTCCAGAAAATTTTAGCTCTGGAAAGCAATAAATATAGAACAGAAACCAGCAAAGGAGTGGGCCACATGGACACAGGTAACCAGGTAGCAGTTGGCACTCATTCATTCTACTGCAGAGCAGAGAATGGGATGGGATGTTGCAGACCGAAGTCGTTTAAAAGACTACAGAGAACAGATAAGGGGCCTTTTAATGCTGTACTGCTTACTGTGGGTTGTTATTTTCTTGTCCTAAGCTACCTGCAGTACAATGAAGAGCATCTTCTGCAGAGACTATGTGCTCTGTCTAGGACGTTTATCGTCCTGAACTTGACCTTGCAGGAAGAAGCCATACATACATTTTTCACATTTTATTCACATTTTTGTTTTCTTCAGCCTATGGTAAAATACACTGTGCTCACTGCTGCATAGAAAATGTACTTTTGTTAAGAAGAATTAACCATTCACTAATCTTAACATCAGAAATAAGGTCTAGTTCAGCAATTAATCTTCCAAGGGAGAAAAGATAATTATTACTTTTCAATTTTTATTACATAGCTCAGCTGATCATGCGTATAGCAATTTGTGAATTCCCCCCCTCCCCTTAATTGAGTAGCTTTCTAACACAAATTAAGCACTTAGGATGATCAAAGTAACAACACATTATAGTAAAACCAGCTACTGTAGAAATACAAGTCATTTTCTTTAACCAAGTGATTTTGTTTGCAAATGGTGATAGTATTCTGAAACTGCATCCCTAATGGCAAGAAAACACGGTCTGTTCTGTCACTTTGATGGATGTTCACTGCAGTAGTCCGTTATGAAGAGCGAGATGGGAGGATGGGACATCTTTTTATCTGCTTAATAGTAAATAATAGCACATTCATTGCTTATTATTCCTCCCCCGTTGGGCTGATCTGTCTTTCCATCTATCAATCCCATGATGTTACACAAGCCACAAGGATGGTAAAGTCTTTCAGCTTTCCTTAGTGAAACAGCATATCTGCTATATGCCACCCTGTGCTGCTGTGGTCATCAGTAGATGCAAAGCTGGATGCCCCTCTGCAAGCTCAAATAGGTCTGTCACACATGAACCTCTGCGCTGTCCCCAAACCAGACTTGTTTGAGTGCTGCAGCACTTCTTGCTGATGAAAGGGTGGAATCGAGGGGGCACCGCCTCTGAATTCACGTTATTTGCCTTCTTTACAGCCAAAGGGAAGATTCTGAGAGGTGAGGCCTCTCCCCATCTTGGGCTGTATACCATGCAAAGGGGGAAATGGCAATCTGCTTTGGTTTTTGGCTTTCTGAGGTCTGTCAGGAAGGCTAATTGAGTAGATAACCACAGTGATCTGAGATGTGAGCTATGTGCTCAGCTGAGATGGATAAGGAATCCATTCACTTATGCCAATTAGACAAAAGAAAATCAGTGAGTTTTTTTTCATTCAGGAAGAATTCTCAAATTTGTGCCGCTTAAATTAATTTTTTTCTACATATTCAGCCCACAGATGGCAGCCGGACTCTGAACTCCTTTTTCTTAAAGAATAAAAGATCACAGTGCCCATGTATCAGCATGTTGTCCAGGAAAATCTCACTAACCCTCAGAAAGCAAAGTTGCCACATAACCGCCATTATACGCCATACTCTGCCTCCAGTCATACCAGTTTAAATCACCACTGACTCTGCTACCTTTATAACACTTCTTTGTATTCACAGTAGGGAAAAGTGAAAAAAAGTGTGCTTTCTTAAATCACTTATTTTCTTTTGTTTCAGCCCCATACGACACCCAAAACTTTGTCTGGTTTCCAGTAGAAAGAATATATGTGTGAAATCTGTCACTTTCTACCAACAAACAGCAACCTAAATTTCTTATGCTTTGTCTCTTTTCACTAAAATGCTTTTTCACACTTACTGCATACTTACTGCACACTTACTTACATTCTTACTGCAATAGATTTGTATTTTTTCTAATTTATTTAAAATCAATTTAAATTTAAAAAGCATATTTGCATTGGAAACGTGATGCTGTTGATTTGAAAGTTAGTATTCATGTGCGTTCCCATGACATATGAGTATCTGCAAGACTAATATGGGAAGACATTTAATTAACACAATAAACATCACCTCAAATTGTTAGATACATCTTTTGTGACCTGATATTCATTGCTCGCACTGCAATATTTATTCTGCTGGAAAAATAACTGATCATTAAAAATTTCAATCTGTGAAGAAAAAATATAAACAAACAAGCAAGCAATCAAGCAAGCAAGGTCTTACTCAAAAATATTCCTTAGAGCATGCTGTTATTTGGACTGAAATGTTTTGATCTCAGGCCTACTTACGAGCTAGTCACTTCAGAGAATTTAAGGAAGTTTTATTGGCATCAAATTGATGTAAGATAAAGGTCAGCCTATTCCATTTTAACGAGTGAAGCAAGATTATTTACCACTCAATTCACAGACCTAAGGTAAGCGCGTCCTGCACTTCATCCACTGGGAGAAATAGGAAAAAAAAAAAAAAGAAAACACAACCCTTGCTTCCTGAAAAATAAATCCACTCTGCAACAGAGGACTGCCTCACAGTCACACTAATAAAGCATTTAAAGAAATATCAGGGCGTAAACCACTCAAAGCTGATCAGATAATTAGACTGACTGCCACTTAGAACTTGATGAGGGATGGTGAGCAACGTGCAAAGATCCTCAAGTGAATGCTGCATGAAAGCTGCATCCTCCAACATAAATGCAGTCTCTGCTCTAGAAGTGGGAAGATGCCAGATACTTAAAGATCAAGTCATAGGAAGATTTTAGAAATATCAGTCATCATTCTCATTTAAAAACAGTCCTTTGAAATACTTTTTGTTCAATGAGGGTAAATTCCATGCATTTCTCCATATTGTTGCCCATTTAATAAGGCAGAAAAACATTTTATTACTCCCTTCTGATGAATATACAAGTACCAAAACCCAAAGTCAAGCAATGAAACAAACAGTAAATTATTTTCAAACCTCCTACTTCAGTGTTGGTTTTTTTTCCAGCAGTTACTGCCATCAATCTTTTTAGCTTAGCAGCAACAGATTCAAGAGAAATTTCCTTTCAAACTTTGTAATGTTTAAACTGAAAGAATTAACAGAAGAAATCACTTTTACCTAAACCAAATCCACACAGTACAAGGTCCCATGAAACTGGGTAAACTGAAATGAACTTTTCCTGCAAATGCCTTCTCTGAAATTCTTGAATGATCGCCTATGGTTAAACTGGAATGCATTTGGAAAGGTTTGAATTGAAACACAGCTAAACCAAAAGACATTTTGGCTTCCTACAGAGGTATAAAGGATAAAAAAGGGATTTTGGTGGACAATGCATTGTTATTGTGAATTATGCAGTGAGCTGAAATGACACTGGAATAGTCATCAAAGTTCCTAAGAACTGCTCTCTTCCAGATGAGCTAATAGAGCTGCTCTGGACTTGGGAGGTTAACTGAAATCAAATCTAAGAGTGCTGTGAAATACATTTGCTGTATTTGCCTTTCAGAAGTTAGAGGTGATTCTGCTGACCCAACTTTCAGAATCATTTCACACCACTATCTGCATGAAGATGGACACAAAGCTTTACATAAAACCTATCTGACAAGCTTTCACCTTTGCAAATATATTTTCAGGAAATAAGAAGCATTTGTCTGAAATCTATGAAATCATTCACTGAATTTTCAAACATAATCAGTCGGAAGGAGTCACTGAGCAGCAGTATTTCAAAAACAGGCTTAGAGGATAAGTGACCGTAAAAGCAGCCAGTCCTGAGATTAAAGACCCTGGAGGTTCTTCCCAGCCTGATGGAATGAAAGGAAGACCCTAGAATTGAAGTGGCTTACTGTTGTAAAGAATGAACATCATTTCATTTTTGCTATAATATGACTATGTGTCATTTTTAGGACCCATAACTTTTTCAGGTACAGTGCTAATATTAATTATTGATTGGATACAGAAGTGGCAACTCTCATTGGGCACAACTATACATGTCAAACTGTGAAATAGTAAGTGTGTGTTCTTTGAAATGAGTTAGTATGCAGCAGAGGGCTTTATTTTCCATTATCAATAACTGATCTATAATTCTAAAGAATTGTTCTCACTGTATTTTTTGAAAGGAAAAAGAAATTTTCTACCTTAAGGCTACATTTTTTCATTTGGTAAAAGACCACAGAGACATAACAGGATGAAGTCTGCACAGCCCGTGGCTGTTGTGCCTTTTTCCAAAGATCAAGCCTTATCCAGAACTGTGCATCTTCCACATTGCTAGAAGAGCCCACACCATGTGGCAGGCCGTAGCTGTGCTAGTGTGAGCAGCAGAAGTGCAAGCAGAAACATAAACGTGAGCTACAAAACCAGGAAGTACTTAGCACTGCCCTTGACAGCTCTGGATCTAAGACCATGCTCCACTGAAGCTCAAAGACTCCAGTTAATGCAATGCGGAGCTGGGGCTGATTTCAAGAGCACAAGAGTCTAAGTTAGTGTTGGTATTCAAGTGTAACTCTAGCCCATGAGCCTCAATAACAAAAGTCTCACTGATTTCAATTAAAGGAGGTTTGGGTCTATTTACTGTAACTCAGTCAATTCTTGGAAAAATAATTAATTCCTTGTCATGCCTCATGTGTATTGATTTTTGTAATTACAATGAAATTGGAGGCAAGGATGGGAGGAAGGAAACGCACTGGATTTACGTTTAATGTGATGCACAGGCTGTCAAGGGCAAAAATTGAGATGCATACTCATCCTCAACACACCCTGTTGTGCTTAGGTAATGAGGGGAAAACGCGCTGTAAAGAAGAATCTAAAATCACACACTGATGTGCAGAATTCAGTACTGTGGTGTCATGAGCTTTATCTATGGCACTTCCATAGCACATAGAAGAGATGATTGAGGGGAAGAAGATATGGACAGGACAAGCTTAATGTGTATTAATGACTAAGAAAGAAGACAAAGAATTAGAACAGAGCAGAAAAAAATACAAGCTGTTGCTGATGATAAAATAGCAAGTAGATAATGTACACATAAAGAAAAAAGGAGAAAAGAAAATACATATGGCTTCACTTGGCAATTATGCCGTTAGGAAAAAGACAGCATGAAACCATTTGAACTTCGTTTCCACTGTGTGCTCACTACAATGGCACTCAAGTTAGATTTTTTTTTTAACCTATTTGACTTTCTAAGCAATGTTTCTCCTTTTGTAAACATGGTTGTGCAAATGGTTACCTTGTTTCTACACACACAAAAAGAGATTTGATAATGTTATTCAATACTGACAACAACAAAATGGTGACAATACTTATAAAGATGCTCTAATTACTCACAAAGACACAGTAGGAGATTTAGGGCTCATTTGTCAGCTGCACCACTACTTGAAGAATTATTTCCATACTTTTGCCTAACATTATCCACTCTCCAATTCTACCAAGGGGAAAAAAAGCTACGTTTTACATAATAGCCCAGCAGACCAAGGTTCAAAAACAGTCTCACATCTAAACATTAGAAAGAAATTACATATATGATGAAAAGGCAGAGTTTCAAAATGTGAATCAGTTCTGTGTTCCGTGCTTTCATCTAAGAGCACAATATTTTAAAATTAAACAAAGAGTGCCTGCCTTCAGTGTGGGGAACTAATTTGCATCAAGTTTGGGCAGTTTCTTTAAGTTGTTGTGTTAAAAGTCAGCACTCTAAAGCAAGCTTTCCTCTGGTGACCTACATGCACCATGACAAAGGAGGCTGCAAACTCATACTTAAAAAAAGAAAAAGAAATAAATTATCTCAGTAGTATGGCAGTCTGTTGCCAGCACTTTTTGAAATGAAACGATGTTCTTCCCGGCTTTGACAGAGCGCTGTGCACAAAGTCGTAGCACAACAAACTGAGTCAGTAATAAATAACCACAGGACAGTGATTGATGATGGCCAATCTGTCTCCAATGGAATTATTGTAACAATACTAAAAATTCTTTCCCGCATATTTAACGTTTTGTTTAAGGGTTGTTGATACTGCCAGAAAACCCTTTTGACACAACTAGCATAAATTGTAGTGGGTGTTTCGACGCTGAAGCATCCGAGCCCAGCCTATTAAAAAAGCTGTCCCTGGACAGGCTGCTGTATGCATAAAATACACTGGTGGTTCTCAGCTGGGAATGAGTTTGATCTATTCTATATTGCATGCCCCGTTACTAAGGAAGCTTATGAGATGGATACAGATATAAAATAGGAACATGAAGAAAAAAATTAACACCTTAATAAAATGAGCAATTATGTTTTGCCTAAGTCCTCATGCACCAACAAACAGCAGCACATACCATTACAAATTCAGCAAAATTCTGCCTATTTCAGTAGGTGGGAAAGGAAAGAAAAAAAAAAGCGTCTGTTAGGCACATTACAGTAGAGGATTTACTCTGGAGAACCTGAGAGCACTGACTTAGGAGTGCTGGTTGCTGCAGTGCTGTGACTGATGGCCAGATGCAGGCAAAGACAAGGGATCTGGAGCTGCTCTATGCCATGATCTAATGCTTGGCACATGGACAGCTGAGGAGCTTAATGCTACCAGTCCACCATAACCTTTCAAAATGCAACCCAAGTCCTGAGCAACACATTTTCAGTGCAGATTTGCTATTTGTGCGTGAATCAATAAATTCTAAAAACATCAAGTTAAAAAGGATGCACAGAGAAGTGTGTTCAAGTATTTGTGAAGTATTACAAGATTACTCTTTGAAATACATTCAGCATTTAAATTCCATTTTTCTTAGTTCACAATCCTGTAACAACAAATACCGACCATAATATTCTGCGTGTTTTTCAGACCCAGATGTCCATAACATGGTAAGTTCCAGGCAACTTACAAAATTCATTTTTAAAATGAGAATAGGAAATCAGAAACATATTTTTTCTCATATTTCTCAAACATATTAATTTTTCTAAGTTACTGTAAATTTCTAGTTATGCAGACCTGAGCCTAATTTGTTCTCTTGATAACTCACAGAAATGACATGACAACACCAAGTAGATGACACCCAATATTGAAATTCAAGTTGTAATACAAACATGTAAACAATAGGACTGCAGACACAGACAAGAAATTAAAGTGAAGCCTACAACACGTACTTGAGCAAGTGGAGAAATAATGAAAGCAGAGATGACACAATGGGCTTTGAAGAACCATACTTGGATATGAGCTCTGCTCAGAACAGGTCTCTGTGTGACAGTCTGGTTATACAGTAACCTACTCTTCCTGCAGAAAAATCATGCACAAAAGAAGACTCCAAACCTTCTCCCCTGAAGTCACTGGCAAAACTACCACCAACTTCAGTAGGAGCAGGAGTCAGCCCACAACATTTTGGATCATAAACAGTATTTCTGAAGAGTGCATGCAGATACCACAGCTGTACGAAATGAAATAGGGGAAATCCAGCAAGCAATATAGAATATTATAAGCTAACACTATGAAAACTCTTTCTGTTTTCCACAAAAACGCATCAATTATCATAATTATCTGAGGCAAGTATGCTAAAAAGATATCTCTTTTGTTTCAATGTAAACTGTGTTTTGTTTTCGTACTGCTGAAGTACATTAGAGGGAAGGGCACACTCTGCTGGTCAGAAGCACCAGTTACACCAAAAGCTTTTTAATGATATCATGAGTACTAATAAACAAACCTGGCTTTATGACACCTGACTTTAGTGGTGTTCTTCACTAGGCTGCTATTTGATTTAACTTTTTTACATTTTGAGTATTAAAAGAAAACAGTCACAGTGTTACATATGGATTTTCACGTGTTTAAATATAAACTTACATGCTAAATAGAATACTTTATTTCCTGAAGATCATTTTTTATAATATTGTTTAAAACTCTTTACCTTGGGCTTTTCATCCAGTATTTGCTGACGAATCTCCTTGTGTTTTTCTATCAGTTTCTCCTGTCTTTTACTCTGAGCATCCTCTAGCTGTAAGAAAACAGCAGAGAATCATTTCAGATACTGCATACTCTTTTCTTCCCACCCCTTCTCTAGCAGTAGTTTGTATTATTTTGCTTCAGCTTTTATCCCGTGAGCTGTGTGAGATGAATCCTGCTCCCAAAAGAAAAGTCCTAGAGCCCTAAATGAACACGCTGATGAATTCTGGGCCCCATCTAATACAGTGCTCAAGTACATGCCTAACTGCAATAGGAATTAAGCACACTTCACTTGCTAATTCTTTATGTTGTTTCCTGAATCAAAGTCTCTGTAAGCAAAAATGGGCCAGCTTTTGAATTTAACTCTCTCTGAAATAAAACTAAGAGTACATTCAATAGCAGCATAAGTTTCATAACAACTTCCCACATCAAAGCACTGCTGTTTGTACTGTCATCTCAATGTAAAACACGTATAGCTACAGAAATACTAACATCTGTAATGGAATTCTGCAACTTTGATTTACAGAGATCTCAGAATGCTCTGCGTATTTCAGTAACTGTACAGGTGTATTTGAACTTAAAACATAGTCTACAATTAACTGTTAATTGACTTTAAAAGTTCTGTATGCAATCTTTACATTCATGAAAAAGCATGCCAATTAAAAAAGCCTCAAAATTAAGACACTTCTCAGTATCTGAAAGAAACCATGGAGTATATATTCCATGAATAAACACCAGATCAAAAAAAAGAATTACAATTTTATTAAAATATGCCTTCTTTACTGTCTCTTCCCCTAAATACTAAAACTTACAAAGATATGTCTAAAATTACAGTTTTTCTTTGAGTGGAATGTCAATAGAAATCTACACTGCATCTGTTAAAAATCTGTACTAGTGGAGTGTTTACATAGAAGCTTGGAATTTGTAGTGTAAAATAGAACCTAACACATAAAAGGTGACATTTTGCCCCAAAATGAAAAATAAACACACAGCCTGACATACCCTTTTTATGTATTGCACCACCTCCTGGATATATGATCGAATCATTTCAGTCTTCTCTCTGGAAAAAGCAATCAACAAGTTACATTAGTCCATAAGATCACATTTTAATGCCCCCAGCTTCCTTCAAAGAGAGTAAGGCAATGTTTTGAATGTATAGGTCTGCCCATTTAACACTGTGTCTTTTCCTTACTGTGCTTTGTTTTGTAACAGGCTTCAATTATCCCATGACATACTGCAACAACACCTCTGCTCTTTCATGGTATTTTTTTCCCATAGGGTAGCGCCATATCTTCAAGGTGATGGTAGCATTTGTTTAGACCCAATTGTCAGCCTAGGGAAGTGCATGCAGATGCACACTGCCACACAGTGGCACTTTGTATAGCAGTGAAATAAGCTGTCAGTGTGTAGATGCTACTGCTGATGAAGGACTTAACTTTGGTCCTCAGTTTTGTCCTGTAAACTACAAAAAGCAGAACTTGAAAGAATTACTTAAAAGTGATTCAGTGAGACAGCTATTAGGTAACTTTTGGTAAAGACAAGATCTCTCAAAAGGATACATGCACATAAAATACCATTTTGTGGATATTTGATCAGATTCAGGACAATGCTCTAAAACTTAATTGCTTAATAGTGAATTGCAATCTATTCTGGTGGGATTAAAATCTGATGGTTCAAGGTAGTTACGCAACCCCTGGTCATGCGCAGAACTAGAAAAAATAATTAAGAACAATTAACATAATGCTTCCTCTCTCTGTATTTTTCTTTCCTTCAAATTTTCATAAGAAAATCTTTGAAGCAACAGTGCAGCACGGGTGACTCAGACAGGATTCACCAGAAGGTCTCACTACTCCCTGTCCAACTGCAAAAGTGAGGACAAATGGCGTCACTTGGCAGAGGAAAGCCAAGTTTCCCATGTTGCTCCCATCCTACCTCTCCCAAGGGCTCTCTGAAAAGCCTGGAGAAAGAAAGTTCTTGGGACAGAGGAGGAAAAAATGAAAAGGAAAACAGAAGTGAATTTTCATGCGTCTGTTTCTGAGCTTTTCTCACCAGTGTCTCATTAACCTCTCAGCTAGCAAATAACTTCCTATTGCAACTGATTTTACTGCTATAATATTTTTGTAACAACTAACCACATTTTTCTTACATGAGCACATGCTATTCTGTCAGCTCCAACCATATTATTTCTCCCATTTTTTTTTAAATCAATTGTTCTCATTGTTACCATTTTTATAAGATATTTCTAAATTTAATAATGATTCTTAAATTATCTGATGCTGTTCATTGTATGAGCTTCTGTGACCTTCTTCTATTGTTACCAAATACATAGATTCTATGGAGATGCTCCGAAATTTATATAAATAAAGTGTTTGTTTTGTTTTGTTTTTTTTTTTTTTAACAAATATACTAACAGTAAGAGGAGGGCTAAGGAGAATCTCCATCCTTTAATGGATGTGGTGGGAAACGTAACCACCAGGATAAGAAAAAGGCTGAGGTTCTCAATGCCTTCTTTACACCTGTCTTTAAGACTCTACCCCCTATCCTGGAAGTCTGGGATGGAGAGCAGAATAAACCTCCACAGTTGGAAACACAGAGATCTGCTACCTAGTCTGTCACAAGTTCACAGGACGAGATAGGATCCATCTGAGGGCACTGAGGGAGCTAGCAGAGGTGACTGCCAAGCCACTTTCCACCATCTATCAATAGTACTGAGTCAACCAGAGAGGTCCCAGAGAATTGGCAGCTTGACAGTGTGACTCCTATATACAAGAAGGGTTGGAAGGAGAATCCAGGGCACGACTGGCCTGTCAATCTCATCTCAGTGCCAGCAAAGGTTATGGAACAGATCATCTTGGGTGAGATCATATAGTGTGTGTGGGACAACCAGGTGATAAGGTGCAGTCAGCTTGGGTTCATGAAAGGCAGGTCCTGCTTGACCAAACTCATCTCCTTCTATGACCAGGTGACCTGGTGCATGAGGGAAAGGCTGTCAATGTTGTCTACTAGACTTCAGCAAAGACTTTGACACTGTCTCCCACAGTATTTTCCTAAGGAACCTGGAAGCCCATGGCCTGGGCAGGTACACTCTGCTGGGTAAAGAACTAGCTGGATGGCTGGGCCCAGAAAGTGGTGGTGAAGGGAGTTAAATCCAGCTGGTGTTTCGTTACAAGTGGTAATCTCCAGGGGTTTGTACTGGTGCCCATTCTCTTTAATACCTTTCATGATGACCTGGACAAGGGGATTTAGTGCACCCTCTGTAAGTTTGCAGATGACACCAAGTTGGGAGGAACTGTCAATCTGCCTGGGGGTAGGAAGGCCCTCCAGAGGGATGTGGACAGGCTGGATTGCTGGGTGAAGGCTAATAGGATGAAGTCCAACAAGACCAAGTGCTGGGTCCTGCAATTTGGCCACAACAAGCCCAGGTAAGGTTACAGACTTGAGGCAAAGTGACAGAGTGGAAGGCTGTGAAGAGGACATGGACTTGCTGGGGTATTGGTCGATGACTGGCTGAACAGGAGCCAGCAGTGTGCCCAGCTGGCCAAGAAGGACAATGGCATCCTTGCTTGTGTAAGAAATAGTGCTTCCAGCAGGAGCAGAGAGGTACTATCCTGTACTCAGCTCTGATGAGGCCATACCTCAAGTGCTGTGTCCAGTTTTGGACTCCTCACTAAAGAAAGACATTGCACTCCTGGAGCATGTTCAGAGAAGGGCAATGAAGCTGTGAAGGGTCTGGAGCACAAGTCTTATTGAGAGCAGCTGAGGGGGCTGGGATTGTTCAGTCTGGAGAAGAGGCTCAGAGGAGACCTTATCACTCTCTACTACTACCTGAAAGGAGGGTGTGGCGAGGTGGGCGTCAACCTTTTCTCCCATATAACTAGCAATAGAACTAGAGGGAATGGCCTCAAAATGCACCAGGAGAGGTTCAAGCTGAGTATCAGGAAAAATTACTTCTCTGCAAAGAGTGGTCAGGTGCTGGAACAGGCTGCTCAGGGAACTGGTTGAGTCACTGTCTCTGCAGGTGCTCAAGAAATATTTAGATACAAGAACATTTAGGGACATGTTTTTGTGGGGAAATATTAGTGGTAGGTGGATGGTTGGACTAAAGGATCTTGGAGGTCTTTTCCAAACTTGAAGATTCTGTGAAATTTTAACTCCTCTTAAGTGTCACTACAATAGAGACTAGTAACAAAGAATATCCCAGCAAACAGGCAAAGATTAAAATGTCCCATTTTCTTTTCGTGCAGCTTGCCAAAACAAATTAATTAGGACAAACAAACCTAGATGCCATGCCCTTGGGAAGAATATAACCAACTTGTGTAATTCCAGCTTGTAATTTACCACAAAGAGAGCAAACCTTCCAGTGTATTAATTCTATTTCTCTTAGCAGCTTTAAGATGGTTAAGAAGAAAGGATAAATCAGAAATAAAAACTTAGTTACAGTAAAATCAATCCCTTCAAAAACTGAGGTCACTAAGTCTATTTATAGTCATACATAGAGGAAAAGTATTTGGATTAAAAGCATCTTGACTCCATCAAGCCACTCAAAGGCATGTCCCCGTACCACACATCAGCACTTCTGCAGCTCACACAGGCTCTCAATGTTGGGACAATAGGAGATTAGATTTGTCTGAGAAAATTGAATTAATATCAGTGGAAGTAAGGCACTCCACTGCTTTGGTGAGGTACTGCAGCCTGAACAAAAGCTGGCTTGGATTTAGGCTTGAGACTTTGGGGGAATTCAAAATTTTTCACAACTGGAAAAAGCAAAATGTGTAAGGATATGAATGTAGGAATACACTTACTCTTCCATTTGATTTTTATCCTTGGATTTTGCTTCTGTGATCTTCTCCTGCCTCTTCTTGTCCATTTTTTTCTTCAATTCTTTCTTTTCTCTAAAGCACAAAAAATAAATTTAGTTTCAAAATGCATCTAAATGAAAATCATAAAGAGATGTAATCAATTATAAGGGGAATAGCACCTTACTTTTCACACGTTTCTTTCAGTTTCTTTAGCTGGCTGTTCTGACATTCCTCTGCTACATCTGTCAACTTCTGAATAAGCTAAAAAAAGAATTCCAAGAAAGAGAAATAATGTATTTTCAGCTAAACATCATATATGCATCTAAGTTTCTTCAAAAGCCTGTGATAAATCACATGAACCAGATGAATCAGGAAATGCACAGTAATGTCTGTCTGGTCTCATTCAGCTCTTCTTTCCTTACATAAAAGAAGAAGGACACTGAGAACAGGCTCTGCTCTAAAATAAATCAGAAAGAATCTCTCATTTGCAAGACAGATTTTATATGCAACAAATATTCATTCCAGCAGAGCTCTGAGGTAAAAACCATCTGAATATTTTGTGTTAAAAAAAGAATTTATCATGATACTTCCTAACTGGATTATGTAGAAAACGGGACGTGGCTTTGGGAACTGCCAATTCCCATTTTGGAATGAGAAATTACTTAACTTACAGTATCAGCCCAACTATGTAGGTTCAGAATGTTTTGTTGTTGTTGTTATTGCTGTTGTTGTTTTTAATGAAAAGTAAAATTCCTGTGATTCAGCCAACAATTGTTACTTGAATGGGAACTCTCTCTCTGCAGCACAGGTAACCATTTCTACGCACCCACACTGGAGCTACTCCTGCTGGGTAACACTGAAATGTCTCACATGCAACTGATGATAAACAGAGCACCACTTGGGAGTGTCAGCTCCGAGCTATGATCCACGGAAATGGATTTGTGAGAAGGCCTTGCTGAGCAATTGCCAGGCATATCACTCCTATGACCTGCTTTTTGGATGGCAAGACAGAGCAGACAAATCATGCAATAGCAAAGAGGTAAAACATTGTATAATAAAAAAAAAAGTGTGAGATAGGATTGTCCGGAGCTGAGAAACAGTTTATGCTTTCACAACACTCTTTAAAAATGTTCTCTTTTGCCTGAAAACATCCATCAGCATTAGCTGCCATCTGTCCAGACTCTTCTATAGCAGTGAGAGGGCTATGATCTTGCTGTAGTTGTCAGCCAAACTCCAGCTGTAAAAACACAAGCCAGCTCAGACTGATGCATGAAAACTATTTTTTCACCATATACAGATTATGTCCTGTATCCCCTCGAAGCATTCATCTGCAGTAGGAACGCTCTTTGGCATAACTCTATGCCCTGGAGAACATTTGAAATTATTTTCATTTATTTATTTTATGGTGTTTCTATTTATTTTCCAGCTAATCCTGCCTTCTTTAGTGCTGTACACTGAAAAAAAAAAAAAAAAAAAAAAAAAAAAAAAGGGCAGAACAAAATGAGAACATCATCCAAAAGCTGCAATAAATTGAGGCTTACATAACTAGAGGTAAGCACTCAGTTCCACGGTAGTAATAATAAACCTGTTGCCTTTCTGCCTTTTATCCAAGGCTGTCCAAGTACATTGGAGGTGTTAGTGACAAATGACATAACAACTCCTTGGAGTTGCAGTGGATCACAAGGAAATCAAGCTCTGAAATGGACTCCAAGCAAGAGTAAGCCACACTCCATTCTTACATCACAGCGGTTTCATTACTAACCCAGAGACCACTAAAGAAAAGCAGAGGCCATAACAAACGTACCAGCTTAATGTGCTCTCGCTTCTGGTACTTTTCACTGTAATACTGCTCCTGTCGGAGGTTTAGCAGCTGCTGCTGTTGCTTTTCCTTCAGCTCAACTAGCTTCTGGGTCATTTCAGAGTCAAGGGCAGCCAATTCTTGTTCGATAGTTGATGAACCATGGTCTGGGCTGCCCGTTTCAGATCTGTGAAGACACACATACACACTGGCTTTACACCACTATGCCTGTTCTGCCCCATATCTAAAACTTGTTTTTCACCTGGTAACATGTAGTTCATCAGTAAGTTTCTGGGCATCGCATGCAGGGCAAGATAATGATTTTAGCTGTGGTAAATCCACGAATTTAATCTTTTAGGGAAAAACAGTGTTGTTACTAATGGGATTTATATTGCTTTTAAACCTTGTAATACAAACCTGCTATGGTGGGGTGAACCAGGCTTAGTATAATTGTGCTATAAATACAACTGCCAAGATTTCCCATATAAACATTTGCCCACAGAACTTGTTTACCCACTTTCAGGCACCCAACTTGAATTTCAAAGCTTCACAGTCCTCAGTAAAAATGGTGAATGTTAAGTATTTTGAAAACAGTCATCCTTGCATATGCTTAGCAACAAACTTAAAAGCATAATTTACATCTGCATTTACAAAAAAGCTTAAAATGGTTAGGAGCATTCCTTTATTTAGTATTTTCTCCCCCCTTCAGGAAATGCCATGCATAGCACACACAGAGGAAAGTGCTCTATGGACTCCTCACTTTAGAAGGAAACTTAACATCCCAGTGGGGAATAAACCTCAGAAAGGCAACACACAGGAGTGCAGAAAAAAATGTAAGGAAAAAGCTAAAAAGCAAACACTGAGAAATAGGTTGTTGTTTTTTTTCCTCAAGGCAGAAGTATAGATGTAATGGTGAAAGAAAACATGATGACACTAAATTGCTCAAGGCAAAAATAAACAGCAGAAACAGTATCGCTCTCAGGCCAGCAGTAAACTAAACCCAAGAAAAACACTCTTAAAAAATATGATGATGTTGCGTCTCTGCTTGGCTGCTGTGTTTACTGTTGTACTCAGGTGTTAAATCAGTTGCCTGGGAAACCTCAGGAACAGTGCATGAGATGGACAAAACAGTTGAAGTTTGAATAGAGGGGGCTGACTGAGAAAAATGAGTTTGCTGCTCAGACATTTGCAAGATTACAATGCAGAGAACTTGCTGCACTGGCTGCCTGTCTCCTCTTCCAGGTTCAAGTTTGCAGTTGCTGTCACTTAGCCTAACTTTAACTGAAACAATGTGAAGCTGCTTCCATCAATCTGAGGATACAGACTAAGGTAGCCTATTTGTATTTCTTGTACTGCTATTTGAATATTCTACTAAGAAGTTAAGTGGTATCAGTGTGGTTGGTGGGGATAATTTACACACAGAGGCACAGGACAACACTGATGAATGTTAATCAGCAAATACTGCCGTTGCACTGTATGTTTTCAAGTTGACATTTCTCTTGTATTTTTGGGAAAAAGAAATGGGGCTAGTCTCTAAATGCTGGCTAAAATACTAAGACTGTCTTCTAAGGGACATGATTATTAAATAGAAACTTCGGAAGTGCATCAGCATAGTACCTGTGTTTGTGTTCAGTAAATACTTCCACTGTCCCACAGACATTGGCATTACTGAATCTAGGCCCAATTTTAGGAATGGGTACAAAGCACTGATTTCTTCTGATCAGAGGCAACATATTTGTATGGAAGCCTGGCGTAGGAATTCCTTTGAAGTAGCGCTTTGTACTTTGCAGTTAAAGGTAAACAGCTAGAGTTATGATTTAAAACAGTAAAAACTACCTTATTCCTTGGGAGACAGTATTCTATAAAAAGTCTTCTGCTTGGGACAATATATACTAGCAAATCTGAAAAGCCTTCAACACATGCTCCTGCTCTTTAAAAATTGAACATCAGATTTTTTAAACTTCAGATACTTCAATATCTGCACATAAAACTACACATCTCTGAAATCGCTATGACAGCTCCACACAGCAGACTGCAGTACTTTATTGCCTGATACCATGAATGATTTATGGTCAGATCATGACAAAATAAAAAAACAAAATCCTTTCTAGTCAAAGTCAGATGAGTCATTCTATTTATTCAGTTTGTTTTTCGGCATAAAGTTGAGTAGAGTATGCCAAAGAAAAAAAGTAACATAATATAATTTTGTCTGCCACTATCTGTCACACACAAATTGATGGTGGAAAATACAGCAAATAAATATCACTGTGTTTACAGTTGGCAGCCAGTCTTTAAATGAGTGAGCTCCTTCCTAGGGACAAGTTATGGACTGAATCATAGTCACCTACAATTAAGAGTACAGCAGCAGTAGCCAGAGCATACTTGCACATTTTTCTCCAACAGTCCCTACCAAATGCACCAAGTAATTTTTTTTAACACTTGTTCAATGTCTTTGTGCTTAAGAACTGCAGCTATTACAATTCTATGCTTAAAGGGCTTTTTTTCTTTTAATTACTTTAAAAAATAGATTGTGCTAGACTGAGAAAGATAAATTAGGATGGTATCCTCATCTGACTGCCATTAAGTTTTAACAGTATTAGACACAGGTTGTACCTACATGTGCATTTGTTTTGCCAGGAACTAAGAATGATCTTTTGCAACACATAGTCCCTTATCATGTGAATAAGAGAAAAATTGTGGAAAGATTGAGTCCCAACAGTCAAACATTTCAAACTGATAATATAAACACGACTTCTTTATTATCTAAGCAAATAATATAAATTGATATCAGCACACCCAAAGACACATGGCAATGAGAGACTGAGAAAGAGAGACAGAACAGAAGGAGAGTGCATGCAGATGCAAAGCAAAGCAATCATTAAAATATTCCCAAATGGTCAGGATCAATCACCATTTAAACCACAAATGCTAGTAACTGTATTTCTTTTACCTAACTATAGGGCTGATCCTTTTTGTTGTAGCATAATTTTTTTCCAAGATCCTAATGTGGAGACAATGCTCGCCATGCAGAACTTCAGAATATTTGCTCTAAATATAAATAACACTTGGGTCTTGCTCCACCACCTGGCAGCACATTGTGCTTGCCTAGAGAAAATCAGTTGCTCATTATCAGCAAGATTGTGTGTGGACTGCAAAACTTTCTCCTTGCTGGAAAAAAAAGAGCTACTTTATAAAGCTGCATTATAAAGTGTGAGGCAGAAGTTTTGCTATTGATGTTGATTTCAATCAGTACTGAACTGATATTCCTCCTAAAGCAGATCAAGATGGGAGATGATGGGGTGCTGTGAGAAAACATGCCACAGTTGATCTGATTAGGAATGTAAAATACGTTATCCAGTTGGGTTTCAGTTCTTTCATACTGTGTTCTGGTTCCTGAACTATACCAGTATGTAGGGGAAGCTCAATGTCACCACCTGTGATTAAATTCACCACCTAGCTACTGGCTGCTGTTGCCAGTAGAGCTGAAACACCTACCCATAGCAGAGATCTAAGAAAAGTCCCAAGATAAATACTGTATGATCTTGTTTACGGGAAAAGAGTTTCAAAATTGCGAACAACTTATCTGACTTTTGGCAGAGAAGCAAGATATCAGAGAGGGCTTTTTATCTGATGATTTTCATATCAAAGAACCTGACATCATTTTAACTACAAATTCTCTGACTTGATTTTATCTACAAATCTTCTGGATTGATTTTTTTCTGTGCTTTTAGAGTCACCTCCATATTAATTATCTATCATAAAAGAAAAAAAAAAACCTCCATTTACCTTTTCTTACTGTCTCTTTTTGCTGTTTTTTCTAAAACTGCTCTTCGTCGCAGATAGTCACTTTGGATTTCATTATACTTTGCAGTGTGCTCTTTGATAAGATCAGTGGTTTTCTTGTGGTGCCTCTTAACAAGGTCCTTCATTTCTTTGTAGTGCTTCTTCTGAAGCTTAACAAATGACTTCTGTTGTTTTAGCTCTTCAATAGTCTGTGCTTCCACTTCTACAATGACAATAACAAAAGCAACTTCAATTTCTAATAACGTATGATTTTAATCAGAGAACACCATCAGGTGAAATGGAACAAAGAACGCTTGTTTTACTGCTGGCATGTGAAATGTGCTAGCTGAAACTAACCAAGCAGAATTCTCTGAAAAGAAGCTAACCTGATTGAAAATACCTAGACAAATTCAATTAAGAGTAGGAAATGAGTTGAAAGACTAAAGCACCAACATGACCAGCAAAATAAAAACCACGTACTTTCTTCCCTCATCCCCTTCGGATGCAAAAGATTCTCATCAGCCTGATGGGAATTATTATTACACTATTCTTTTTTGTAGGAACTGCACCAACACCTCAGGACTGCCTTCTCTTTGGATGGGTCACACAGCACAATATTGACAATATTCAGTGCAAAGTTAGCTTCTGTTCAGATAATAGTGCTGTTTTGGTTTTCTGAGGGGGGCCTACGAGAATGCAACAATGGAATAATAATTAGAAAACCTGCCAGTGATCTCAAGAAGCATGTGCTCAAACATTTAATAGCATCACAGCTTCACAGCTGAGGAATAAGACACACTATGTACATTTTCTATGAGTTACTGCAGTCACAACTATTCAAAGGAGTATCTAAACCAGATGGTCCATTTCAGAAAATATGTTTCCCTTGGCAAAAAGTGTATCATTTGTACAGTATAAGCTGTATATTTAATACCTGTGAGGACACTCTGAATAAGATCTTCTGTCTTTGCAGGTGCTTTCACCAAACCTAGAAGTAAAAGAGATGACTAATACCAACTCCTTTAAAACAACAGCCATTATTGTGTCATCTGAATGCATATTAAACTATGGTATGTGATATGGACATATACTGATTAATTATCTGAGAGAAGAAACACAAAGACCACCACCACATTTATCTCATTTATAAGGAGGAAGCTACTGAACAAGGCTATGAAGTCTTCAGTCATTAAACTATAAACACTGTGGTTTAACATACATTTATTATAGGATATAAATCAATACAGAATATATACCAGAAAAGCAGCTCTTAAATAGAAGATATTTCTGTATTTGAAGAAAATTCGCCCTAACAGCAGACTGGGAATTTGTCCACCAAATTTATAAAAACAAAGCAAACAACAACAAAAAAAGCAGATCAAAGATTACCATGTTTTCCCCACAAAAAAAAAACCAAAGTTAGAAAACACCAAATAAAATGTTGTTCTTGAAATGTAAAGTACATAAAAATTAATACCCAGATTTATTTTGAAAAGATGATTTTTAGCTTGTTTTGCTTGTTTGTTTTTTTACCTGGTGTTGGTTGGCTATGGACAACCTGAGTTGCTGGTTTTGGTGTAAGAGAGGCAGTGTGATTTACTCCGTTTTCTGCTGGTGCTGGCCTAGGTTCACTATTAGCTTCAGATGGTGCATCTCCGTGGTCCACCTGAAAATACATGAGGATTTATATTACTCTTTCCAACAAACAGCCTTAAAAATTTCCAGATCTAGTTTAGTCTACTTTACAATGTAAGAGTCTATAAATGTTAAGTACAGACTACTTTTAACAGGAAAGAAAAGGGAAAAGAAAAAGAAAAAGAAAAAGAAAAAGAAAAAGAAAGAGAAAAGGAAAAGGGAAAGGGAAAAGGAAAAAGGCATCTTTAAGAGCCACAGTAGCCCAGGCAGTACATTTTTTCAGGGTAAATTTCAAGAAGAAATAGAGCATGTATTATTCTTCAGAAGTATTTTAAGTGGGTATAACTCATCAGGGACATTTTTCAGTACAGTATATTAACTGCACCAGATATGAAATCTGTTTTTTATTGAAAAGCACCGTTCTCTGCCACAAAGCTTTTCTAGGCATAATGGAGAAGGTTGCACAAAAATGCTACTTAGATTCTTGCTGTGAACAAAATGAGCATATAAAATTACTTTGAAATTTCATACATCCACAGCACAATCATTACTCACTGTTTTTACAGCACAGAGACATACTTGCGATTCCCAAGATCTTACATTCTTGTAATTACACTGCAAGGATAATATGTAAACAGTCCTTCCATCCTGCTGCATAAATTCACCTGTGGTATCCAAATATTTAAGCATTTTCTACAATCTTTCTTTCTAGTTTTCTAAAAGCTCAGGGTTACAGTATACATTTCATTATGCACTAAACACCACAATTTTCTTCATGGCCATCAGGTTTGTAAATGATAGGGCGAGCACAGAACAAACTGAAGGTCACTGGAAGCAATTTTACTTCTGAAATGACCAAGCCCTGCTTCTTGCTGGCCCTGCAAGGGGCCAGTTGCCATGGTGTCTCGGTAGTCTTGGATTTGTTCTTTCAGCTGCTTCCATTTCAGTCTTTGATGGTAATCACATTACATGCAGAGGCAGGATACCACAGTTGGTGCTTTTTTTTTTTTTACCTCTTGATTACTCCACACTTGCAAAATAACAGCCTGCACTGCATCAATTGAGACAAAATATATTTTGATCTGCTTTGTGTTGCTCCTGTTGCAGATTTCCTTCATCTTGGCCCTCACTACACTGTTCATATTGCAAAAAGAATTGTCTCTACAGCTTATTTCTACCAAAGTTATAAGAGAGAGAGAGATTCTGTAGTCAAAAACACAATGCCAAAATTAATTAATAACAAAAACCTTACTTCTTTAAAGCAGCGATGACTGCAATAAAATAAGGACAAATGTGACCTAGCCAGCATTTCTGACAGTAGAACAATGTGACTGCAAAAGCTGTAGCTGTGACAAACTCACAGAGACATGGTTATCCCCTCAATTCCTCTTAAAATACATTTCTCACAGAACACAATCCATTAGTATGAAAAAAAAAAATACTGCTATATAGATCATCTACTATCAATAAATAATGCTAGGATTCCTATCTTCTGGCAAGTTAGCACCCTAAAAGTCATTATGTGGAAAATGGGTACTGTCATCTTCTATATCTGTATGTGAAATGCTGCATTGCAGCTTGTTGAGAAACTATTAATAGGCTGTCAGTTTGGGACATAAAACAGCTGATTTCAGAAACTAAGGCAGAAATGTGAGACAGGATCAGGAAGTGAATAAAGAGTAATTTTCAATGCATCAAGCAATCTAATCTCATTAAAAAGCACTTTCTCTTCTCATAACTCATCATACAGAATAGTAAAGTAAACATGATTTTCCCCTAGTGGAGAACATTTTAGGCCCTTTTAAAAATATGATGCAATCCAGCCCAAAAATTTATAGTTTCAGTATTCACAGAAAATGCTTTATATTCCACACATTGCCAAGCCTTTTGCAAGACAGTATGTTTACTAAGTTGAAAGATACATACTCATGCAAGTACTTATTTATATGGGCTGTATTTTTATTTCTGCAGAGAAAAAGAGTTGCGATGTATTGGGATTGGCAGATCCTCTTCTGGTACTGAGTACATCTGTGCTGCACTGCCAAACTAAGAGGAAACTGAAATCAGTTTGGCTCTTTCTTGGCAAAGTATAAGTAATCTTTCTATGACAAGTGTCAGATTAATTTGATTTCCCTTACTGTACATAGTTAATTTCTGTTACTGACCACTGTAACTCATAATGGGAATACTACAAAACAAACAGAATAGATGCTGTACTTGACAATTAACAAACAGTATAATTTGAAGCTTAGAGAAAGATGCACTTCTTCATTCAAAACAATTCACTATTAGATATCTTTTTTGACCATTGTTTTGTAAGAAGTCAGGGGAACTTCCTACCAAGCAGGTTGCAGCTTAAACTTCTAGGTAGCAAAGAAAAACATTCAATTTTCCTCTGATAAATGCAAGAATGCAGTTCAGATATATAAATGGGAGTGACAAGAGGAGAAGGAGCGTGCGGAGAGGATATGTGCTTGGAGGCAGCAAAGAGTTAGATGCAAATATTAATAGGGTGTATATAGAAACTGTACATTGGGAAATTGAATGCAGGTGTACTTACATGTACATTATCTGGCAAACATACTCAGAATTATTTAGCTATGTTGCCAGTGATTGTGCTTGTCATTATTAATCAATGCGGTTCTCGTGGGCAAGTGTAAGCAAACAAACTAGTCAGCCCTACTGACTGCTGAAGAAAATGTTTCATCAGATATGATCAGACGACTCAGGATTTCCAAGCACAGTCCAGCTGCCAATTATCTTATCTACAATCACAGTTTATAGATAGTAACAATGGTATACTTAAATTGCCATTTTGAGTGGAAATTTTTTACCTGTCCATTTCTACTGCATCTAATTGAATGGTTATACATTTTTAGTAAATGCTCTGCTACAATCACTACACTTTTCTTTTAAAAAATATTTCTCTACTACTCTGAAGCTCGCTCCTTTATCCCAAAAGCTTTGAAGCCCCTTGACACTACCAAAGCACTATAACTCAGCTTTCCAGCTTTGCCCTTACTTAAGAAGATACTCCGTGATAGAATTTTTCTAACAAACAAGCCTGTACAGACCAGAGAAATCTGGACTTTTTTTTCAAAAGTAAAAATGACCTCTAAGGTATTTAAAGGATTATATTAAAAAAAGACTTTGCTATTAAAATAGAATCTCATGTGTAGAGTGTCCTAGATAGCTATCTAAGATACTACTGAGCATTTCATAGTGTCCTCATTCAGCCGAACTTGTGACACTGCACAAAGAGTAAATTGTTGGCCACTGAAATGTAATGACTTTCAATTTTCTGGTCTGCTTTGGGAATGTATTATTGGTTACAAAATCTAGTTCAATGATGCTTTGCACATTTGAGAATTAAAGAAGGCAGGCAGAGAGAGTAGCTGAGGGCAGTTTAGGATTTTGAAGCATTCATCTTTGCAAGAGACCCCTGCAGAATGCCCTTTGATTCATGAACACGCCTAATGTCTGAAACAAGCAATATTCAAAATACAAGGTTGATATTCTCAAACCATGCTGAAGATGTCAGAGTGATAACGTCTGGAAGAGAGGTTGAACATCTGGAGGAACACAGACTTCATTGGAAGTGAAAGCAAAACTGTCAGCATGATGAATTACGCTCAAAATTACATCTATGCAATTGTATGTACAACAAAGAGCAATAAACAGAGCCTGAAATACTGTACAATACTTTCAGGCAAAGCTGCTGGTACAGCACTGTTATTTTTGTAAAGGCAATTTCAGCACCACCCTGGAAAACAACAGGCAATGATATAATTATTTAATCTGCTACATAAAATGCTGCACATCAGCAAAAACCTAACTCAGTTTCCCAGTCAGCTTTCAGTTTGTCTTTACCTCTGAACAGTACTGTGTGCCTTGCACAACATGCTTCTTTCAGTGGAAGCACACACACAGCACAGTGCTGCTGTGCACTCATATATTCTAGTCTCATTCTGGACGAGATGTTTGCAAATATTTAAGCAATTGACACACACAATTCCAAGGACTTTCTAAGCAAAGTAGATAACTTCAAACATTGCAATGTAATTTGCAGAGACTCTAAAACCTCCCTTACCTCTTTCTTTACCTCTTCTTCATCTTCCAGAGTCAGTGCTGCCAATTGCTTAGCTCTCTGCTCCATCAAGTTTACATATCTGATTGGATTGGATAAGGCCTCGATCACATCTAGAAATAATGCAAATATATCAATTCCAAACCTCTTATGTTATATGCTCTTCAGGCTGTAAGATACTGTATTTTTCCTACAGATCTGACACTGAGAGATACTTCTAAGTCACAGAAACAGTAGTGAATGACAGTGTACCACCACATGCAAGTACTCTAATGCACCCTCTCTGACTTTCTGCTTGGGTCATGTGGATGTGCATTTTTCTCAACATAGTGTTTTACGATGGCTTTTCAAAGCTTACACCCACTTTGGATTTTACTTCATATAAGGCACAGAAAGGAACACTACTAAAAATGTTGTCATTTTAGAAATAAAAACAACAGAAGTACTATACAGAATATCTTTTTTTCACAGCATTACCTGCGTAAGTATCAGGCACGTAGTCTTTGACCTCTATGTACACAAAGAGAGCTGGCAGTGTCAAAGGTTGGTTCCTCTCATTCCTCAAACAGATGTAGTGGTAGCCTGTAAAATAAGAATGAACCAGTTCAGAGCAAAAACTCTTCAATGGATATGTCCAGTGCAATTGTGTTAACATTTATTATTTATAGTTTGGATCCAAATGAGCCAGCAACCCCAGGGACTTCTATCAGGATAAGATTTACCCAAAGGGTTTCAGAGATAAGTAAGTATGCAGACAAGGGACTGTTGGAAAGGCACATGACACTGCAGCTTAAAATAGTATTTACACTTTATTTTCACATCTCTGAATAATGCTAAACATTGTCATTAATATAATTTTGAATGTTTTGTCCTGTATTGGTTTTTACTGGAGTTTTATTTGGTTGTTTGTTTCATAGTTCTTGCTATGTTTTCAAAAGCGACCATTATAGTACTCAGGAATCCAAACTGACAAGTGAAATTGAGATCAGTGATGTAATACCTAACTAAAAATATAGACAATGTATCACTGTACCTACAAAGTGTGTGAGTGGTGAATCCTGTCATGTGACAAACTGTAGGAATATTTCTGAACAAGGAATGTTCGGACAGTTTTGAAAGACAGTTGTCCTGTAACACATGTACATATACAGCACTGCAGTGCAGATTAGCCAAGTTAATGGCAAAGAATCACAGATTTGGCAGCCCCAAGCCTCTTCTCCCAGCCACCCACTGCCTGACTTGCCTGACTTTGTGGATAGACAGCCCAGCAACCTAAACTTTGGAAAATGCAAACATCAGAAATTTCTCAGAGTCCTCCTTTAGTGCAGCTCCTTCAAATGCCTCACCATATTGCTTAGTTTAAATACAGCAATGGGATTGCTGGTAGGAATGGGAGAAATGTACTTCCAGTCCCAGCGAATTGTCTTCAGTGTGGCAAAGCTGTATCCTTTGTCTCCTCCACGATGGCTGAAGCTGCTGTCCAAAGGGATGAGTATGGAGCCAAACATATGGGTAGTTGTAAGATACAAGACACAAGCAGGATGAGTTTATCTAGAGGGATCCTTGGCTGATCAAAGCAACTCCCTCTCCAAGTAACAGCTAAATTCTTGCTTTGGGAATAATGACAATACTGTGTGACAGTATGATGGTTTTCAACAATGTCTAGGAAAAGAGCTAAGTTTTGTATTACAAAGGTTTCTCAGTCCTCTCTAATTCCTGCAGCAAATTTTCAGCACGTACAAAAGACTAAAACCAACATGCTGTTCTCCATCTTACACTGTAAACAAATACCGGAGTCAAAAGGACAGAAGAAAATGCCTGAGGATAAAAGCTCTCAAAAGTGCTTGTATGATTTAACACAGTGGCTTCTGTTCTAAAAAGCACAAACTTAAAAGCATGAATGTGATTTAATCCTCTGCTGAAAGGACTCTGTGCCACACAAAGGGTAAGTGCCGCAAAAGGGGATCAGCCCTGGTAAGAGCTCACTTCCACCAGATGATGGAAATCCTTCACAACTCCCTTTCTTCTCACCCATCACATGCCTTCCTCTGGCACTAGACAGATCCACCATGAAGCAAGCTTATCCATTAACCCAGCAGAAAATATACCTAGCATAAAAATGGAATTTTCCGCTGTACTGATAATCTAGGCTTGCTCACAAAGAGGTATGGAGATCAGCAGAGCTGGCACAACAGCCAGGAATGTGTGGCCAACAGTGGGAGAGAGGAGGGAAGGGAGAAAGGAAAGAGAAATTATGACCACTGAGGAAATCCTCAGAGCAGTGGATGCCTAGCAGTCACATCCATCTACCTGACCATGCTCATAGCGAGGCCACATGATCCACAGCAGCCAAGGCAGAATGGCTTGGAGCTCTTCTTAGAAAAGCCCTGACACCACTGGCCATGAGAGGGGATCTAGAAAGTACTGGAAGAGATTTAGATACTGATTTAGATAGTACCTCAGCTAAGGTCTCCAGGAATAATGTGGACAACAACTGCTAGATACAGGGGCACATAAGTTGTATGTTACTGCTGGAATCAACTAGACCAGGTATAGTGTAGGAAGATATTCTTCCTTTTCCACTGTGAAAGTATCCACCGGATACTTTCCACTGGAAGTATGTTTATGGCCCATATGCTTGCCCTAGATTAGATTCCTCCCCTCCCCTCACTGGAAAGCTGGTATTGAAGCCGGACAATTTTTCTGCTCAAAATGCCAATGTCATTGTACCTTTCTGAAGCAAAATATTTAACAAGTCTCTTGATCTGGAAAATTACAATTTTCATTCAAGCGCCCATTAATTACAATAGTGGTAATATGATTTGGAAGAGGCCAGGAATTATTTTTTATATATATTTTTAATATTTGACAATAACAGTTTAAGTAATTTGAGACCGATTTAAAGGCTTTGCAGAGTTACAACAACTTGCATATAGGTCAGTTGTCACATGCATATTAAAATTAAACTACAGGAGAATCTTTTTTTCATTCCCAGCCATCTCCACTCTCAGAAATATGATTTTCTTTTTTTTTTAATCTACTAAAGATCAGCAAATGCCAACCAGACCTTTGATATTTAATTCTGATGTTTTTTCTGGTTGATCAGAAATCTACATTTCTGGTGAAATACGGTATTTTCCTTTTCAAAGTTGAAAGATATTATTCAAATTCTCATATTGTATAAATCTATACAAGGTTGCTGGTGAACTACAGTAGTTGGAATTTGGATTTGCTTTTTCTTTTTGCTACACAATGTCTGCTTCAATGGAGAAAGGGGTTTACCTGGTCGAATTGCTGAGACTGGTAATATCCGATGGCCAATAAACTTCCCTCCTTCCTCATACACTGCTAGCCTCAAACATGCCAGGGTAGGTAAAACAACCTAAAAAGAAATATTGCTGTATTATTAACTTTCTGCTCTGAATGAAACAGCTCCGTCCAGACAAAACTTAGCAATATACCAGACAGCAAGATAAAGTTAAGCCCAGCAGATGGTAACATCTACACATCCACAGGAGATTCTACCATACAAGAGATCAGGGTGGATACACCTGTGCTTAAAAATAACTCTCATAGAACTGTGCTTCTTTCAAGGAACTTGAGGTGGGATGTTAGCACAATACGTTGAATCCAACAATTTGGCCCTGCATTTTCAATATGATACAAGGGACTCAGCTCAACTCTTATCACATTCAAACGCTTTACACTTAATTTGTCAGTCTTGCATGTTCTCTTTTTCCTTTGTGTTTGCACCAAAGGGATTATCTGCTTCTCAAAAAAGTCTCTGGCAATGTATCTTAGTATTGAAAATTCAACATGCAACTCAACACAAGTTGCAGAGTGTTAATGTCTGAATTAGATGAACCATGTCAACCTCAGCAGCGTTTCTGAGTGCTGCAGTCCACTCATTTGTCAGGAGAAATAGGTCTAACCAGGTGGGATGCTTACTAGCACTGGGTGCTATATTGCCACCAAATATAAAGGAAGGCCAAACAGTGAAAAAAGAAAATGAATTGAAATAGGCTACTGAGCTACTTTAGTAAGACTGAAATATTTGATATTACTTCTAAAAAATAGAGTACAATTTAAAAAAAATCTCATTTTCTTACTCTGTAAATATACATAAAATAACACGTATTTTAGAGCTGGGTGCAGGTGAGTGTTTTTTTTCACACATCCTGCAAAAATTGACATAGACATTGAAAGAAAAACAAAAGCAACAATTCAAAACTAAGAATCTCTACAATTTATTTTCAACGCAACTAAAAGTACTGATCTATGCTTCTCAGAGCAGAGAGGCAGTCAGGGCATAATTGTAACTAAACAGAGAAATGAAGTACAGTAATTAGAAGTTCATTACAGAAGAAAAATCCTAGTGATGTTTCCAAACTTAAGCTCTGGCAGGCTGCCAAAGGAAAGTTATTCAGAAGGCAAAATATTCTGGGAAAAGGGCTGTACTCCCAAGAAAGCAGGGCTGCAAGGACCAATTGTAAAAACATCTCTGTGAGCTGTACATTTGCCAAGAAAAATTAAATTACTTGTTTTTCAACTACCTGGACTCAGGACCCAACTAACCAATAAATACAATCCAGATGACAGTACAGTTCCTGCTAGAAAACTTGCTGCAGGTATATTGTGAAGCACACTAAGACATCCATGTTGTACAGTCCTGAAACATGCTCAGTATTTTCAGCTCCTACATCGCATATTTTGGGTAGATCAGGATTTATGCAACTTTATAACCTAGGTTATATTTAGGTGGCATACACTAGAGATAAGCAGAGACAAGATTGCTTTGAACGAGCTAGTCTGGACAGCCTGGACAGCCAGATTGTTCACAGCTGTACTCACATCACCTCACTTGCAGGTTAACAGGATCTGCTTTTCAGGGCTGTTCAGCTGAGGCAAAATGCCATGGAAATTCAGCTAAAACGCTTCAAGAATCTGCACTTGCTCATTTATATGACAGCACTGCATCATCCCATGCAGATGAGTCCACTGACATATTTGCTATTTCTAGCTGAGGTGACTTGAAACTGATTTATTTCATTATGGGCTTGGCATGACTATAGTAGCAAAATTATACTAGAAATAGTTAATAACAAACAGTTGGAGAAGTAGCTGTTCAAAACCTCTTTATCTTTTTTAACAAACGAAATCTGTAGAACACAGAACTAGCTAACTGGGCAGCAATTACACACACTCAATGCTGGTTTGAGAAGCAAGCGTTACACCAACCTTTTTAAACACTATAGTTTCCTCCTCCCAGACAGGATTAACTGCATTGCCTTGCGAGGTCTTGGTCTTTAAAGCTTTTCTTCTTGTATCCACAGGCAGGCCAAACATGTCAACTTCTACATAGGTACCAACTTTTTTATCGGAAAGAAACTGACCTGAAATAATCTAAGATCAAAACAAAGGGGATGTCACTGGAGAGCTTTGGTGAACTAGGAAAGTGGCTAAGATGCAGGTGGATAATCCTCATTATCTATTAGATGTATTTTCAAAGAAAAAAAAAACAACAAAAGAAGCAAAAAGCAAAACAAACAAACAAAAAGAATCTAAAACAATAAATAAATAAAAACACTGTTTAATACTGCAGGCACAGAAAAACAGCTTATGAGGTCTGATTTCCTGTGGACCTGTGACCCTGAATTCCCCTGTGAGCAATAATGTGGTTGAGATCATGCTACTGCCCTTCCCTTAGCAAGAACAGTCATTTGGATCTCATTCCCCAATCTTACAGTCCTTATGCACAACACAGTATCTTTGAGACCTTTTAATTTTTAACCAGTTTCAACAACAGGTTTAAAACACAGTGCTGAAAGGAAAGAGACATATGCAGTAGAGTAACTATATATGATCCTTACTGGGAGGAAAAAAAAGGCTAAAATAGATATTTTAATAAAGGCTCTTCATAGAGAGTGAGGACTTTGAACACAAGACAACTATGAAATAGTGGGCTTTTCTAGTTCTTAATTTAACAGGAAACACAATTCTCGTCTTTAAAAAGTGTAAGAAAGCTCTGCAATTGATTCAGAAAACTGAAGAAGCACTTACAGTATCGCCTCTGTAACATAAGAAATTTGTGTTAACTGAAAGCAACTCTAATTCTGTTCTCAAGTGGATCAGTGTGGACATTGTCTTTATACCTAGTAGAGCGTACTCTGAGCAGGCAGAAGTGGCTGCCTTCTGGATTCCTGGATTCTCATTCCTGTTTAAAACACTGCATTTCCCAATAACTGTCAAATGACTTCCACCTCTATTTAGTAAACTGGCAGAAAAATGAGCCTTTAAACCCACAAGGGGAACTGAAAGCTTCGATGACTACAGGTAACCATGGGAGGTCATTTCCAGAGCTGTCTTTTTTTCTTTTTTACCATGCATGTCGGCAGGTTAGTGCTTTATTCATAGCCCTCTGAGCACCGATTTGTTACTGATGTCTGCAGCTCGAGAGGAAATACTTGTTTTTCCTCAATGAAAACAGGATATTTTGCAGGTGGACTCTATAATACAGACACTGGCCTAATGGGAAGTCCATTAAAAGCAGAACAGGATTTCAGAAAGTTTATGTTTTCATAACTAGAGTTATACTGAGTATAAATTTGTGTCATAGCCAATGCAATCTATCCCTACAAACATTCATAGTAGTTTTCAATTTGCAGATTCCTGGCAGTCCTTAATCTTCATTAGATGTCCTTAAAACAGGAACCACTGAAAGCAAGTTGGCAATGACTTGCAGCTGTCATTTATGATTCCAGAGTATTGCTGGAGAACTTAAAGAGAACCAGAAAATTTATTTATACCAGTGTACTGTTCTAACCATTCCACTACAAGTGACTGCTTTGTAACACAGCATTTTAAATTCAGTCGTTTATAAATAAAACCACAAGCTACTCTTAAATTCACCAACTATCCAAATATTTCTACAAAAAAATATATATATACCATAAAAACACAATTATTTAACCTACAATGAAATATGAGGCAGAGCATTATCTGCCATTTAAAACTTAAACATCACCCCACGAAATGAAATGAATTGTACTGTCCCGAATTAACGTGACTATTTGCTAGGTCTCCGCACAACAGAAATTTATCCACGCTCTGACATTGTTGTGAGAGTATTTTCAACATTGCATGTACATACCTTCACAGACAAGGTGTTAGCTACGATTCCATCCACAATGCTTTCAGTAAATGGATCAAAGTGTTTGTCTGGTCTTCTCATGAATTCTGGCTTTAACCTGTATCCACTTTTGCCATTGTACTCATACATTCCCATGTTTATTTGCATAGACAAATCTAGGTATTAAAAATATTGATCAGAACTATTTTCTGGATAGATAACAATTTAGAAAAAGCAATAAAACAGTACTACTTATTCTAGTTTCAAATGAACTACGACAAGTACAACAAATACAAAAGCTATTTATGGTGCTATATCTATTAAAAGAACTCTCAGACTTGATTGCACCCTCTTGGACTCTTTCCATTGGGGAATCACATCCACAAGGCACCTTTCAAAGACTACTCAAAAGATAAAATTCAAATTTGAAAAGGAGTGTTAATGATTAGGTACTGAATACTTCAGTGTTGTACTAACTGCACTGTTGTATCCAGACCAGCAGAATATTTAGTGTGTCAAACCCCTTTTAGAAACAGACACAGGAGCCTGATACTTAGTTGAAATCTGCTCAGAAAAGTTTTCATTACTCTGTGGACTTCCAGACTGTGTAATTCCATGGAGCAGTATCACGTGCATGGGCTCTACTGGAAATGAAAAAGGGAATGATAACATGATACCATGGACAGGATATGTCCTGGGATCCAGTATCTGGAAATGTTCATATTTCTCAGAACAGATATATTCTTTGAAGGCACCACACCTATTTCAAAAATGACTTGTGCATATAGGGGCCTAAATGTCTTTGTTTCTTTAATTCTTACTTCTAAAGTGGAATTTTCTTTCCACCTTTTTTTTTTTGCATACATCCCTTATGTCCTGATGTACTGAGATTTTTTGCAGGACTGGATAAAAATCACAGCTAACTCTTAAATGTTGCTTAATGGGAGCCACTTAGAAATGATGACAATATGGAGGCCACTATGTATACAGATTACACTAGCTACAGAACATTAATCACAACTATTTCTAGTTAAAGGATAAACTACATTAAAAAGGTAAATTTACAGCCCTGTAGTTCAAACCACTGGACTCTTCTGATGCATAAAGCCTTTCTTACCTACCAGTCAGGAACTGTATCAGAGAAGTAGAAAAGTACAGATAACAAAATCAAGAGACAAGCACAACTTACCTACTGTTTGGAAGTTGAGAGCAACCATTTGGCAGCCAGCATTCCAAAAGACTTGTGGCATGTAGTTTGAAGAATCTACACGTGTTCCTTTTGGGTAAATTCGGCTTAGCTGCATTTTGTTGTATCTAAATGGTGGGCAGTTAAGATTTTATACATGTATCAAAAATGACTTTGCAGAGAGGTCACACAACTGCAATATTTAAATGCAAATGATCTTTACAGAAGGCATTAGGTTCCTAATTGGATTTCCGCAACCATAATAGCAGAGACCCACAATTTTGTAGATAATATAAATTAATGGGGTAATTAAAGGTGATGTTGCTGTAAAAATACTCAGAATAAACAAAGAAGTAGCACAGGTATATGCTTAAGAAAGATTGCATTCATAAAATTCCATTTATAATTATAGTTCCTAACTCAGAATTTTCCTAAGATTGCATTTTTAACTGTAAACAGTGAATCTTACTCTGGCAGGGAAAGAGGTTCTCAGTTAAAAAGTAGAAGTGTTTGCTCTTTTGGAATGAGCATTAGAATTGGCCTCTACATAAAGACAGAAATGATGACTCTGCACTTCTTATGGTTCAGTCTACAAATCTCAGAGATGAGAACATGCTGCAGGTTATCTGTGGAAATTGCTTTCCATTAATCTTCTTTAAGGCACTATTTTATCTTGGTCATTTTTTTCTTAACTGCAGCCAGGATGAGACATTGAGAAGCATCATAAGGTTTAAACAGATTCCTCCTTAGCTTTTCTTTAAAAGCTACAAGAGAAAATGTAAACTAAATAGAAAAATAGAATTGGGTGGCAATAAAGTCAGTGCTCCTGGAACTAGGTGGGAAAGAAAACTCTCTTGCATGACTTTACAAAAAGCAAGTCAGCCACATTTTGCCAGTTTGCTTACTGTAATTCAGACCACTTCACATATGATAAATTTATCAAAAAGAATACAAAATAATAGATCTTCAATATATAGTTTGAGCCTATTCCCTGCAGTCCTAGCCCATAGTACAAGGACTCTTGCCAGCTTTTAAATTAGCTCAACAGTCCAACCCAATTAAATCATCTGTGAAGACAGTTAAGTCTACAAATCTCATTTGGTTTCCGTATTTTTCCAGCTCACATCTTCAAATTTCAATAAAGCCCTCTAATAGACCTCAGATATAGAAAATCTAGGAAAGCAGCTTTCTGAAAGTCAAGGATACTCCACAAATTCCACAGGAGACTTGGTAAGCTGCTCAAGCCCTTTGGTTTCCACGAAGGAAGACATTTCAAAACTTTTGTTGCGTTCTGCAGTTTTGAAGGAGGGAGAAAAACAGTGACATATTAGAGCATGAAATCATATGCAATATATGAACTAGTTTAGTTTCAGTCCTCTAACCAACTGTTCACCAGCTCACTTCACCTTAATCTCAAAGAATTTATATATGCAGTCGTTTGTGAACAGCTGTAAACTCACTCTGCATGCACTCAAAGGCACCATCCAAACTCACACTAGCATTGCCCAAATGAAGGGCAATTGTACTGCCTGAGATACCCACTGTACTAGATGCTGGTAAAAGAAAGTCAGTGTATGTTAGAGATCTCTCTCATTTGTTTGCACAATACCATGTTCATACATGAGACAGGTATTGCCCAAAGCTCACACAAGAGACAGAGGTATTACGGCAAATTTTGTTGGGAACAAAACCCTACCAGATATCTGGACTCTTTGCAGGCAGATATAATGGCTCCGAGCCAATTTCAAGTTCTAATAGCTAATTGTCCATATCAGATTAAACTAAGGAGTATGCTACTTGTGCCTACAGGGCTTCTTGACACCTTCATGATGTCAGAGAAAACTCACATCTGTCTCAAACAATCATGGAAACACTGCTATCTAATCATGACTGAAGGCACACTTCTGTGTCTCAGCAGGTCTTAAGACCTAATGATGGACTCTTCTGGAGCAACCATAACCTCTTTAATCTGGTCAAACTTTCCGACATGAAGTGATGTATTGCTCCTGCTAAGCATGTAACTCAGTGGTACTGAACATTCATTTGTGTATCATGTTACTCACTTTGCCTAATGTTTGCACAGCCTTTCAAAGTACCATGTGACAATGTACCAGAGCCTAAGTCAAGGCCCTTCAACCTCCAGTACTTTTTCTTTTAAATTTTATACAGAAGGTAAGGATTCCTGTAACATAACAGCTTCCCATTCCAACACAATCAGCTCTGCAGATTGTACAGAATGGGTAACAGCACTGAGAGATTACAGCTATTAAATATCTCAGCACTGCTCACCTTAAAAATGAGATAAACAGTCCATGTACTGGAACACAAACTCTCTCCCCTAACCACCCTAATGAGAGCAAACATGGGAGAAAATGCTTGCCCTCATGCAATTCCTGAAGAAATCGTGACAGTGATCCAGGGATGGCCCGAAGGCCAGCATGGCCAGCTCCTTGAAGTCAAACCATGAAGCTGCAGGAGACTGATAAAACTGAACAAAAGCACTTGTCTTGCAGAGAGAAGGAGACGAGAAACAGGTGGGCATTTCCATTATAGGAAGTCAAAAAGGAAGCGGTGGCTCCAAAGAAATAACATGTCTGGGCCAAGGTGAGAAGAAAATGTACTGCCAGATACTAATCTGCAAACTAGATGGCTGCAGCTATTCTTGTTGTATGTTGAAGAGCCAGAGGATGATAGTATTGTGCTTTTTCAAAAATTATTCTCTATCTCTAGGGGAGCTGGACCTCATACTTTGTAGTGGCCCCTACTTCTAATTAGCTACCATCATGGTACTTCAAGCTACTTCCATTATTTATAGCAGTATCTCCAAATGGTAGAAGATTCCTACCATTCCTTAGAGGCTACTTTCTTATCAGTCATTTTCCTTTCCAAAAGCAGGATCTTTTCCTCCCAAATTCAGTTCCAGACAGCTCATTCCCATCAAAGCACTTATAGCACTGAGATTCTTCTTCCACCCCTCCTCACTAATGGGATGTTGTGTGCAATGTGCACATACAGTGCTAATGCAGACTATCACCTGTGTAAGAACAGGTCACTGTGCTGCTGCTGACTAAGTTTTTATGTCCCTGAATGTTCTGAGGCTTACTTTCTTAAAATTGAACTACGTGTTTCTCATGAATCATTTAGGAACGATCACTGATTCCTGTGAGCATACCATGAAAGGAAGCTCTCCTGCAGCTCCTAATAAACACTTTGCTTGCATCACCTGAGAAAAACATTTCAGCTGATGGCAACCAGACAAAAAAAAAAAAAAAAAAAAAAAAGAAAAAAAAAAAAAAAAAAGAAATCTTTCATTTCAATTGTCAAAAGAAATCTCATAAAGAAACACTGAAATACACAACTGGTGATTTTCTGTTTGCAGTGTTATTCTACTTCTTCATCTCATTGCTTCAGTAGCTACTTAAATACGGTCCTACCAGGAAGCAGTGACTAGATGTGTTCTATCTCCACAGTTATTCAACCAGTATAGGACTGCTACACAAAGCATGAAAAAAATGTTCAAGGAAAGATAAAGAACATATCTTTTATTCTACTTAGAATACAAGTACTATTTTTTTTTTTTTTTTATTTTTTTTTTTTTTTATGTATTAGTAGTAGTATGCAGTATTTCCCAGTATTTATCTTAAAGTAGAATCTGCAGGAAACCAGAACCAGTAGCTGGAAAATGTCACTAAATGTTCAGAGCTTAAGCAAATTCCTAAACAAAATACAAAAACTTATTCCCCTACAGTACCTGGAAAAGTTTAAGAAAGCTGTCCTTTGAAGAAAAAACTGTCCAGGAGAGGCATTTCTCCCTCATTATACATTAACTTGTTTACTTATCGGAATTCACTATAGAATGGATAAACTAATTGAAAAACTCTTACCAATTTGAAATAATGTCCTGAAACAGTTGCAATGATTAACTGTCAGAGGGAGGGAATATACCTAGTGAGGGCCATTAGGGAACTGTTACAGATCTAGTTGTATTCAACATTTTTGTTATGAATCTGGATGCAAGACCAAAAATGCACTCCCTATAATGTATGAATGATAGCAACAGTGAGATGCTGTTACCACAACAGAGGTGAGGATCACAGATCAAAACAAATTCTGAATTAGATAATTCAAAATTAGCAAAATTTCTTATGATGAAAAGATGAAACTTCATAAAAGACAAGAAGCAAAAGTGAACAAAAATACAATCTGGGAAAAATTCAATAAGAAGCAAAATAAAAAACAATTTTAACTCTTTCCTTATTTAGCTTATCTTCACTGAACTTAACAAAAGTTCAGCTGAGATTCCAGATTCCAGGCCAGGACTAAGACCAGAACCCGTGAGTTGAAGTGGCCATGCTCTAAACACCTAGCAATATTTGCACACTATGTTTTGTTGTTTTTTTTTTTAAATACAAACACCTGAAATATTTATCACTTAACATAATGAGTTCACAAAAACAAGGAAGACAATGTAAAAAATCTGGACATGAGCAGTTCTTCAGAAAAGACAAAACTTGGAAAGGCACAGGCATGGGAACAGAAGAAATCTACATTCTCTAAAGAGAATTTTCTAACAGCAGATGAACTTGCCCTGCTACGATTCACATGGCTTCTTTTCCAGTAGGAGTATCTCCTTCCCACTGAGTACTCATAACTCTCATTAAAGCTAATGGATATTATAAATATCCAAGGAATGCTACTGTAGGGGACAAGCACAACTCCACATGAGTTTGTGAACGCTTATGTGCATGTGTTTATACATAAATACACGTGAACAGTAGATGACTATTTCTATGCTTATTATTCAAAACGAGTAAATGTGAAATTGTATGTGCAGATACGGACTTAGGCATCAATTACGTGTCCTCTGCTAAGGCCTCCATAAATCCAAAACAAATTAAAATGCTATATACTTCTTGAACTAAAAAGCTCAAAAGGCATATTGCAATCTGTCAAAACAAAGTGAAAAAGGGCAGGCAAACAATAGGGGGTTTTGCACCAAGAAAGGAAAAGATGCTGCACTGTTTACTGAGGATGCCAAAGACTGCATTCCTAGCAAGGCATTTTCTGTAAATGCCAGCAGGGGATGAATTAATGGCTTTTTCTATACAATACACAGAGGCAGATAAGAATTTGTATACGAGGAAGGGCACACTCTCTGCTTACACTGAATCCTCCATAAAAGTAGCACAGAAAAAACATTAAGCATTTGTTAAATCTGAAGGAATATTTATGATCAATTTTCTCAAGCTCACTAAGTTATTCTTCACCTATGGATAACAAAATGTATGGGAACTGCTGAGTCACGGCCTGAACCTCTGATTAATCACCTGAGGTGAGCCTTGAGTCAGCCAGAGGAGCACAGGTGAAGGCAATTCACCTGTGCTGCCGGAAGGGGTGGAGCCTGGCTGCACCTCTCCTAGACCTATTTAAGAGCTGGCTACCAGAGGGGAAGGATCTCTTCTGGAGATCCTCCTCTTTTGGTATCTTCTAGTGAGCTCAACCCAAGGGTAAGCTCTTCTACTTATTCTCTTTTGTGATCCTTGTTTGCTTTTGCCTTACTCTTTTGATTATATTGCAATTATAACATCTTGGTTATACACAAAAACAACCTGATTAAACATTTGCTAAACTGTTTTTGAAGTGGCAGCATAGTTGACAAAGCCCAATACTTACACTAATGCATGTTTCAAAATAAACATGGATTTATGGTTGGACACCAAGGGTCCACATATCTAATTGAGAGGAACCCAAGCAAGCACTTCTCCAGACCTTTCTTCTGAACATTTGCTAGATAATTTTCAGTAAAAGATATCATTTATGCTCAGCTTACTTACTTTTTGATACCTCAAATGATTCAAATTTCACAGGCTGAATGTAGTTCACCAGGTTAGACATCTCTTCTGTGGCCATAGCCTCACTTCCAGCAGTACCCTAAGGACAGAGATGGGAAAATGCTGACATTCTGGCTGGTCAAAATCCATGATGGCCATCAAAGGTCAAAAAAACCAAAGCCCAGTTTTCTATCAACCATGAAAGAATTATCTTTCACCATTCTGTGTGATTCTGTGTGATCCCATCTTAGCGAACTCAATGCCTCACATGGGGGCTTCACATACTAATAAAGGAAAGATGTAATACAATGTAAACGCTTAATTAAAATGCAATTGTATTATTTCTTTCTACCTGGCATCCAGGAAAAAAACTGCATTACCTTTACATATGCATGGTGATATGCACACAGTGTTAACCACGCTTATCTGCACTGCTGAACAAATAAAAAACCTAGCTCTACATTTTCAACATCCAATTTTATTTCCAGTGGTGCCAAATACACCACAAACAGTTGCCTCGAATCATCTGTAGTGTTATCAAATCTTACTTTTCAATAAATTGAAATATTAATAAACAAAATAAAGATACGGTTCCAAACCCATTGACAACCAACTTCAGAAAGTGATTGCCAGTGCTCTGCCTTCCTTTTCCCAGTAGATGGCAGTCCCACTCCTGGTAACACAGCCAACCCAGAACTGCTGGAATCGATCCATCACCATAAAACAAATCTGTGCCCTTACTTCATCCATCGACGACTTTTTACAATCATCATCGTAGTCATCATCATCATCGCTCTCAATCTCTGCTTCTCCTGAAATGTTTTTAGCAGAAGACAATTACTGGTTGAAGCAATAGCTATAAATATCAGGGATAAATCTGTGAAAGATGCACACTGCTTAAAAGAGAAGACGTTATACATGTGCTATTTGTCACAGCACAAATCAAACTGTTTAGAGGGATTCATCCTTCCTTATCACTGGTAAGTTCCTACTGTCTAATCAAACAAAGATCTTGCTTTTCAGCTGCTGGACACTTACTATTTGGAAATCACAGGACAGGTTTCAGCACCAAAAAAAGCATCACGGTGTGTGCATAGTGTGCACAGTGTGCAGGTATAATATTACAAACTACTCTGACGAGCTGTTCCCATGCTTGGGTCACAGCTCTGTGGTTTAGGATTTCTCTGCTACAGGATCCCAGTGTCATCTTCAAGTGAATGCTTTTGCCCCCCTGGCAAAGCACACACATCACAGCATTCACAGGGTGAAGAAATCATGCATAAAAACTGACATTCACATGCTGCAGTAATGAGGGCTGCTCAGAGAAATGCGTATGTTCTGAAGATATCACAGCGTGTGCACCCAGGTAGCACAGCTGGCAGGAGTCTGCTCACACTTCCCTCCCCTGATACACCGTTGGTGCGTCTGACTGCTTGGACTCATTGCTCAGCTGCACCGGCTGAGGGCAGTGCAAATCGAGTAATGTGATGAAGATGCATAAAGATCATCCTTCCCCTGAAAGCACACTGACAGAGTAAATAGGAGCAAATGAAACATTTTTTAAGACTTGTTCCCAAACACAATGTACTAACAAATTCCTAGAGGTAAGACATAGATTCATTATTTTTAATGAATGAATATCCTTCCCTCCCCAATGTTTTGATTTGGTTGCGTTGGAAATCAACCCATCTTTCTCTTAGGTAACTCCTCCTGTGTATTTGGCAGTCACAAGGTATACACCATGTACCTTTAGAAGACTCTGGAAAAGCAGGTTTAACTTCTACTGCAGTCACCTGTCCACACCTTTGAGATCGACAACACTTCTTTAAAGGTTTCATTTCACAAACCTTTCAGCTTTCTTCAGCAGTGGCAATTATTTTGATAGCACAAAAATCTTAACCACTGTGCAGCATTCCCCAACTCTCCAGAGAACGGTATTTCAGTTTCTACTGTCACCACAGGGTCTAATTCAAAGCCCACCGAATCTAGAAATTCCTCTCTGTTCCAAGAGGCCTTGAATCATGTCTAGGGAGGCCACATACATCACATACGATTTAAATAACGAGTGTGGCTTTCACAATGAAATGATGACTACCCAGGCTGCAGATGCAGATGTTGAAATGTCATGCTGTTATTCATGAACACATTTCTTCCTGAACATTTCATTGAAGAAAATAACATGATTGCTCAACAGGCTCAAGGGACAGTTCAGGGAACCTCAGTGTACTACAAAGAGCTAGCCATGTTCTCACAGGATTTACAGGGACAATCTTTGGGTGGGAAGCTCTCAATCAATTCATCTGGACTGGCAAAATAATACTCCCCATAGTCTACAAGGGGGACATGGGCAGATTTCAGCCAACTTACACTGCTGAGATACCAGCTTGTTCTTGCTGGAAGTGTTCAGGGAGGGAACACAGTATTCTTTTATTAAAAAATATTTAACGGGAAAACTCCCAAGGAGATCAGATCTCTTTTTCAAGTTATTCATCAGACTGCAAATCCAGCACAAATAATATACAGGATTGCAAGCACAGAATAACTAGGAGTTTTTGAACCTATGACTATGCCCACATTGACTTTCCCTCACATGCATGGCTCTGTCCTCAGACCAAAGCTGCTTTTCGCTGTTACACTGCTGGGACACAAACTCTGAGCAAGCCTTGATCAGACAGAGAAGATGTCTGTGCTACAGATGCCTCTATGCTCACCTTCTCACACAGTTGGTGAGATTTCTTCCATGCCATCACTTCTAGTCATAAAAGTACATGTGCTGGCATATGCAGTATGACCCAGTACGTGTGTGTGTGTGCGTGCACGCAGAGGACAACTAGATGGGATTCCAAACAGCAGCACGGGACATCCCTATACAAAGTGTAACACAGATAGAGAGTTCCTGCTGCAAAAGCTTGCTGTACAAGTATAAGACAAGAGCCAGCCTGTGGACAAGGGCAGAGAGAAGAATATCAGGAAATAAAAAGATCATACTCCTATCACACACAAAGCCCAATGACTTTCAACAGCTCCAAGAACTACACAGCAAACTTCTCAGTGGAGTAACAGTACTAGTTTCAAGGATATTTTCACTACTAAGAGGGGCAGAGTTGTGAAGGCATAAGAGCACTCAGTGGACAATGCAACAAGCAGCCAAAGGAGGCTGAATCCCTGCTGATGAATAGATGAGGTCGATGCTGTAATACTGAATAGAAGATGATCGGGAGAGGAGAGCTGGGAATGACAAGCCAAATCCTTGTTACTAAGGGCAGGGAATCAAAGAACTAAAGAATATTTAATACCACCACGACTCAGCAGTTTGACAGACAAAAGTGACAGATATTGAGAACTTAATAAAATGCAATATGTTGCTTGGAAAATTCAGGAGAATTTGCTAATTTACTTCGTCAGGGCCCTTGAAAAGAACAGTCAAAATGGATTGTAAGTGTGATACCTACTGATGCTGCTTGATAACTCCGTGAATTGGATTTACAGTGTTCAAGCAGCTACCAACACCTTGTGGAGGAAATCACCTCTCATTATTTGCAAAAGCTGTACATAAGCATTAACCATTTTTGAAAAGGAAAAGTAAACTTTACTCAGATGCCAGAACATTTTACTATATAGCAATGGGTCACTGCCTCAATGGCTTGCAGCCAATCAGCTATTAACTGACATATGAATCTCTGTATTTTTTGCACTGCATGAAAATACTCATTTAAAATCTCGTGAAGGCCAGATCAGCACAACTTTCCCCTGTAAATCATCAGTAATGTGGGGCAGAGTAGTGGAGGAATAAGAGTGCTCAGTAGACAACACAACAAGCAGCCAAAGGAGGCTGAATCCCAGCTGATAAGTAGAAGAAGTTGACACTATAATACTGAATAGAAGATGATCAAGAGAGAGATGGGAAGGTTAGGCTGGACAGGGCTGTGAGCAACACGATCTAGCTGTAGATGTCCCCATTCGCTGCAGGGAAGCTAGATAAGATGACTTTTAAAGGTACCTTCCAACTGAAAAGATTTTATGGTTCTATAATCTACAGAAGTGCTCAGTGCTCATAGTTGTAGCTGAGATCTCCAGAAATCTCTGCGCTCTGAATACTTCTCAATTTAGCATAGTCTTAAAAAGCAAATCCCGGATGTTCCTTGTCAGTTGCCTCTGAATTGTTCTTAAGCCTCTCAGACTCTGCTCTTCTTCAATAAAATTAGATTAATACTATCTCACTCCCCACAGGTATTGTTAATATAAATTCACTGTTGTTTGTCAAGTGCTCATATGCAGCATGGATATCCCCACAGAAATACATTGCAAGGTGAAGATGCTACATCTGGAATAGCGTCTGAATGACAGAGAGTGAAAAAATATTGACTTATTGTCATTTTCCAAAAGAGGCACAGGTCCTAAAGGAGAAACAATGGCTGTCAAGGATTACAAGTATACATTTGCCCATTCACAGATGAATCAAATGACCACATTAATTTTGCCATCTCGGTTCTTGCATTTTCTAGGTGTTCACCTCTGAAATCTATATGGAACATCATTTGTTACATAAGTAATACAGACATAATATTCACAACTGATTTTTAAAATTACAAACTCTGCTATGGAACTTATTCCTCTGTCTTTCCCTAACCATCAACACCCAAGATTCACAGCCCGAGCCTTTTCCTGGGAGGCTCCTGAAGTACCAAGCTGTTACCTTCTATGCATATCGGATAGAGAAAAAACCAGAGCAAACCAGTTCCCCTCAGGTTTTGAGGAGAAAGAGGTTGGCATATGCTTGCTAATTTTTCTGCTGCTTCTGGTTTGTCTAGAGCAAACCATGAAAACAGAAGTAAATCATTCCTGACACCATGATGAATCTTCTGAAATTTAAGCTCTAATCCAAAGCATGACCTTTTTAAAGTTTCTTAACACAATGGCTGAAAACTCATTCTGTCTTTGCTTTTAATAGGATAAACAATGTTATCCACAAATACAGCAGGATTGTTGTTGTTTTGTTTTTAATTGAGCTTGAGGCAAACTGCCAGCATGAAGACTTTCAGCTCGATTAATCGGAATTTGAAAAAAGTTATAAACAAGAGGGTAAAAAAATTGATGGCAAATGACATGAAGTATACATTCTAGAAGAGCTTTCAATCCACATTTAAAGTATTCCACTATTAGGGCATAAACACTTTATTTATTTTTTTTGCTTTTAGCAATTTACAATTTCAGTCCTATGAAGAAGGAGAAACTGTGGTCCTGGGAACAGACACCAGGTTGGGAATTGGGATACACACATCTTATTGCTTGTCCTGCTGACGATCCGTTCCCATCATGTAGCATAAATCTTTTTTCCCTGCACTTTTATTTTTCTGTTCTAGCTAGACTTCAGGCTTTTCAGAGCACATCTTACCATATTTTTTGTATACTAATACTTACAGTGGTCCCCTGCATATACCCTAAGCATTATTAGTATATACGCAATGAATTATAGTTGGTATATGGAGTTAGTAGCTTGTTCTATTTCCTAAATAGTCCAGGTAAATGTTAGTGTACTTCACTGATTTTTAGGTCACACTATAAGTGATCCCTCAGCCTTGAGACCTCTGAAGACTCCTAGAGTAATGAGACTTGGTGTTGCTTCCTGTTGAGCAAAACCTGTCCTGGTGTACCTTTACCCTACTAGAGCAATGTTAATGGCTTGAAAATCACAGCTGTAATTAAGTATTTGTGTTTCAGTGAGAAGGGTATTTGTAGATTCCATTCGTACCTGCTCCTGGGGAGGAAGGCTCAAACATACTAGATGTATCACTGCAAGTGTTGGAAGCTTGCTCTGCGAGCTTCTTCTTGGCATTTCCATCTGCAGACTTATGTGACTTCTTTTTATTTTTCACCAGAATTTTGTACATTAAATCCATAGGGCTTGGAAGAGGAACCCCAGGTTCAAGCTTTCAGAAAAGAAAGAGAAATCTTTTACAACAAAACAAGAAACAAGCTTACAGCAATTTCTTAAGACCTACATGGTGCATAATTTTGTAACCTCTATGAACCCTGGTGAAATGCACCACTTGAACAACAGGTAATCTTCATTAAGTGAAACAGGGCTACAGAAGGCATATAAGAGAAGAAAAATACCTTATGAAATGTCTATAGCAATAACTTTGGTAAGTTCAAATGTGAAAGCAAACATTACAAATCAGTGGCTATAAGAATCAATTGCAATTAGAGGATTACAAAGCAGTGTATCAAAACAACTTTTGGATCAGAAACGATATGACTACGTCACCAACATCACAAATTGTTTAAAGCCCTCTTTTAGACTCTGTCTTGGAAGGCTGCATATAAAGAATGACATTGGACTGAACAAAGTAAAAATTCACAAGATATCTGTGATCTTATAAATACCAAACCATATTACCGGGTATTTTTCCAATGGATCCATAAGCAGTGCATCTCCAAATATTAATCTGCAGTACTCTGCCATTTTTGCCTGTTGTTTAGGGCTAAAGGGAAGAAAAGAAAGAAAGAAATGAGTCCTACTAATGCTACAGACTGAAAGCAGCAGTAATGGAATACCTAATATCCCTAAACAAGATATAATTTCCTGATTCAATCACTGTGAATTGTTCACAGAGACATAGATATATCATGCAATTATTCTGATTCTTTTGATAAAGCTCATCAAAAGGATGACACATGAAGTCACTAGGCACTTGAATAATGGTAAAACTGAACTTTGGAGTTGTATTTTACCCACGCACTTAGGAGAAAAAAAAATGAGGATGTCAGTTATCACCTTTGGGGAAATAACTTGCATGAATTTGCCTCTTTCAGACAACATTTTATTCAAAGATTGCATATTTTCCTCCTTGTGTTACTTTACACACATGCCAGGCATTCTTCTCACACCCCTCCTTCCATTTGGATTTTTTTATTTCTCATCATACCTGACCTAAGGCATCAAAACCCTAACAGTTACACACAGAGCAGCCTACTCTGCCAGCGTCCCAAACTTGTCATCTTACAAGGTCGTGCCCTTGAGTCTCCAGGGCACAACTGCAAGAAAAATAGGGAGAAGACGTTACTTGGGTTTCAAAAGCAGCAAAAATGCATCAGTTAAAGGTACTGATAGAGGAGCAGCTAGCTTCACTGCAGATTTCATCTCAGCAGCCCACATTCCCAACCTATTTGTTTCAGCCTATGTGAGATGAGTGCTTTGGGTGCTGTGCCTGTAGCATGACACTCTCTCCTGCTCAAGCCCTGCTCCCAGAAGCAGCTTTGCAATGCTCTCCCCCAGGTGGTGCTGGCCCACTCGCAGACCTCATGGGTGAGGTTGGCACCAGCAGCTTGTGCTGCTCCCGCCTCCTGCTGCATCCTCACTGGCAGAAGTCATAGCATAGATGTAATTAGTCCTAATGTTAAGAGGCATTATGTCAATTTGGAGAATTGCTGTAGTAAGTGCTGGTGTAACTGCATTTTAAATTAAACACTGCATGCCTGTAATGCATACATAGCTGGGACCAATATAAATACACCAGGTGGAACTGCCAATGATTATTTTTGCTTGTTTTTTGGGTCAACAGTCAGATTCTTTATTTCCTTATTTTCAAATCAGATGTGGTGTTGAATTTTACGATAAATTACTTTAGTGGTTGTCCTGACATCCTCTAGAAATAAACTCGATCTCAGCAAGTTTTACTCACAATCAATTTTCCCAAAGTGCAACACAATAATGAAATTGCTGCGTATCACAGTGATAGGAGTTCTGGGATTGAGGATAGGTTACATCGCTTAGAAATATTACCCAAATCATCTTAACATACAGTGCAGTGCTAAAATCATTCTCTAATTTTAGACAACCGTGCATGTTTGTTATATACGTCTAACAAAGTCTGGAACATCTGAGCTTAGGTTTCTTCCAAAATTTTCATTTTTGATGCTCTCTGGAGAAGTTCTTATTAAAGTTTGTTTAATACAACTTCCTCAATTATTATTAATTATGAACCACATACTATGGAAGATACACAGATGATATAAGCACGTATGTTATGTTACCATGGAGCTATTTTTCATGACAAAGTAGAACAGAATATGTATGAAAAAAGTAGTGTTCATTTTCTCTTGCAAACTAGGAATACAGCAACTTCAGTGTCTATTTTGCCATTAGCCACCAACTGAGCACTTGGCAATGGAGCTCTTCCTGAGTTCAGCAGGGCTAAACCAGAGCTGAGATAAAGGGTGGGTGGCATTTGAATCAGAAAATGTAATTTCCCCAAGATCAGCATGCTGGCTGTCCCTTGAAGCAGATACAGGGTGAACTGGTCATTAGCTCAGTCATTTACAAAACATACCGAGAGTAGGTTTTAAATTATTCCACCAAGCTATAGAAGTGCTGCACGCAATTTAAATCACTACAGTATTTCATTAATTTCTTTTACTTGCAGCCAATTCTGTAAAAATGCTAAGAGCCACTTCTAGTTGAGGATGGAAAATTAAGATGAAGACAGGCAAGGCAGTGAAACTAAGAACCCACAAAGGAGATGGTGACGGGAGGAATAGATCAGGCAGTGACAACGCTTTAGCTATTACTAACTGCCAGCTACCAAGAAAAATAAAGGCACCACATTCTGTTCCAGTAAGAAAGCAGACTGAGTATTTTGCTACAGCTAGCGCCTACAAAGGGTCTATGGGGATTATTCCAATCATCCCCATAAGTATGTCCTGTGAATACACACATGGTCTTAGGACCCAGAAAGTCCAAGGAACATTTCCTTGAATCACAAGAGCACAGTAATTAAAGTCTTACAAATTAGATGTGAGTTGTGACACCAGCATTTCTGAATGGGCACACTGACTCCAAAAAAGAACTTCTGATAAGAAATAGAAAAAGGATGCACAACTCTTATCTAATAACTTTCATATAAAACAGCTAGAACAAATTCAGAACAAATTCTTTTGTCATTCCAGGTTTAATTACACATGGTTACATCATAGAGTAAATAGTGAGGACTTCCATTTCTGCAAAAGAGAAAAATTCTATGCAGCACTTTTTGGTTTAGCACATAAATTCCAATGTAATCATTTTGCAGAGGGGAAAAAAGGAAGAAAAGGAAAAATAAGAACTAACAGTTGTTAATAATATAGAAATACATAAAAAATAATGATATAAAAATAATAAATCACAAATATAAAGTCTTGCAATACTAGACAATGTCAAAGAACAAAAATCTTGACATAACAGAATTACTTTTTCTTGTCAGCTGGATCATATGAACTGTTATTTTTAAAAGCCCCCAAGAAAGAACTTGATAAATTTAGGAGATAAGAATTACGTGGGAGTTCAGTATTTAAACAAGTGGTACCTTCTATGATACCCACAAATACATACTTCAATTTAAGTGAGAGAGAGAGATCATTAGCAATACTATTACTATTAAAGTGCTTTACAAGTTGGAGTATTTGTTTCCTTTTATTTTATTTTCTTTTCAAAACTATGAACCAGAGCAACCAACTTTTCTACATCAAAGTATTTTCTCATCTGTGTTGTTAACAACAGCAAGTCATCTAATTCCAGAGGGAAAAAAAACGTCCATATCTATTGTTATTGGAAATTCTCCTAGCCTTCATTTAACGTAATGAAAATTGATTGCCTCAAAACAACTCTATCTGCTGGATGATTTCCACTTGTGTGGATACGGACGGTTACCACATGGAACGTATACATATGCCCTTAGAATGTGGCAGGGCAAGGGAAGAGAAAGTGGTAACGTGACACCTGGAGATATGGAAGTATAGGGAATGTGAAGAAATGTTTTCATTAACTTTATTGCATTGCTTGTATTTTATTTTACTGTCTTGGTGCTATGCCATTTATGAAGGTCATTCACAGAGGCTCTCTGATACTACCACACAACTACTCCTAACGTTGTATTATCGCTTCTGCAGAGGTCCCTATTCTGCATAAAGCAAACAAAGACACAGATCCTTCCCAAAAGAGTTTAAAATAATTTGAAGTGTTGGAAGAAAAAGTGATAATAATTCCATTAATATTTGAAGAAACAATTCCAGCAAGAAATCAGCTGTATGAATAACTGTGATTAAATTTAATCTTGGAAGAAATCTACGGATATTGCTCAAGGATCACTTAACCTTTTTGCTATGTCATCAGTGCATTTCTAATTATAGGTTGTCTGCTTTCAGATTTGCAGATACCTTATCTTCTTGTAAGCTCAGCTTTAAACATCAAGGTCTTCTTGAAGTCTTTTAAGAATTTTCAGGTCAGTTTTCTGTTTTTTGAGAGAAGCATGTCTTTTCTTCTCATGGTCTTTTTCAGTATCCATATTTAGATTTTAATAAAAATGATGATATGCATAACATTGTATATAATCTAAATTCTACAACTTACTTATTTTTCTAAACTTTTCATTGCATAAAAATAAAAGAACGAATACACAGAGTAAAGGAAATTAAAGTTATTTACATGCTACGTGTTTGAGAGGAATCCTACAACAAAATCTGAAAGAAAGCAAAACTAGATGACTAACACTATGTGCTAACAAACAATTAATGTACTTCTTAGGTGAACAAAAAGTGTTAAAAATACTCTTGTAAACAGAAACCCGGGGAAGAAAAACTGCATTGTAAGTCCAGTGGTGATGAATCCTATCATATGTATGCTGCTGATATATAACTCACTTAACTCTGATCACTGCAATGCCTAACAGCCATGCATAAAAATCACAGGGTAAACCATACTTCTGTTTAAACCAACCCCAACATTTCCATCCATTTGCAGGGGACCAGCATTTCACTCATGCACACTGACTGACTCTTGCAACTTGACAATCAGAAGAGAAAATTTGGTCACCCCAAAGTAGGAATTGATGTCATTAAGATTTGTTTTGACAGTTCTGCAGAAACATTTAGCAGTGTTTGTTAATACTCACAAACTCAATTTTAAGATCTAGGAGAAAAACAACATTCCAAGTAAAGGAAAAGACAAAGGGAGCATTCCATGGAATTAGATGAAGGTTTCTTTGAGTGGCATGACTAATTGCAGATTTCAGAAGAAACCAGTGAAGAAATGAAGGGATAATTGTAGCAGTCAGTAAAATAACTAGAAATTATTTTCAGCCAAAGCAAAATTAGAACTCACACACACTAAGTTTGATGATTTACTGCAGCAAAAGATCACAAACAACAGTAGAAGTTCAAAAAGAGAAAATATTTTAAATTGATTTCTTAGACTTCCTTTGCTAAAAATGTATGTAATAGAAATAAATAAGAAAAAAAAAACAGAAAACATTGAGATAATTCATTCTTTTATGACTGGAGTTTTCTGAAGAGGAAGATACAGTGCTTTCTGTGGGGCAGAATTCTTAAGATTGAAGTAATGCAGCAGTAATTCTGGTACCTCTGATACGTTCACGCAGCATCACCGCACCTTTGACTCTGATGAAGTTTCATCATACAGCTTTGTGCACATACCTCACATCTGAGCGAAGTTTGTCTTATGCAATTATTTACTATATTTTCTTAACATACAACAAGCCACTCTGGAAGATTTAAGTCTAATGACTTTAGAAGAAGAAAAACATAACTGTTCTGGTTAAGATAAATTAGAAGTACCTTCTCCAAATATACGTTTTAGTAGAAAGAGAAGAATGAATACAAAATGAAATGGATTTAAGAATGATGGTTGAGAACTTTTCTAAAGACAAGAAGCTGCATTTAGAAGTACGGTGAAAAGCACTGTGAATTAAAACCTACTGCAGTACGTGAGTATAAAAGCCTTGGAAGTGATACAACCAACCCAAAAAGAGTGTGGGGACTGATTGGAGAAAGAAAATAACACAGCACGTGAGTGGTCTTTTTGAGGAAGACAGAACCAACTGAGCAGGATTTAACAGTTAGGTAGATTTTTTAAATAACCACACTGTCTTATAAACCGCACAATGCAAGCATGTGTTTGTCAACAAAACATAGCTTAAGTTTATTCTGAAAGGTTATAGGATCATAGAATGGCTTGGGTTGGAAGGGGCCTCAAGGATCAAGTTCCAACCACCTACCACAGCACCTCAACACCCTTTCAGAGAAAAATTTCCCCCACATGTAATCTGAATCTTTCCTCCTTTAGCTTAAAAATATTCCCCCTTGTTCTATCACTATCTACCCATGTAAAAAAATGGATCGTATGGTATTATATTATAATACAATAAACGTATTGTGAAGGTAAGGGCATTGTATGGAAGCTCTGAGATTTAAAATTTTTCTACCTAAACCATTTTTGATCAGCATTGTCACTCTGTTCTTAAACACATTCATATATAGCTTCCTCTACGAGTTTCTTTTAAAAAGAACGTTCTTCCTAAAACAGTGGAAAAGCCAGCTAGCCCTCACCTTTTTCCTTTTTGAAGAAAAAAGTGCCAACACCTTTTCTAATTTGTATTAAATCCCCAAAGATTACTTTTTCTTTTAAATGAAAGAAATGTTTCTCAACCCAAATTGGCCCCAGAAGTGCTGAAAATGTTTTCACAGTAGAAAACAAAAGGGAGCAAGGCAAGTGAAGTTAAGGCACATGATATGCACCAATGTCATCTCATTTTTAACTGTGGTGTCTATACACAAAATCAAATAAAAGATCATGTGAAACATAAAAATGAAAACCAGGTCTAAGTTAGTAATAACAACACAGGTAACAGGGACAAATTCATCAGTGTTCTCACTTTTTTTTTTTTTTGCTTCTCTTCTGCAGTAAAACATGCATCATTTGCAATTAAAACAAGCAAAGCTCCCTGAAGAGAAAACAGCTTATGCAAATATATATTTTCTTTTTTTTTAGAAAGTGAAGAATTCCTAGCTTTACATGCCCCCTATTTTGCAATCCTAGCTAGGCTAGGCCTAGTCCCGGTAGAGAACTAGTTCTGGTAAAGGCCAATTCTGGCCTTTATTTCTAACATGAGAAACAGACCAAATACTGTGCATAGAATATGTTTGTAGTGCAGAACAGGGTCACAGGCAGGTGAAACATTGCTTCTTTTTCTTTGGTGAAGTACCACTTCATTTCAGTAGGGCATACTGAGCCTATAAAATTAACAAAATTTGACTCATAATTATTTAAGCTTTCTCTGTCCATCTAAAGAATCTAAATATTCTAATTCAGGAAGGTTTTTAAGAACATACCCAAATCATTCTGATAATTTTAGCTACTTAAGTTGATGCAACCTTTTAGTTTGGATAAGAGCTGTTGATCACATCAGATAATAAACCTGCCTCAACTTCATTCACAATCCTGTGTTTAGTTACAAAAATATAACACCATACAGGGAAACAGGGTAATTACTTACGAATCCACATGATTTTCAAAGGAAAGGAGGATTGGAAAGGGCGATGTCTTAAATGCACACTCAGCAATAGCTTCTATTACTTCCTAAAGAATCAAAATACACACAGTTACAAACTCATGTCTCCATAGAAACAAGTATTTTGGTGTTTGAAAACAGATAAACCCAACAGAAATTGTATCCAAACTACCTAAAATCATACTCAGATCTTCTATCCTAAACATCCTCAAAAGCTATACATGAGCTTTCTGCAGCAACCAATTTTTTCTGCCTGAACTATAACCACATCTCCAAAATGTCTGATGAATCTCCTGCATGATGCTTCTCTTCTAAGAAGACTTATGTGCCTAAATCAGAAGTTCAAATGTAAAACTTGGCCTTTGCACAGTGTTGTTCCACGCCTGAAGCTATACTTTTCATGAATTTTGCATAATAATAATGACACTGACAAACTCATATCTTCTACAAAGTTATCTCATATCACACTCATATAATCAACACAAGCAGATACCCTTAAAATCCTTAGTGACTGACTTACAAGTTTTAGTTCTCTGTGATTTTTGATGAGAGAAACCTCTCCAGAGCAAAAGAAAGGAGAAAGTGACTCAATTATAACAGCATAGTATTAATCACAAAGGGCTCAGAAATTTAAAATTATGTAGAAGTGTCATTTTGCTTTTGCTAGAAAGTAACGACTGTAAATATAGCAGCTTAATCATTTGGTGATACTAACTTTAGTGAGGTACACGATACAGCGATGCACTCAGCATTAGAAATGATTCTCAATTTCCTATTGGAATATTGATCTTTTTTTCATGACAACTTATTGAGTACTGAAGGTTTTACTGTTCTCTCTGTCAACTTCTGGAGTTTGAAAGATCTCATAAGCCTGTTCCACCCCCAATCATAATAATGACTAAAAATTTTAAGATTTATTTATTTCAAACTAGCATTCCATGGGGATTCCTTTTATTCACTTTCCGTACTTGAAAATGCTAGATTCAAAAGTGTAAAAGAAATGCACTTCCTAACATGAAAGCAGACTTTCTGGTCCATTCCTTCTGATTCTGGGCTGAAAGTAACGCATACGCCATCTCAAGATCTGCTGATATAAGCTATGCTATGTCCACAATTTACAGCCTTTACGAGAGGCATGAACTGTCACAGCATGTCTTACAAGATGAGAAAGTAGCTTCTTCAGCACACTCCAACAGGTGATGAATGACTCCATTTAATAAACTGCAACCATCCAATATGTGAATGCCTCACATATCACTAACAATTCACATGCTTCAACTAAGTCTTTAAAGAAAGCAGAAAGGCAAAGTATTTACTGAGGGAACAATAAGTGGTGCAGAGTGCTGCATGAAAGCTGGTAGGAAGCTGCAGTTTCGCAGCAGTGATTCTCCCATGGGCGAACAACATACAACGGAGTGACTCTTGCTGCACGCTCTTTCCAGCACCAGTAAATCACTAAATGCTGATGGCACCTTACATTGTTTGTAATGTGGGACTCTCAAGACCATCTCTGGCAGTTTTGCCATTGCAAGAGAACAGCAAGACTGAGAATAGGATTACAAATATTAGGTCATCTCATCTAAATGCTTTCTACCCACATCACTGCTGTTGGCTTGGTCTCCACCCACTTATATCCTACCCCCTTTGCTTACAGAGCATGACCCAGGGCTTAAGAAGACTGGAGACTGGGTATGAAAGCACTGCTGAGAGCAGTCCTGAGGGAGGCCTTTCAGGCTCTTATGCACTGCTTTAGCTGCAAATAAATCCATGAAGACCCATGAAGACACTTTCAACTGCATTCTCAGCTGCAAAAAGGGATAAAATTCAGCACATACGAAGAAGAATAGCCTAAAAGAGTAAAAACCAGGATGACATTAATGAAATTTGTGGATAAAAACCTCAGATACAGGGTCTGTGGCGTAACAGTGATTCAGTCTCACAATGCCTTCAAATGTAAATGCAAATTCTCTATGGTCAGAAAAGAACAACATGCTAAGTGCCACATTTTACTTCTGCTGCAGAATGACTCACCTGAAACAGGTCCCCAAGGTATTTACAAGTACACAGATTCCTGTTTATGGCATGAAAAATATTGGTTCCCTATAAGATCACATCCTTGCAGCAGCTTGCAGTCTGCTGCTGAGAAAAATCTTCTAAATGTCATGAAGCAAGGCAAAAAGCAAACAAACAGAAAAAAAAACTACTAAAACCTCAGAACAAAAACTCCAGCAACATAGGAATGGGCAGCACATACTGCTTCTTTCCTTGTGCTTCAGAAAGTCTATGTGAGGCAGTGAAAGGCGAGACAGTGAATGTCTGAGACACTGTGTGCTGCAGTCGCGCCAAAAGCATGAACTGACAAATGATTTAATATTCGAGACCCAGTAATCACTCTGAATTGATTCATGTACTTCTGACACATTATTTCACTATCATTTTGCTCCTCTTAATCCAAGCAGCATACGTTGAGTGTTGAAAAGAAAAACAGCAGTCAATACATTTTTACAATTTCTGTGTGTAGAAAAATATTTGCCCTGAACTGACACACAAAATAAACTTGATTTGTTTTAAAACCCATTCCACGCTTCTCCTGCAAAAACAATGCTTAGAGTTGAACTTCTAAGCTACCAGGATGGCCGCCACCAGGGCAATTCTCATTCCTACCAACCCTCCTTTTAAGAATCAGGTTAATTTTGTTTTAAATTCCAACTCACGGCCGAAGAAGTTGAGAGCTATCTACCCTAACCAAAGGACTTTCAGCAATCAAACTCTGTGCATATATACATAAATGGTTTTCATCAGTTTCAGGAGAAAGTTAATACCGAAAGTGAAAGAAGGTTGTGTTTTACATTTTCCTGTGATTAATTCAATCAGTGGAGAGTTAGAGAAAACAAATTGACAAAAAATAAGGAATGTTCTGGTGTTGAGTGAAATTTGGTGTTTTGTCTGTGTGGTAGTACTGTTATTTTTTTCCTCAAGGAAGGAAATATAAGATAGAAGAAAAAACAACAGCAACTCATGCTTCAGATGTGGGAGACATGCTTCAAATTTGTAATTTGTAGAAAAACCACATCTATCACCTTGCAATATAACCAAATTCAGAAATTGACATTTTTCCACATCTTCGTGCACACCGGTAATTCTAGAAATATATTTCCATAGCGAGTTAGTGTCTCAGATGAACAAGAATTACTTCTTCACTCTTCAAAAATGGTATCTCGAGGTATCGTTACAACCTACGCCGACTACCAATATTAACACTATGGCAAAATATCTTTATCGCATTCCTCGAACAATTCAGATCAAAAACATCTTTGACAGTAGCAACCAGGTAACAATTTAATGTTATTGCTAAGGTAGTGCTTTTACCTTTTATTACAGAAAAGGGAAATGGAAGATGAAATTCAGAAATACAGGTTTGAATGGCATTAATATCTCCTCACATTCTCCAAAGCTACTAATTTTTCTCCTCTTGTACTTCAGATCTGATCCCCAGTACCAGGGACAAGCATAACCACCAAAAATCTCTTCCCCTACAAGGTTCACCTCTTCCAATGCTTCCACACATACTCTGAAATCTCCACTTAAAACACCTTTTTACTTGTAAATTTTTCCTCCCTTCTACCTTTGCAGCAATATTGTAGCAAGGAACTTATCACATATTTTATGTGGAAAAAAAACCTGCCCTAGCTGAAGCCAGCCACCCCAGCACGCTGTACTGCTGTACCTTGAAAGATATTTCAGTTGTCATAGTGAAGCCGTGCGTAATGACCGGCTCTTCTTCAGCTGTTCTCCCTTTCCAGCAGTCCAGCTCCACACAGCGGCAGCCTGACAGAAGCACTTGCCGATACATCTCCACTGAAGAGTTCCCAGCCAGCTGTCCAGCTGAGACAACATAACAAGGACGTGAAAAAGGAGAGTCATTTTAGGCCCCGGGAATAAATACAAATAATCTAACGATAATTAGAGTTAACAGCATCTTTTACCCTCGGCTGACAGGAATAACACTCAAAGGCATACAAAATACATAATGATTTCATGGAAATGACTTAGGCAGAGTCAATGTCATGGTTTGCGTTCTGCCATAACTTAAATCGTTGTGAGTGAGGAAAAATAACTTTATCGAAGCCAATTCATAAACTTCTGCTAGACAGAATTAATATGAAATAACTTGTATCAGTTCTAAGGACTTTGTTACCCTAAACCAAACAATGTGAAATCCAAAGAAAACTCAGGACAGCAATTCTCAAATACTATGCCATGTTCACTGCAAGATAAAATCAACTTCCTGCACAATCGCTAATGGTAGGTACCATTACCAGGTCTCAAATCTATATCTTAACACTGTAACCACTGCACTGAGTTGATCAGTAAAATTTCCTGATGTGACACTATATTATGTAGGAAGAAGTTTAATTAGACTACTGACTTCCAACAATGGCATAATATAAATCTAAAAATAAACAAGGAAAACTTAGTTCTTCCCAAACTTCAGAAGTATTAAACACTAAACAAACAAGTCCAGTTGTTGCGTTCAGGGAAGGATCTACAGCCACAGTGCTCTCTGCTGTTTCAAAAGGTTGGGCTCCAGTTGGATGGATACAAATTTCTTCAAGCACAGAGAGAAAGATAACAGAAGACCAGCCTAGTGCTTGCTTTCTATGTTAAGAAAATGGATGCAGCTTCCTGCTTTCTAGCAGATGCGTCAAGAAGATTTTTATGGATCCTTTGGAGGGAATTCACTTGCATTCTAAGGAGGCAGTGAGTTCATTTATGCTGAAGATTCTTCACTGATGGGAGTTACACAGAATGTTTTATGCAGACAAGCATATAATACAGTACAGATTAATCCTGGTTTTATTGTCTCTTTGGCTCTATGTTTAGGTTTTATGCTGAGAACTATATGTTTCAGTTGGCTTCACCAACAGTACTGTCTGTTTTCTATGTGTTTTTATAAACAGTAACAGAAAATCTCTTCTTGTTGGAAAGTTCCCGTTTAATTCTGTGTGTCTGATGTGTGAATTGAAACAATCATAAACACTCAAAACATACTAACATTACTCCTATTGAAATCCTTAAAATTTCTCAGCACCTACTGGAACCAACAGGAAATACATGTTAATAACATAATTTGGCTAGTGTTGGAAGGTTCTGAAAATCTAAATGGAGTCAGCAAAGTGATGATGCGTCGCTTTCATCCTTCACTTTCTTGTGTGCCACTCCTTTGATTATGGCAGATTATCTCTACCCACACAATAACCGCCGTGGTGCTATCTCAGTACCTGTGGTAATCAGTGGCTCTTTGTCTTTACAGGGTACAAACAAGCAGTAGCACAGATCAGGGTACAACAGTACACATTTCCATGATATTCATATCTAAGCAACTGACATTAAATGGGTCCACTGCGCTCTGCTGCCTAAAAAAGCACATCCACTTAGAGATCTTGTTTTCATGTTCTCTTCCCTGGGTCTCAAAACATTTTTATTTGCATTTTGATTAACAAATTATTTTATGATTAACAAACTACTATATCTGCTGAGAGATGACCGGTCATTATTACTAAGCATTTTGGACTACAAGATCCATAACCTTCAAAAGTGCTTAAGTAAATCACGACATGCATCACTTGCCATGTAACAATTTTTGCACACTACCTCGTTAATAAGCCTCAACCCTTTTGGAAGGATTCCTGCTAAGGGCAAGAAGATGTTTAACCTCCAAAACATTCAATCTTAAGGTACACTCCTAGACCAAGCACAAAATGACAGCAAGGATTTCAGTACTCTCAAGAGCTTATTTTTCTAAATTTAGATTATTAGAGACGTTTGCTCAATTTTTTAATCTACATTATTCATAAACTTGTCATGTCATTTGCATCTATTCCAAAGTGTGCTAACACAGACACTAAGGGGAATAGCTGCAGAATGATATTTTTAATATCCTGAGTACAGATCAAATTTGTAATACTGGAAATTGAAAACATTATGTATGCCCTTCTATAACACATACAGAATCCACAATAGCACCACAATATTTTTAACACCTCATTTCTCAAGTAGAAACAGATTTTGCCAGATACATATATTACGTATATAACGTTATAACATATTATAACAAAGGGCCAAATCATAATTGACACAAAAAAGGACACTAAGGCTAATAAGCCTATACTCATTCAAGCTGAGAACATGACCAATGTTTCCCCATATGCGCCAGTTCCACAATTCCACAGCTTGAAGTGACTTGTTTCTCAGCAAATGCATCTTTGTTGGATTTATTCACTGCTGTTTTTCTAAGTGCAAGACACTAGGAATGCAGGAACTTAACATTTAATTATGATCTTCAGATGTTTATCTTCCCCAAAATTGGTCCCAGTTGTTTATTGTCCCTTTATTACTCTTGAAATGGAAGCTGCTCCTGCCACCTTAACCACCTATCACACCATTTTCTCCCAGCATGAAAAAGCAGCTGCACACTCCCTTTGCCCTAAATAAACACGATGCTAGATCTCATCTCTTCAGGGAAGTCCTGGAAAAGCAATCTCTGCTCTTGATCATACGTTGTAGCTTTCAACATGTAAACTCAGACCCCTGTACTACTGGGAGTTTGGCTTTTGACTCAAGCAGTAACAGAAGGTGCTGTTTTTCAGATTTTCCAGGCTCAGTACATTTATCTAAATTTATTCTCCTCCCAAGATATTTCACCACACACATGACTGTTGAATTAAAACCCATGCATGGCTATTCTGCTACTGTTAGCCTAAACAATGCTCTTGCCCTGCACTGTTAATTTTAATGCTTCACACTGTACCAAAGTAGGATATGTGTCTAGCTTGGTCCAGCCAACAGCAAGAATACATTTGTCAGTAGCAATGCAGGTCCAGCAGAGCAGAAGATGTAACTCTTGCATATGGCAGGAGGGCTGGGGCTAGTTAGTCTGAGTCTGCATTTGTGCTTAGCTGTCAGTCGTACTCAGGCAGCTGCACTGCTGCAGCCAGGCTACATGACAGAACTGGCACTGGGCGTTATGGGCTCCCAGCAGTGGGACCTACTAGACCTTGAATCCTTGCAACCCTCCTGCACACCTAGCTGAGTCTCTCCAACTGCACTGAAGGCGAGACACCCACAGGGACCTACTAAAGGAGACTTTCCTCTGCTCTTTTCAACAGTTTTATCCTCCTTAAAGAGGGGGAAAATAACAGTTCTATTTCACTATCCTGCCACTGGTTGGCCTTAAGACACACACACACACACACACACACACACACACACACAAAAAAAAAAAAAAAGATAAAAAGAGAGACGATAAAAGGCACAGAAGATCTTGAAAACTCACAGAGTGGTAGCAAATGAAATACTACTGACAGGTAACAAAACACTTCAATGATCTTTATTTTTCTTCTTGAGAATCCAAAGTCGATCTCATCAAACAATTGGTTTTTTTTTAGTCTTTATGTTGACCTCTGTTGCTAATGGAAGCAAACTTCCTCTACGAATTTTTGTGCCAACTGCTGATCACGACTGTAATGATTAGTTTTGCCTTAAGGATACAATCTATTCAATTTTTTCTCTCCTTTTTGCATGACTTCCACTCACTTTAAATCTTGAAACTCTCTTATTTGGAATATGGCTTCAGAATGAGAGTTCGATCTGGCATGAGTGAAACTGGTACATGTACCCCGTAGGACAAAAAAAGGCAAACTGAGATTTAACAGGACAAGTACAAGCATCCAGCTGTCAAAACAGGAACAAGTATACAAAAATCTTTTACACAGCAGGATGTCCAAGGAACTTTCAATCAGAGGTCTGCCTGAGTAATCACTTTCTCACAAAAGCCAGTTGTCTCAGAGGAAGATGCAAGAGAGCCTCACACAGATAGGAATCACCAACTTACAGAAGCTGCCCAAGATCTGCAGTGTTTGCTGAAAGCTGTATAAATCTGTACACTGACAGTTCATTTAATCTTAATCCTCGCTAATCTGACTCCAGATGGTGACACATCATATGCAAAACCATCAGTTTGTCCATTTAAGGTATAAAAACCAATCTTCCTTATGATAATGTCTAATCATTCAAAACTTCAGCAGCTTTTCCTGCCCCATCTTCGAACTAGGAATGGATCAGCAGGATCCACCCCTCCTCCTCACCTGAACTCTTTTGCAGCCCACCCTGCCTCTCAGGAGAGAGAAAGTCCTCTGCACAGGTGTGCAGGAATTTATTTTCAGAGTGGGGCACCAAAGTGGAGCCTCAGCAAACTCCTAAGACCTTCAACAAATATCATCTTTCCTCTATGAGGCAACAACAGCTTACTCTCCACCGATTTCTTTTTTAGTTAAAGTTAACTGCTAAGTTAATTTAACGACCGAAGTAAAACACTGTAGCTGTGGAAGCTGCTTCCACAGAACAGGCCACAGCAAGCAGACGGAGGTCTGCAGCTTCCCTCCTTTGAGGCAAAGTCATCGTGTTCAAATCAACCTCATCTCTAAAACTCAGCTCTTTCGCTCAGTGTTGCACAAGCTTTCATAATATTCCGAAGGGGAATAATGAAACAACCCCTTGAGTTCTCTTACCCTCTATTTCACCAGGAAGGACTTGGTGGGGCTGGCAAATAACACAGACCTTGATCTTCTCAGCTGACCACCTGAGCTCAGATCAGCTTGAGGGGCATGAAGCAGCCAGTCAAAAATTGCTCTTAGAACAAGCTCATGCTCAGATTGAGTACTGCCCATAATTTCTTCCTTTCCATACGCTGCTGTCAACTTGGAAACTGCAGAGATAGTGTTTTGGAGACTTTTAAAGTGAAGAAGGCTTTAGGGAAGGGCTGACCGCAGATGATAGACAGCAGTTGTGACTGAGGAATCACTAAGAACAGAAAAGCTGGAGGATGCTACAGGAGCGACCATAGAATCAATAAAGGAGAAGAGAACATGTTTCTCACAAGACCCTTTACAGAAATATCTGAAAGTACCAGACTGTAAGCAGGGAAGCAGATGTCTAGTGGTTGGCGACCCTGTACGTAGCAGAGGGTTGAAACTAGATGATAATTATGGTCCTTTTCAACCTAGGCCATCATTCTATGATTCCATGCTCAGGGTGAGTGGCATAGTCCCATGCTGGCTATGTGCTCTGACACGACAGCTCCACTATCTACTGCTGCTATTCTTCTTTTTCAAAGAAAAAACATATGTTATAGACCTGTGATTTTCATATTTAGCATGTTACATATGCAACAAGTTGCATAGCCAATGTGTACAATGTTAGCAACAATACATAATCATAAATTCCTCTTAGACTTTGGGTGCTGCTGAGAGAAATGCTGCAACTTCACTCCCCACTGTGACAACCTGAGGCAAGGCTGGTGAGAAAAAAGAAAAAAAAGCAGTTGCACTTTGAGAGTTCAGAGGAGTAAATAAAAAAAATGTGACACCAGTGAGAGACAGGAAAAAAAGTTTCTAAAAGATAATCCTCTAATCTAGCCTAGGTTCACTGCAAATCACTTCTTTATCAATGAGTTTTCACCTGAAAAATTACCTTTCCCTAAGAAAAAGAAAGCATTGACGCTTTTAAATAAATAATCAGGACTTGATGTACTGCCAAGGGTTTCTACTAAAGGCTAGGAAAATGATCTTGGTAATTAAAAATAAATTCAGAGTGTGCACATGTTTCTTTTTATGTTATAATATTGTCTCTTTGTGTATTATTTTTCTGGGTTTAAAAAAACAACAAAGGGAAAATAATTGGTAGAATATTAAGAACAGAAATAATAAAGTAAGGCTGGATGGAATGGTTTTCTTATTTTTCTAATAATTATTACAAGATTAGTTGCTATTTCACAGCTCCTGCGAGGGTGTTACTGGAGCTTCACTTCCAATGCCATAAGCACTTCAGCTGGCCCTTTGAAATCTTGGGATAAAGAATGGTTTGCCATCATTAATTTCACAGATTTCAGCTGAATTAACTCCTTTCTGGAAGATTGAAAATGTCATATTGTCTATTGCTGTATTGGGTCTAGTCTCAATGCAAAATCTAAGGCTGTCAGTTTTTGTAATACATGGATAAAAATTTCATCATAAATCTCACTGTAAGCCAGCTGCAACATGCTTACTGAACATAATGAACCCACTGAAAAGCAAGGGTATGTGTTCTTCTAAATATGAAAATACACACTCTTCACTGGAATTTGAAGGAGATTCAAACTTAGTTTCTCCATCCCCTGGGTTTATTCTGATTTACATCCCCCAGTTTACTAAGTCAGGAATTTTATGCTAATTTAAGTCTGAGGATCATACTTCCAAATGAAATTTCTGCAATTCGTTGGACATGCAGGTGAAGAAATCTGAGATGCAATTTTGAGACAACTTGACGACTTTCACATAAAAATCAAATGGAATTTGGACAATTTCAGGGTTCTAATTGATAGAATTTTATGATTCTAAGGTGAACTTTCTGCTAAAATAACTATGTTAGGTCATCCATGTTGCAATTAAAAATTTAGAAAGGATTGGACTAATAGCAAGTTTCTATCCTTAATTCTTTGTTCTTTGGCTTCCACACTTCTGGACTTTTAGGACATTACTGCCCTGATCAGCTTTAATATCTGTAGTATGGTACTGGCTATCAGTGGTACTGATGGTATCTAAAAATCTTAGCTCAGACATTAGATATGCAGTCAATGACCAGATTTCCAATCCTTGCAGATATGAACTGACTGAGAAAGCTACATGCCATGTTGGGACCTCTCCAATCTCTGAATCAAAGCAAATTTCACTGAACTCACAAAACTGTGAGATTTAATGTTTAAGGCAAATTCATTAGCTACAGAGATATTTCCTATTGATCTTGCATACCTGCTTGGCTATTCTTGGTAGCCACAGAAAGCACATTGCCTCTCCTTCTTAAATAAGAACCCATTCTTGGAATCCTATCTAAGTAGAAGGAAACTTTCCAGGAGCCTCATTAGCCTTCATCAGACATTATCTAAACAACACATCTGTTGCTCATCAGTTAATGAAGATATATTTGATGTATGAGTTGGAACAGTTAGAAAAACAAACTGTAAGTGTTACCCTTGCCTCCTTGAAGACTAAGCACTGCATCACTTACACTGTCACTTTCGGTATTCTTTATGGTATCAAGACAAATATACTATGAATTCTTGTAAGAGAAGAAATTAGATCTCTCAAATAATGTACCTGTGAGGTAGGTGTTGTGTGAGGAATTGATGAAATAGTGTGACAGTGGTTGAGACATATCTTCATTTAAATCCAGTTTCTCAGGTGGAACAACGCCGTTTTCTTCTCCGCTCAGGTATCGCATAAATCCATCCACTGATATCTGCCCTGAGAGAAACAGATAAAGGGAAAGCAGCCATTACTTTCAAGTACAGATTTTATGACATACAGATATTGTGGCAAAAATACACGATGGTGTATGCAACAGACTGGTCTTTATCTAGTTATTAATTTTTTTTCTTCTTAAACTGATCTAATTTTCAGTCACATCAGTTACGCACATCTCTTTACCTGTACCAAAGAAAGATCCTTACATAATCAGAGACAATCAAACGCACAGGAAAATTAGAGTTACAAACTGCTACATGAACAGAGAAAATAAACCACGGTGTATGAGGGAAGAAGGTATCCTGGGAAGCAAAGAAATCATCCCTGATGGAAGAAACCAAGAAATGAGCAAACAGAACCACTAAAAGAAACCGGGTAACTTCAATCACTTTTGAATATGACTCAGTGTGTTGTATGATGGCTACTAAACTGCAAAACAAAGTAAACCAACTAAATGAACTACTTTTCAACTGGGAGCTAATCTTTTTTATTTAAATCTTCTACTATTGTAGTGTTAGTGCTGATTTATATATTTAGAGTAAAAAAAAAAAAATCCAGTAGTCTCTAATTATTAACGTAATATAACATAATTATTAAACTGAACCAATCAGATACATTTTTCTTTACCTGATATTTCTGCAATTTTGTTTGGATTTCACATGCAGATTTAGTTTTTTAGCTTCAGTTAATTCAGTTACTTCCTATAGTAAAATAGAACTTCTGTAGCTGCCTTGAGATTCTCCAAAGATACAAGACTGATAACTTCCAACAGTGACAATTTCTTACCTCTTGCCTCTACCCCAAAACAGTAGAGCATAGTATCTCTACCCAAAAAAAATCTTTAGTCAATTGATTGTGGCATTGAAAATGGAACAGTTCAGTTCTACTCCTAGCACAGTTATGTTACTCTCTCTTTCAATGTCAACTCTTTTTTATCTGTAGAACAGATAAACCTCAGATTTTTTTAACCTCAGATTTTTTTAATGTCTGAAAAGCAATGGGTAATCTGGAGTCATTTTTGTAAAGCTTATAATCACATGATGCAAATATAGTACATAAAGCTTTTACTTGGAATCTGTATTGGGATTTGGCTCTTGATCAGAGAGGAAGAGATGCAACATTCTTATGTTCAAACTGTTAATTTTCATAACAACCTAAGATGGCAGCATTAAAACGAACCTATCCATATCACTGCATTTCTTGTCATAATACAGAGCAATGCAATTACCATTCATTTTCATGGCAACAACTGTATGAAACAACTGGTTGGAAAGAAAAACATCAAGTCCACCCACAATGTTAAGACTGTAATCGCAGTGCACTCTTGCCAGGCTCCACAGCTGGTTTGTTATAGAGAAATTAATCATCCACAGACAGAGATCTATGTACTTTAATGTTTACCAGGAAAAAAAAAAAAAAAAAAAAGAGAAAATCAGAAAAAAAAAAAATCCCTCCACTGAGATTTTTAATGGAACAACTATTTATGAACAACCAATCTGCTGCATAAGTCTACCGGAGAGACATTATGAGTGCAAACAGTATCAACTGCCATCATGGAGTTTGCTTGAATTAAAATCCATTTAACATAAGCACTGCACCAAGTTCACAGGGATTTAAACATTGTGTATTTTCACACCAAGCAAGCAACATCCTACAGAAGAAAAAAAATGGGTAAGATCTGAATGGGATGGCTGCTACATTACAGTGACATGCAACTTCTGATGTTCTAAACAGCTCAAAGAGAGTTAACTTCAGTATCTCTATGTTGTTTTGAACATATTCCTTTTTGTCAAAGCAAGATTCTTAAAGTTGCTCTGTCATTCCTTTTCCAGGCCGAAATGAAACACAGTGGCTTTTGTACATATCAGTCCTCCAAAAAACCCAACCCAGTGGCATCATAATCACAACACGTCAAGAAAGAAAAGCTTCTTTTCACTGTATAGAAGCTCATGTTAGCTCCTATAGGTGATGTTCAAACATCTCAAAGTGATCTCTGTTAATACTCAAGAGTACACCTGAATAATTTGTGTTCTTGCAGTCCATCACTGTTTTACAAATAGAGAACTGAAGCTAAGGTTAATTAGTGGACAATACACCAAGGTAAACTTGTGGATTAAGTGAGGACTGCAAAATCTCTTCAAGTCTGTTTGGGTGCCTGTGGATTAAAAGGAAGCAAGGCTGAGGGCCTCTGTTTCCATTTTCATAATATAAAGCACAGTAAAAACTATTCACAAGTATAATTGCACACTTTCTGAGCTGCACAGTTATCTGAGCTTCTGGTGGTAGAATGTTATTTCCCACGTCATAATTAAGCAGTACGCATTTCATAAAGTGATCCAATTTGCAAGTATCAAAGCCGATATTGCACCAGAGAGAATTTGACTGTGAAACAGAGACGGCAGATGTCAGAGAGACTTTGCATCCTGGATATTAAAGAGTAGATTGTTTGTGACCAATGTCAATGATATTCTGAAGCCAACTACAGCAAGGATGATCCTCAGTGGAAAGCAATCAGAAATGAAATAGCCTCAATTTATTGGTATGATTTGTTCTTTGTTTTTGTAGGCATACTACACATTTACCTCAGACATTACCAAGAAAAAATAATCTGTAATCATTTCTTCCAATGACACCTGTCACCCTTTATCTTCAGATACATATTACAAAGATTTCATGGTATGATTAGATATAGAAAGCAAGTAAAGACACACAATAGGAAAAGACACATGGAAAAGACAGACTCATTTCTCTACTTTTCTTATTTTCACCACATATATAAATTGCCTTACAATCATCTAAATGCTAGGCCTTCAAAGCAACTTTTAAATACTTGCGTGCTTTACGTATTTAAAATTGTAGTTAAATGGCTTGCCATTTTTTCATTCAATGATGCCTTTTAAATTTGGCCTGATGACACCAGAACAGAGGCAGATCACTAGTACTGACATAGTACTGTCCCCTTCAGCAGACAGTGGAACTGAGCACACCCTCAAGTTCACTGAAGACACCAAGCTGAGAGGTGCAGTTGCTATGACAGAAGGAAATGACGCCATCCCCAGGGACACGGACAAAGTTGGAGAAGCAGGCCCACAAGTTCTTAATGAAGCTAAATGAGGTTAATTCTGTAATTTATCTGATTAATTAGAGTTTTGCAATACAGTCACTCAGTAATGCTTCATTAAAATATTCAGAAATTTAGAAATTACTCCTTTTTTCCTGTAGTGTTTGATTTATACATTCAGCACCTTTTCTCCCAGTGCCACTGGATCTCCTACTGCTAAATACATTACCATTCTAAGGAAAAAATCACACACAAACACCCATGTATTTGCCACATGCACAAAGCTTCCCTTCGTCACCACATGCTTTACTTCAGATTCGTTAGCCTTGGGCAGCTGCCGGCTGCCCGCCAGGCCTCTCCCTCATCCTCCTCCTCAAAAGGATGTCAAAGGGGAGTGAAAATAAGATGCTAAAGCTTGTGAGCGAAAACAAAGGTAAGGGATAACTCACCAGTTACTGCCACGGATAAAACTGATTTACCTTATGGGAGATTAACAGCATGTTAGGCAATTAAATCCGGAGCAGGATAGTTAGAAGCAAAGGCGAAAACTAAATCTCCTTCCCCCCACCTTCTTTTCCCAAGCTTGGCTTCATTCCCGAATCCTCTCTCACTCTCCCATCTGGCACAGGAAAAGGGGAATGCAGATGGCTCCAGCCTAACATCCTGCAGGTGGAAGATACCCACCTTCTCTGGTGGAGGCTCTGGGGGGGTGGCCAGGCAGCGCCTGCCCCAACGCTGCAGCCCTCCCCTCAGGGCTCACAGGGCTCCTTTGCACACTTTTCTCAACAAGTTCTTTGCAGACCTGCAGCACTTTGCACTTTCTTAAACCTCCTTTCCCAGAGGCGCTGGAGGCATTGCTGAACGCTAAGCGCCGCTTGCAGTCTTGGAACCTTCTAGAGCATTCTGGAAACAGCCACAATCAGCAGCAGGGAACAGCCCCAGCTCCCCTCACAGGGGGCCCCACGGCCAGGCTCCACCCCTTCTGCTCACACAGCTGAATTGCCTCCACCTGTGCTCCCAGGGCTGACCGGTCCTTTCCCCAGGTGCTCAATCAGTGCTTCAGGCTGTGACTCAGCAGTTCCATACATACCTCAACGCTCATCTATAAATTATGTCAACTTTTACATAACTATAGAAATGAATCTGAGCAATAACATAAAAGAGCTAGAGGTGCTGGAAGCTCTGAAAATGTTTTTCCATCCCTCTCTTCACATTTAAGAATTTTAATGCCCTTCAAAGCCTCTTCCCCAAATGAGAAGGAAGCTGCTGAAGGAACAGGACCTTGACTCCTACTCTGTGTGGGTCCTGGGTTATTCCTGCTTTTCTTTTCTGCGTTGTGGATTTAAACGCTGCTTGCATTTCAGTTGCACATGCCACAACATCCTTCCTCTACAGTCCCCTTCTCCCCTTCACTTTTAATGTTTAGAAGCTGAACTTCATATGCCATTCACTTGGCATGAAATTTGTCAGTGATTGACCTGCTAGCTGTTTTCAAACCTCATTCTCCAATACAGAAAAGGAGAGGAAGCCCATTCAGGGGACTTTAGGAATGCTCCCACGCTCAGTGTTTCAACTGCAACAAAACGTGAAGCAGCCTGTGAGCAAGACATTCCACAACATATCTTGAATAGCTCCTGACGACATGCTCGGCTGTGAAATCCATGCAGAGAAAAGTCACCAGATTCACAGTCAAGTTAAGTCAACTAAACTTGATATTTTTTTCAGGAAATTTTGGTAGGAAAGAGAAGTGATTTCTTAGCGAAGGATGATATATTTAACATGGCTGCTAACAGACACTTGAATTTCTCGGCTGTGATCAGCTTCATTAAGTGAAACGTGAAGTGCTTGTGCAGCAGCTTGATCTTTTTCTGCATCTCTGGCTCCATCTGATTGCTTCAAAACAGTGACAAGAGTAGTGAAAAGCTCTGAGTATTCCGCAAGACTTTATTAACAGCTACAACTACATGATTGCATACTTTCTAGATCTTTTATACAGGATCAAAGATGTAAATGCTCATGGACAGCAGCTTAAAGAAAAAACACTTGAAAATGTAGCTGCCATTTTGCCTGTAAGAAACAAGGCTTCCCTGGGGTCAACATTTGTCAGCCATAAAAGACAAGAGAGTTCACTTCTGCCATTTCAAATACTTTTTTTTGGAAGCTGTCTTCAGGCAGAGGGCATATTTTTCTTGATGGACATAGTGGAAATGCACAGAATCTATAGGGGTAATGAAGTCAACCCATCAATTTCTTCTGTTCTATGATTAATGTTAAAAATACTGAAGTACCAATCTAACTGCTCTCTTCTGCAGCTCGTGAGACCTGGTATCTTCCCATTCCTGGGAGATGGTGCTTGTAAATTTGTCAGAAAACTGGAGTTCTAGCCTGCCAATTAAACTGGTTGATAGGATATGCCATACTTTGAGAACATGCTTTTCAAAGACGCTATCTGAAGACTTACTGTGTTGTTGTAAGGTTCTTTGTAATCCTCTTTGACAAGAACTAGAGATCCTCACATCAGGGGCCTGTGACAGTTTTTTTGCAGGGGTAGGACATTTTGAGGTTTCCCATGCCATCCTAGAAATTAACATTTGCATGTAAAACTGTTCTCATGCAGTCTCCAGGATTGCCAAAAACATCAACTGCTTTTGACACAACTATATTTGTTTTAATGAGACAGGTAATTTGAAAATTTCCTGCTTACCCAACCACTCCAGTGTGCCAGCATGACCAGCATACTGTTCTGGATGTGGAAATGCCTGTGGATCCTTGGGAGCCTGCCAGCTCAGCAACTAGAAAATGTAAACAAAGCCCTGCTCACTCAACACCTCCAGCACCCTCCCAAGCATAAGATAAAGAGATGTGAGGTTCAAAGCATCCTAGAAGCTTTTTTACTGGGTCAGTGCCTTCTGCAGAAGCACAGAATAAAACCCCGGTACTGAAGCAGTCTGTCTGGAGGAAATGTAAAAGTAAAGCTAATCCTGCCAACTTCTCAACCCAACTGATGTAAACTTTGTCTGGTCCCCCGTATTTCAGAAGGCAAGCTGTACACACAGCTACCTGATTGCTACTTTATTTTCCCCTGACCTGCAGCAAGCTCAGGTCTGTTCTCAGGATCCTTTCAGTTCTTTGGGTAAATTCTTGTGACAGCGCAGGATAGCAAGAGAGACACAACAGAGAGGAGAAAATACAACATATTTTCTTATTTGTGTTTGCACTTCAGTCACACAATTTTAAAATCAACCTTTCTTTGTTCCTTCACAACTGTGAATGTGGATGTCTTTGTATGACAATTAAAATGCCCCTTTCCTTGTAAGGAGTCAGTAGGCTTAGCTGCATGGATCTTTAACATTTTTTTTCATATATCTGCAAATCTAATAGAACCTTCCATTTGTTTATGTCTATTCTGTTCTTAACTCAGTCCTAACAAAATTAGAAGGTTCAATTCTGCCACATTTTCTTAAAGTAAAATAGAAAACAAATAAAAAAAGAAAAAAAAAACCCAATTAACTGACATCTCATATCTCCTACTCAGCAACAGATAATTATTGTGGCATTTTGTCTAACAGAGGAATCAAGTCTCATTTCATTTCATCTCATTGCATTTCAATGCAATCTGTAAAATTAATTACATTCATGGTAAATGCATACAACTGAGCAAGTCCTCTCAACTCAAAGATCAAAATCCACCAGGGACAAAAGGTATTTTATAATCTTATGAGAGATCTGCACAATATGTTCAATTATATTGCACAAACCAGCTCTACGTTTTGCAGCTCGAAATTCTTGTGCCCATGCCCTCAATGCACCTCTTGCCACTGGCCACACTTCAGTTACTATATGCCTCCTAGGTCTGCGTGCAAGCAGAGAAGTTCGCAAGAATGAACTCACATAAAATTCACAGTGTGGGACACAATGTGCAATAGTGACTCTGATAACACTTGCAGTATTTGCTCTTTTGGAAGTGATTTGAAACCCGCTCAGCATTAAAAACACATGTTATTATAATATTGCTATGGTGTAACTGGAATTTCAGTCAGCACAGAACTTTGTAAACTAGGGCTGGACAGGAGCCCGCTGTCTAATAACACTCTCTTAACTGCAAAGTCATTACAACAAGAAAATATGGTACAAGGTCAGCCCAGACAGAAAATGCTTGAACCCTACGATTTTATTACTGCACCCTAGGAAAGTCGATGCTACTCTACTTCACAAATATCACTTGGAACAGAAAAGACTTTCAGTTCACTGATTCAGATTTGCAGATACTCCCAAGCATCTACATGCCAACCATCATTTATACATAACAAGCAGGGGAAGACAATATCTCCTCCATGGTAGCAATTTTCTCAGCGATCAGCAAGGCAAAATATTCACAGTACTAGTCAAACAGTTTTATCAAATAATAAGTAAGGGGAGGAAGAGCAATACATTTTAATTGCTGTATCTGAATATTAGTGAAGCATTTAATAGAGTTTCTAAATTCAAATTATTCCTAATTGGAAAAAAACAATCTGCAAAAAGAACAGACAGAAGTAAACTGGGGTCAGGCTAGAAGATCACAGTCCCTTTGAATCTGAAAGCTGAACTGCTTGAAAGAAGTTCAGAGTCTGCCACTCTGACTGGCAGTAGGTCTAGCTTCATACAGACTTTTATAATGTGAAAAAGTAGAATTAATATCAAAATGTTTAAAGAACTGACAGTTTTCTGGGAGCTGATATCTAAACAAGATGATAAAGCTGTAACGAACCAGGTAAGTGGGAAAGAAATCAAACCAGAACATGCAAAATGGTAGTTAATAATTCTAGAAAACCAACAATTCAAAATGCAGAGCTGAACATGCCTAGAAATCCATCATCCTGAAAAGCAGAGAAGATAGAGAGTATAGAAATGTATTTATTTGCAGCAGCATCCAAAAATAATAGTTGGGAAGAAAAAAAAAAAGGCGATTGAGAGGTAAACATGCACGGCATCAAATGTATCAACATATATATCCATAAAGATGCTTATCCTACAGACACAATTCCTACAGACTCAATGCACATAATGCTTTGCCAGAAAACAAAACAAGCTTTCTTTGGCAATGTGTTCTTGAGAAAAAAAAGAACCAAACACCCAACAACAGAAAATCCAATAAAAAAGGAAGAGACCAAGACTCATTGCTCTTTCAATGGGGATACTGTGGTAGGACACAGGGAAAGTGGAATATAAATAGAAAATTGCATCTCATATACAATACCCAAAATAAATGTTTACTGAATGAAAAGCAGTCAGAGAGAGAAAATGCTGGCTGGAAAACACGCTGTGCTTAAGTAGTGTACATAAAAAAGTTTGCTCAGTATCAGTGAATCCATGTAGAAGTATCACATGTGCAAGGACAGTGAGATGTAAAATATTTTGCAGAGTAAGGATCATCAAGCAAGTAAAGCAGAATTAAATGTTTGAATCAGAAAGGTTTGTCATTCAAATGAAGTTATCACATCTACTTAATCATCTGTACAAATGCACACAGGAAACTAACACTGGATACAATTTGATATTTTTTGCAATGAAATGCTGCTAAAGGGAAGTCAGATTCTTGGAGTGAGTTTTAGAGGAGCTCAAGATTCTTAGTTTGCTCTAGAGAGAAAATTATAGAATCACAGAATGGCTTGAGTTGGAAAGAACCACAATGATCATCTGGTTTCAACCCCCCTGCTACGTGCAGGGTCACCAGCCACCAGACCAGGCTGCCCAGAGCCACATCCAGCCTGGCCTTGAATGCCTCCAGGAATGGGGCATCCACAGCTTCCTTGGGCAGCCTGTTCAGTGCGTCACCACCCTGAGTGAAAAACTTCCTCCTAACATCTAATCTAAACCTCCTGTCTTAGTTTAAAACCATTCCCCTTTGTCCTATCACTATCCATCCTCGTAAACAGCCATACCCCCTCCTGTTTATATGCTCCCTTCAAGTACTGGAAGGCCAAAATGAGGTCTCCCCGGAGCCTTCTCCAAGCTGAAGTATTTCCTAAAAGTTAAATATTTCCTATAGGCTTTCAGACAAGCCATCCCAAATAGCAAACCCCGAATTTTTTATTATAAGAGTTCTTTTCAACCAGAATAAAAACTTGGAAGCATTCCAAGGATGCAGATATCTCCACAGAGAAAGGAAGATAGAGTTTCATGTGAAAAAAAGAGAAGTTTCCAAATCTCACTTGTGTCTGCTGGTATGAACAATCAATTTTACTAAACCTTAAAGTGATCTTGCAATATTAAGCACGCTACCTCTATGTTATTTTATTATAAGTCAAAGGTTGTTTTTAGCTCACTTCAAATACCCACAAAAGAAGAGTTGTAAGGCAGGGGACTACAGTCTATGAAATGTACGTGTTTGGCACTAGTAGTGCTAGAAAGCAGCAACACATATAAGCAGGGGAGATTTTGACTACTCTTTCAAGATCTTAATAACATTTTTTCTTCCTCAAAATTTGAATGTAGAAAACATTTCTTTTAATGGATATTGATTCTCTAAACTCTCATAGCAGCTTTAAAAACCTCTGCTGTATAAAAGCATGGACACTGCTCTGATACGCTGGTAAGCAGAGGTGATGCGTAGAGAAGTAAAGTTGGAAATTGCCATACTGTAAAGCAGTGTTTTATTACTAGAAAACAATGTACATACACATATATAAAATTTGATGGCTAATAAGCTCTCAAATGTCCAACACTGTGATTCAAGCACTTTTTTATTACAGCTCTTTCACTATACACATTTAATCAGATCCCTGTATATATAGCATCAAAATTTCTCCTTGGTTCTCATCTCTTTTGAGTGTTCTGTGGACATTCTTACTTGTTACTTACCTTACTGATACGCTCAACCACAGACTCCAGTTATGTATCTAACTTCTAAACAAACTCCTAAGACTATGTTTACAAAGCTGTAATAATGCATTAGTCTTTGCTTTAATCCACGCTCAGCTTGGCTACATTGTTTTACACTCAGTCACAGACAGCTCTTTCCTTAAACTAAAATAATTTCTGAAGTATTAGCACACATGTATCATATGTATCTGAAGATCTCCTAATTTTAAGGAACGTGGGAAAATCCACTGTGGTAGAGATAAGCAAACATGCTCTCCTCAGTCTCAAGACTGACATGATGATCGACATTATCTCTAAGTTGGAAATTTTACATCTAAATCTATCAGAACACAGTGAGATACATCTCAGTATCCCAACAGAAATCTTAAGCTTGGCTATTTCTGAGCAGTTTAAGCCTCAAACTGCAATCATCTAAAATAATGACTATGGACAGAAAGCCTATGAGGTTACAGGGTTTTATGGATAGAAGTATGTTCTCTTCTGCTTTTCAGCCCAGATGCAGTAAGAAATAATTTCTGACAGGGTATGTTTTACATGCTATGGGAAAGTAGATAGTTTAGATCCAACTAAACATCTAAAAACACTACAAAAACACTTTCATACTTGTTCTAGCAGTGGAATAAGCACATTACAACATGGCAGATTTCTTTGATAGTCAGGGAACTAAATGAATCATGAAAAAAAAATAGACAAGACAACCATTAATCCAGAAATACTACAGTTATTCCTCACAATCCGAATGAAGGCAACTACTGGAACACATCACTGCCTTCCCAGACCTCTGGAAAATATGATCTGCAGAATGCCTTGTAGTGATCTGGTGAGATGTAATAACTTCAAATGGTGGCTTACTTCCAATTGCTAAGTTACATTAAAAGACATCTAAATCTACAGATCTTTTTTCTCTTAAGTGACACTTCTCTACATAAGCTATTGCTGCACTTGCCAAAGAGGCTGTTCTGCAGCATAATGGGAAGAGAGAAGAGTGTGAGCATTCTATAGGTGTGAAAATATGCTTGGAAAAGCCTGCATAACAGTTACTATTTTTAGTTCCAGAAACTCCTCCAGTTGTAGAAAAGATTTAATATTAAAAAGAAATGGGAAAGAATAAAGGCATGGTTGTACAAAGCCAGTTCACGTAAACTAAAAAAAAAAAAAAAAGACTTCAGCTCCTTACAAAGGACTTCCTTGTCTGTTCCTTAAACTCAGTCCTGCAGTTGCAGGCATTGCATTAATTGCTTTATTGCTTTATACAATCCCTTTCGTGAACAAACTGAGCTCTTGTGTTTCTTGTTGTTGTTACTATTTTTTTTTTTTTTTCCTGTTCTCATTACTACCTCTGATAGTCTGTGCCAGAACCATAATGTTAGGAAACTTCTCCTAATTTCCAGCTCAAATTTATTCAAGGCCACTTGATACCTCTGTGTTCTTTTGCCAACATTGTCTTAGCTTACCACTTCTTTCTGCTTCCCCAGTGTTACCCTGATGTATTTATGGGCAACAGTCATATTCCAGCTAAAGAATATTGTTATAGGAGATGATTACATCTGAGGTTACAAGGGAAACTTCCTCGTATGGTTGTTGAATTATAGTAGCACACACTCCAACTATGTTAACAGCCCTGATAGATAGCTACCAACCATACAGAAAAACTCAGGGAATTGTTGCTAGCTTCTCAAAGAAAAAACTCTCAAATTATCCAAGTCAACAAAAGGATGAGGCAAAAAAAAAAAAAAAAAACAAAAATGGCACATGAAAGAGAATGGGCAAATGTCACTGAGCTTGTTTGTGGCAGAGCCAAGAAAACTGTGCTATTCTGTCACCAGTTCTACATTTCACCAACTGGATCACAGCAGTTTGTATTCCATTTGTCCTCATAGGCCCTTTCCAGCTGCAAAGCACTGCCTTAGTAGCCATCACAATGAAGAGCCAAGACCCAAAATGTTTATTCAAAGTTTATCTGTGCTTGTTTCCTTTAGCACTCAAGTCTATGCTGTTTTATTTTTTCAGAAGTAAACTTTATCTGATATTCATCTTCAAATCATAAATCCTTAATGTTAAGACTGAATACCTCCTTGTGTTCCATAAAAGAGGCAATGGCACAGCAACAAGAAAAAAAAAAAACGCTGTTTAACTTTCAGAGTGAAATTTCTATTTATGGGCTCTGATAGTCCGAGGCTGACTCCAGCACAATGCAGACAGGCAACAGCAGTAGAAAAACATTTCTTCAGACCCCCTGCAAAGCAGTACTGATGTAAGATTCTCTTTTCCCATCCCTGAGTAAAAGCTTCAGATGAAGGGAATGATGCAGCCCCAAGCATAGTCCAAAACCTACTCTTATGTTGGCTTCATGGTCTTGCCACTCCAGGTTCTTTGAACCATTTTCAGTATTAGGATGTAGGGGACTGCCTGTAGGCTTCATTTTGGGGCCCATCCCCTGGACGTGAACCAGAAGTAACTATGGTTAGCTCACGTACTGACACCGGTGTGCTCAAACTGCTGAACATACATTATCATGACTAATTTATGCTCTGCAGTGCTGAAGATACAAATTCCACAATATGTCTGTCCATTTGACATTTGTCACAGTTTTACTGACATCAGTGCAGCTATTCCTGGTACCAGATATTAGTCCCAAAATGCATTTCTGCAAAGCTTATTTTTCTTTCAAAGTATCCACAGCACATACAGAAGATTAGGAGACGCCCCCTCCCTAGAATCCTAAACCTATTTTTTTATGAATGCTATCATTAATTCCAGGGCAATAGCAAAAAATAACTCTATGCATAAGCAGCTACATCTCAGAACCACAGCAGGTCCTACACTTTTAGAACGCAAACGAAGAAGAGAAGGTAAAAACTTTAGCACTTCTTACTAAGCCAAATACGGCTGTGTTATTGTTCACTGTTGCAAAATCCATTATTACTAGCTCGTATCACTGTTTAATTTCATGTTATAAAGTTGCTACACTCCAGTTAGGAAGATAAAGCACTTTACTTGTAAAGTGGATGCAAAAAAGAGGGTTACAGGATATCATAATTAAGGATTTAACATTCTAAAACATATTTTCATTTGAAAAGCAATCTTCCAGATAATTGCAAGATATTACTTCTACAACTTCACTAATAACTCAAAAAACAAACAAACAAAAACTAAAAAGGAAGCACAATACAGGATAGGAGGATATTTTACGTATTTACAAAATTTACCTATTTTACTTATTTTCATAATTTCCATGAACTTATTTTTGGTGATGCATCATTCACAACAACAGCTGCTGCATATATGTATATAGATTTATTTATATTATATTTATACTTAAAAATAATGTTAAAGGGCTTTCTAGCAAGCTATGTAATGGCACTTGTAGTGAACGTGGGATGGGCTACGACTTCTGTGTGGTGACAACATGCAATAGGCTATGACTTTGTGTGGCTTACACTTTTGAAACAGTAATAATTGGCGATTGGGATCTATTGTTTTGTTGCCATTTAAAAATGAGAAACAATGCTGAGAGCAATCCTCTTGAAAACTGGAATGCTGGAAAGCACTATAAATCCCAAAGTTAATGGGCTTTTTGATAAATACTCTTAATATCCAGTGTTGCAGTGAGAAGGCTGAAGGGTTTGGAACACTTTCTGCAAATGCTTCAGTGCCAGCAAGCTCCACCATTTGACAGAATGGTTTATACATCAGAATTTATGCTTTAAATATTATGAAGGATGTCTTAGAAGTGCAGCCACAATTGCACAGTACTTGTTTTTGACATTACAATCTGTTGCCTAGGGAATGACCCCCTTCTGCCACTGAAAGAACTCCAATGTGTAATTATTCTTAAGCAGTTAAAGCAGTTACTAAAAGGTGAATTTAATGTAGTGGGACCAAAATGCTTAAAATGTATTCATATTTAAGGAAGGAAAAACACATTTGTCCTGAAGCAAATATTGCCTGTTTTTAAGGCAGAAAAGCACATGTAGTAAATGCTGCATAAAATTAAATGCATCTTAATCTAATGTTAATTGCTTAATTTACTTCATTATCTAAGAAAAAAAGAAACAACAGCACAACTGTCAGTAAATACGCACTAGAAAACAGAATTAATACTGAAATTCAAAGGAAGTCAAAAAACCAGCTGCCCTAGAATCTTTCTAAATACATGCCTAAATAAAACGGACATGCAAGATGTATGAATAGGAGCAGTATGGAAAATCTAAAGGCCTTTTCTTCTGCAGATCTAAAGGTCTAGCACTTTAAAATAAAACAGGCAAAAATAGAATTTAAACAAACTCATATTTAAGACAAAACATCTACTTATCTCAAAAATGCCCCTAATAAGTACAAGCCATGTAGAGACCCATTGGTCAGGAAAATCTCCAAAGCCCCTTCAGACCATTTTAAAGCTTATACTACAGTCAAGACAATCTTTCCCACTAAAAACACTCTAAAATAATAGCTATTAATAACCTTTTTTTTTCTTTGCTTCCACCAAGTAGGATGGCTGGTAGCATATCTTATTGCTCTGGAATGACTTCAGCTTTTTCATTACTCTATTCACCAGTAATTATTTTTCTTGTATTCATCACTCTTAGTCTTGTATGCTTAGAGTTTACAATCAAGGGCCATCACTCCCGAGAGCTGAGGCACTACAAGCAGAGATACCTGAAATTCAACATCGATGTGCCTTCTCCTACCCATAATGTAGTAAGATCCTGAAAAAACGTATTTCTAATCAAGCCTTCTTGAAAGTAAAAGCAATAAGGAAATTCTCAGTCAACAAACTTGCAGCTGATTTATTAATACCTTTATCTGCACGGTAATTTGAAAAGGAAACCATTCTTTTAGTTATGCCATCTACCCAAAGAAAATGCACTGTAACCTGAAAATGCCAAATTACAAAATGCTACTTAACCAAGCCTAAAAGCATGTTTTTGCTGACAGCAAGACTGCTAAGCAGTACCAGGAACTTCTTTCTGCCTCCACCTGATAAGGAAACATGCTATACATTGTACAATAATCTCCTTCACTGTACAGAACAAAACATTAATCACAACAGCTTGCTGCAACCACACTAAAATACCACTTCTTATGCTTAACTTATGTAGATGTCAAGCCCATGTATGTGCTGATGTTTCAAAAGCTCAATCACGTTCCATATACAATATTACAAATATAAGTGGCATGCAGAAGCACAAGCAGCCTATTTAATCAAAACTATGCAACTTAAGGCCCTCATCCAGTAAGCTCGTAGGCATTTGATTTTACCAGGTACCTAAGAAGCCATGTTTCAGCAGTATAAAATATAAGATATGTTCTTGCTTACCATGTTCAAAATACTTCACAATATAGCTGCAACATGTACAGAAAAAGAGCTGTAACAGTGATTAGAAAATGGAGAATGATTAGATGCCAAGTGTTTTACACTCGCTTGATGTGAAAGTTGAGATTCAGTATGACCATTCATTAGAAATTCATTTAACTTGCTATGAAAGAAATAGAAGTAATTACAGCAATTAAGATTCAATAAAGAATTAATACGATGTTCTAAGAAATGGAGCATAAGAGATTTTGTATAACTATCCCTTCTTCCCACACCACCCATAAACTTAAGCATATGCTTAAAGGATTTATTTCACTGAGGCCAGGATGTTCTGTGTATTGCAAACATGAAATCTTAGTCCCACAGCATACATGCTTTCAGCAAATACTTTAATTCCCTGAGAACTGAAGCTATTCATTTCATGTTCGCAACTTGATGTGTACGATACTGCACACAGGAAAAAAAAAGAAAGAGACAATATGTAGCAATATATACTTTGTATATCTTTGTAAAAGGCAATTAGAAATCTAGGTCTTGTGGCCCTAAATACCTGAAAAGCAAGGATATTTGTCACTACACTTGTTTAAGCCTTTTGTAAAAGGTATTTTCTCCGGTGGTGATACAGAAAGCGTACAAAGTGAGAGCCCAACAAATATACGTGCCTTATTGCATAAAAATGCTGAACATTAATTCCTTTATTTCAGTGGGACGTCTGAACACAGGATTGGTTGTTTAAATAAATAAATGTAGAAATACTATAGAAATTAAAGTGAAAGTGGTCAGACCTTCACCACTATGTGCATGTTACTAAGTGCCTGATGTTCTAATAAAGAGTTAATCAGAAATGAGATAAGGAGCAGAGTTGGTCAGAAAGGCAGCTTACGAAAGCAAAACAATATACCTGTCAGCAGGCACGGGCACACAAACACACACGCTGAGCAAGTGTGAAGGTGCAAACTCTAGAACAAACTGAAGAAAAAGGATTTAACTGGAGTGAAGGCTGGCAATTTATATCACCCAATGTTTGCAAACAAGCCTTTACAGTCCCTGGTACCACAAAGTACTTTAAATCATTCATTACTCACAAGACATGGTTTAAATTACAGCTATTTTCCTCTGTTCTGGACCTTATCTGTGATTTATTTTTATGGAGTTGTTTTTCATTGCTAGGAAAGAACAAATACATATACTGTAATGTCAGAAATTCTGGGCTGCTTCTCGAACCCAAACTCTTCAAAACGTGCTATTCCCTGCTCCTATTATTTAATTGCATTGGTCTGGTACTACAGTGATGAAATCATCCTCTGGCCACCCATAACTTGGTTCCCCACGCTGTTGCTTATCATGTAATTCTGTCACACCATTACCTCTGCTTGCGTGCCTTGCCGCATCTTTCCCACGCTGTTCTTTGCTTCCTGGTATACCACATTTGTCCAGAGGGGCTAGTTAGTTGGGACCTCTTACAATCATGGAATGGCATGGGTAGGAAGGGGACTAAAAGACCATCCAGTTCCAACCTCCCTTCAGTGGGCATTGCCACCAGACCAGTCTGCCTAGAGCCCCATCCAACATGGCCTTGTTTGCCTCCAGGGATGGACCATCCAAAACTTCGATGGGCCAGCATCAGTGCCTCATCAGCCTCTGAGTATTTCCTCCTAACGTCTAACCTAGATCTCCTCTCTTTTAGTTTATAGACACAGTTAAAATCTGTATCTTTCCAACTGCAAGATAAGAATGTGGTGCAAAGCCAACATCCTGTAGAAGTCCAGATAGATGACATCAGTTGCCCTTCCACTGTCCAACAGTGCTGTCACTCTATCATAGAAGGCCAGCAGATTTATCAGGAACAATTGGTAAATGCCCTTGGTAAAGCAGTGGATTATGTGGAAATTACCCCAAGTTCCTTTCTGTTCATAGAGCTGCTGGGTTTTGCTTTAAGAGAGAACTATGCTGGATGAAGGTTTCTGCTGTCTTCTTACAAATTTTTGCTGCTTATTCCAGTACTCTAAGGTTTCTACCCATGCTGATTATTTTAAGTGACTGTACTGGGGCTATTCCAAACATCTTGCTTCCACCCCTACCTCTCCACTGACCTTGGCCCCAGCAAATAAGGGCACTTATGTAATACAGTACAAAATATAATACAATATCTGAGCAGCAGAGGTGGGAAGTTGAGGCTAACAAGGTCATGGGTGCATGGTACTGAGCCACACCTGACTGTAGTTTGGCTACATTCAAGTCAGTAGAAAATAACATCACTCCTCAATGGTCCAAGTCAGTATAGATTTAATGGCAGGGAATGCATCTCTGAAGTGTATCGCTTCAGTCTCCAATATCTGCAATTCAGCCTTTGAACAGACGTTCATGACAGCAGAAAGCTTAAGTAACAATTCTTTTCACAAAACACGGTATAAGGTTTTAACATTATTTTCAATATGCAGTTATATTTTGGTGACATTTTACAGGCATGCAGTATTTGTTGGCAATTATTCCACACACCAAGTGTAGGATTGAGTATATACCTACAATTCATTTCATATACAGTGAACTACATTCCCAACTCAGACCTAAAGTATTGAAAATAGTATGTCCCCATGCTGCTCCCGATTAGCCATTTCCTTTAATTTTAAGACAATGTGCTCAAGATCTGCACTGGGGCATTATTAGCAGAACGTCCCAGTTGCCGCAACTCAGCTGACAGCAGGATGCAGAGAAAAAGGTGGTATTTGCAATACTGAGGTGGATGACAGGTTGTGCCAGCCTTGTGTGAGTTTGCTGGACATCGCTGCATGAGTTTGAAGACAAAATAAATACAAAATAAATAGACTCCCTGACTTGACTTTCCCTTTATAAATTCAGGCTTTTCTGAGAGAACTGATTCTGAAAGAACAATATAAATCGTATACCAGGAGGGAGGCACCTGTAGAAGAGTAAGTGCACCAAGTGTGTGTACCAACATGAATTAGGGTAAACTGTAAAAGTCCCACAAAATCCTACTTAGAGGGTGCTGGCAAATATTATCCTAACACACTTCTTTATGAGGTTTGTTTCCTGCTCCCTCCTTATTGCTAGTCAGAAGGAGGTTTCACTGTGACTTAGGAGTTGTTAGCACACTTTCTTCTTGTAAATCTTTAATTTGCCTTATATGAAGTGCCAATATTTGGGTAATAAGAATAATTTTTTATATACAGATTTCCTTGCAGCTGATGTGAAATAAGATAAGCACAGAGCAATATTCTAGTATTTGCACAGAAGACACAGAAGTCACAGCGTTTTCATCCCGTGCCAGTATTCTCACTGGCATTGAAAGACAGGGTTGTGTAAGCATGACAAAGAAACAGGAGTTAGCTCTCCATCAAATCACCAAAATTATGTGGACTACAGAAATAAGAAGCCTTATGAGAAAAATTACAAGTGCTTTGCTTTCAGACAATGTTGATGATTGTATCAAGACCCTTAGGTTGACTACAGGCAGCCACATAAAACTTGCAGCAGGGACAGCTGAAATCTGCTCTGCTACCTGAGAGATGCTGTCAGGGCCCTCTTCCAGGTGGTTTGGGGAGGTGAAATAAACTGCAGTGTACAAAAGACTCACACAAATTTAGACATCAGCTGAATTGCCTCCTGCTCTGTATATTAAACACCATATTCTATTTCTATTGCACGTTTGTTTCCATGCTAGCCTAACAGCCAATCTGCTAACTGCACAGGGGACTGAGAGAGCTGCAAAAGCACTCAAGGTACAAGAGAAGCAGTGGCCTCTCTCAGCTGTTTGAATCTGTACTGCAGAGAAGCACAGACTGGGCAATACAGGGATCCCAGCCTGGGAATAAAACAGGTAGAACCAGATGCAGCACTTGAAGAAGCTTGAACTATAAAGAGGCTGTATTACTTTGACTAATTCTGTAATTGTAACTATGGACTCTACTACAGACCTAACAGCCTTCACATAATTACTTTGGGCCAGAAGCTGCAGCCAACATTCTAACAGTAAAAGAAAAAATTCTATTTATAAAAAGCTACTGACAGGATCCTGCCTTATCAGTTTTATTTAACTGAAGATTCAAAGACTTCATCTCTTTTATGCTGTTTTGACCCTGGTTCTTCAAAGGAGAATGCTTAGCAGCTAGTAAGGATGGGTCTAAGATCTTTGAATCAAAGCAATATTTTTATACAGATCTGCTTTTCAGGATATTCCCACACCCCGAGAATTTCTACATTATTAATATATTAGAAGCTGGGGTAACCATCAGGACATGTGGATTGGAATAAAATAGGATGCAGACACAAATTCAATGCTATTATTACACTTCTAACAAAAATCTGCTGAGATGTACACAGAAGTTCTTTCACTCTATTTGGCAATAGTCCTAGTTGCACCCTAGACAGCACCTGAGATTTTCAAAGGGGCATTTTCTGTGATTATGGCACACTTTATAGGAAAATAGAGGATGGAATCATCATCATCTTAGTTTTGTTGTTATCAATTGCAATTGCTTTTGTAAAATTCACATTTTGGCCATTGTGAGAGTATGGTTTCTGCGGAAGTCTGCATACCAAAGCAACTGGTTAGAAGAATTACACATACAGAAAAATAAATACCAAAACCAGATCATCCTCTCTAAATTGATTCCAACTAAATACATGTAAAAACTAACCACACAATGTCTCACAGGCCTGTGTGATTCAACAGCAGATAGTTGGAAACGCAGTTGGATTCTGAACCAAATTTTGCTCTAGTATGTACTGCATTATAACTGATTCACAGTTTCAAATCAGAAACTGGGCATGGTGAGAAAAGATAAACCACTGACCTTTCTTCGCTAGGTTACTGTTGGGTTCATATTTCTCAATCAGTTGTTGAACTTGTTCCTGTTTTAATGGTGGATAAAGGATTTCATTTAATCGTGGATCACGTTGCTTAAGATTTATAAATTCCATCATCTGATCAACAGTAAGGTATGGTTTACTCTTGGCACCACTAGAGAAAATTAAAGCAAAAGCAAGGCAATTAAAATATGATTCCTTGAAGTCTTGTTCAATGTTTTATAATTTCCCAGGGAAACTGAAACAAAATTCAAACAATCATACAATAGAAAAAATTGATGTTCCACTGGGTCTCCAGACTAGTTTACCTTGCCAGCATTTAATGACAAACATTCTTCATTAAACATCTAGGAGCAAGATTTTTAAAAGCATTCAGCATTATTGACATCAGTGGCAAGAATTAGAGCAATGCTAAAAGCTTTTCATTCCTCTGAATTCCTGGAACAAAGCAATCTGAGAATGTAAAAGAGATGATCTGGAATTCAGTCCTGAGCTTGCCGCAAACACTCCATTGCAACTCCTGGCCTACCTATTTGGTTTTACTGCTAAAAGACAGCAGCCCTGACTTAATTATCTTAATTATTCTGGTATTTGCTTGTTTTATAAACCTGCAAAAAAGAAAAAAAAAAAACCAAAAACAAAAAAACCCTAAGCACTCTGCAAAGTAAGTGAAAAGATGTCTATTTAGAGTTAGTAAAAACAGTAGAATTTTGGTACAATTTGTACCCAGATGCAAATCTATGAAGGCACATTGCCAGCTGCTTAGGATTTTCCACAGCACTTGGGACTGGCCTAGTTCTGCTCTGCAAGAAAGCAATGGAAAGTCAATGGAAGCAAATTAGGTCATGGCTGAGTTCTTCTAATACCTCAGCCTTGGAGAAAATAAGCACAGGGAGGTGTAAGAGAACACATGTTGCAAAGATACAGTAATTGTTCTGGTGGTCTTGCAACGTATTTCAGAAATTATTTTCATATTGCTTCATGTTCTGATTCCACTGATCAGGCTCTGCTAAAACTGTGAAGCACAATGACTTGCTCTAAGGGCCAGAAACAGAATAATTCAACATGAGCTTTATAGCTTGTAACTGAATGCATGTACTCAGTTGTAGATGGCTGATAATTTAATTTCATGGCAGCAGTTCCAGTTGTACAAATCCTAAAAGTTACTGCTTTTTCTCCTACTCCTAATTAAGCTTTTGGGAGTGGTTAAACATATTCTCATGCCTATTACATCTTTTTATTGCTTATTACTCTTCCTTTATTTTCACTGAAGCCTAAACTGTCTTCATCCAAACTACAAAATGAGACCTGGCAGTTAAGCTCGCATAGCATCTAACAAGTCAATTCTGGCAATTAGAAATGGAGGCAAAAACTTGGGACAAGAGGAAACTTTGATCCTAGGTTAAACACTATTCTTACTTGACACTGAAATCTGTTCTTGGTAGTCAATGCATGGTGCTATAGACTAAATAACCTACTTCACTACCACCCCTATCCCAGAAAATCAGCGAAGGGGAAAAAATAAATAAATGAGTGTCTTTTCTTACAACTCAGAAAAGATGTGGTCGATTTCAGGTCGAGGGCAGAGGTTGTTTAAGAACACTCTGTACACATCGGGTGTGAAGTCATCTTGAGGGATTGAATCATTCTGTGAAATGGAAAAAAAATAGTGAAAGAATGAAATGACATTTTAATATATTTTTTTGTAAATAGATCACTTGCTACTGCTCTTCTTCCTATATCATTCCTGCAACTTAGAGGAGTGCAAGTTTTACATAATAAGAAATTCCTGTGAAAAACAGAGCAGGTTAAGAAGTACGTTTAAAAAACAATTAGAAGTAAATTATCCATCTTCTTTCCATAATGCAAAGTTCTTTCTTTCTTGGAACACCTATGAAGAGGAAAGAAACATCTCCCAGTATAACTGTGTTATCTATAGACAGCAAAATCCCAATGAAGCCAGTGAGCTGCCCAATGTACTTAGGTGAGGAAAATGGCAGTACACTGTACTTGTTTTCCCAAAGCTTTTACAGAACCAGGAAACAAACTGGGCCACTGAGTCATAATTGACAATCTTGATCTCTGGTCGCAACAGAAATGTTTCCTTTTCCTTCCTGAAGATACACGTTCAAGATACTACTGAAATGTCCTCACGCACTGTAGCTTTTCCATACCTCTTTGCCCTAATCACTGAGGGCACTGATTAGGCAATCACATTGCTTTTATAGAAATTGACAGAAATGCTTTAAAAGAGATACCAGCACTTTCACCTTTTCTAAAGTTAAGGACAATTTACATTCAGTCTTGCTTCTAGATGGTATTTTCATCATCTCATTATGCCTGATGACTTTTCTCTGAAAAAACAGAACTGTTTCTCAAGGAGAGGATTTTTGAAAAGGATAAGGAAAACAGTCCTTTGCAAACTCAAAAGTTCTCCTCTTCCTTGCATGTGCTGACTTAAAGCCCAACACTTATTGCAGGAGACAGCATGGAGTGCTTTTTTGGAGAGGTTGGGAAAAAAAAGGAAGACTCCAGGGAAGGTGCAATCCGATCAGCTCTCTCGGTGCAGAACAATAATGATGTGCCCACCAGCTTCTGCCTTTGCATCAGTGCACTGAGAGGAAAATTGCACAGCAGTCTGTATTTCACGGAGAGAAAATCTCATAAGGAAATAAGAGAAACAGAACCACAAAAATTGTGGAATGCACATACAGAAAATCTGATTCTGAATTTCTTCCATGCAAGTGAACTTCATCAGAAGCTATGAAATGTCATCTCTGGAAGCACGTGAACCTCTCCATGGCTCCAAAATAATGCCTGAATCCAATGGACCAGAGGAAGAAAATTTTAATTTGAACACAAAGCTGTTTGCTTATAAATGATGTTGAGCCGACTTGTGTAGGGAGCAAGCTGCTGATGGAGGCTATCATTGCTTTTATTTATTCCGCCTTTTTATGCAGTTGCCAAGGGAACCGGAAGTGTCAATTCAAGTCTTTGGTAGAAGGAAGGAAATTCTGCAATACTTTTCCTGCTTTAAGTTAAAAGGAAATAATAATAATAAAAAAAAAGCTGGGGGCGTCACTTTCTCTCTCCTTTCATCTACAAAATCTGTAAAGGGCAGATGGGTCTGGTACCATGATCACCATTCAGTGATTGTGTTCACACATGCAGACTGGGCAGCTCCTTGCTCCCCCTTGTCAGCCATCCCCAGGCTCCACATCCAGCTCATGGCAAAAGAAGGGCAGCAGAACTCACACCGTTACTCCTTCCTTAGTTTTGCAGACCACGAGTGGCTGCTGTACCTGCTTAAACCTAGCAAAGCCTGTAGCATCTTCTCCCTGACTCAGACAGGCTTAGAGTAAACACCTGCACAGCTGCTGCCCCGGAGTTCAGAGCGAGGTAGATATCAGCAGAGGCAGCTCAGTGATGAGTAGTGCAAAGAATCCTGGACAAACCCCAGTTTTGAGAATGAGTTGTTTGTGCAAGCACAACCTGTAAGCAGCAGTTTCACAAGCGCAGGATTCTAAATGAGGAGCAGGGAAAACAGGAGCTAGCAGCAATGTCCTCAGCACCTATACAGAACGTGCCACAGTCAGCTTTAACAGCTTAACCATATGCTGGCAACTAGGTCTTCACAAAGAGAAAACCAGTTATTCCTAGATTACATTGTAAAACCAAAGATTTTTCCTAGCATTATGTCATGAGAATGGTGGTTTTCTCCATTGCTAACTTTTTAGCTTGCAGAAGCACTCATTCAAGATCAGTGAAAACCACTGTTTCCCTTCACTCAGCTGGAACAGTTCAGGCAGTAACTTGTTCCACTCACCTCACACCTCCCTTGCTCAGAACCTACCTGCTGCAGGGTGAGATGCTTCAGAGTTCACTCATCACAAATGACCCTGAACGCTTTGCCATGGGATCAGCTTTCTGAGCTGGATAACTCCCCAGTGGCATAAAAGCTAAATCCACTGTAGTGGTGGATGAAGTGTGAAGCTTGAAGCTGGAGGATGGCAAGAGTTGCTTTTGGAGATGACTCCTGGTGGCACAGCTCTACCTATGAAATTCATCTGCTGCACTGTGATCAGTTCAATCTATTGTACTTTTGGGTGAGAGGACCACCAACACTTGTTTTCCTAAAGGCTGGAATACATACAGCTTGCACATTTTCTTTTTCAAGATGGCATCCCAATATCCACAATAGCTACTACAATCACTGTTCAACAGGCTACTGGTCCCAAGCCCACGCTTCTCCTAAGGGCATTTTTGATGTTAATATTGTGATCACCAAAGAATTAGTCTCTCACTGACTTAACATATCTTCTCCCTTTCAAAGGATTTGAAGGTACTCAACACTGAAAAAAAAAAATGTGGGTCTTTTCTTATAATCTGCGATCTAAGCTTTTATTTCTCATTTAGCTTTAGTTAAGAAAATATACCTCAGAAGTCATCAACCATAAATATAGACTCTTCTAGATTACTTCCTACCAGTAACATAATTAATGGACTATAAAGATACAGAGGGGAGAGAAAAGCCTTGCTGTAAGCATTCACCACCCCAGGCACAACTTTGGACAACTCTGCTTGGGTTCCAAAATTCTGCCTGCCAAAAGCAATTCACATACATTGCCCCATTCGTCATTCTGGTCTGAGCCATTCACATCTCACTGGAACCACCCACACACCTTATGTGCTAATCTCTTTTTTGAGACCGAATCACAAACTTTCTGTTACACATTACAGCATCTCTCAATTCTGGCTTTGTGAAATACTGGTATACAATTTTATTTTGTGATTAAGACTCTCTACTAATTTCAAGCACTGCTGATTTACGATTTGCCTGGTAACCCTTCTGTTTTTATAACATCTATATCCTTTCTGTTTTATATTTGGCAGCACAACAGCCAATTCAGATTATTTGCACAGATAGGATTCAACAGTTGCTTGTTTTATTTTGTGTAAACAATCAAGTTTGCTGGTGCTTTACTGTGAACCTCTACATTAACTGCAGTGCAGAAACTAGTCTTCAAAACCAAAGAGGAAACTGAAATAAAATTCTTCAAAAGCTATAAGGCACCTTGGACTAAAAAAAAAATGTCAATCCAAAACAAAAAAACCCACCAGTTCCACACCAACCCCCCCCCCCAAAAAAAACAAAAAAAAACAAAAACAAAAAAACCCACAACAACCAACAAAATTAAAAAAAAAAAAAACCACAAAAACAGACAAAACAAAAATCATAACAGTTTAATCTTCTTGAGACATTTACTTGAATACTCTGAAAAATCTGGTGCATTTTCATTGAGAAAGAATCTCTTATATTCACTTCTTGTTTGCTGCCTGGAGTCCCATTTTTCAAGTCTTTACAGGAACAACACTTGTCCCATAGTTAGCAGGGCAGAAAAGCTATAAGTTGAAATTAAGAAATGTATTTGATCAAATAAATTTTATCTTCTTCTTTCCAGGAACAGGAAAAGAAGGAACAAGAAAAGAGCTGTAGATGAAGAACTGGTTTTCTTCTACTTTCTTACCTCTATGAGATTCAGAAATCCCTTCTTTTTGATAGCTTTGCTGCTAAGACATTTTTTTCCCCAAGGTGATCAACACAAAAGTGCATATCTCTTTTGTCCCAAACAAAGAAAGGATCTACCTTACACTACAAATACATTTTCATGATGGTATCCCAGCAACAAGTATCCGGCAATGTCTATGTAAAATTGACTTTGCTTAAATGAACAGCAGAAAAAGACTGCAGTTTTTTCGAGGACTCCAGAAATGTTTAGATTTTTTTTTTTGCAGTGAGAAATAAATTATTTTTCATCTTTCCTGGCATCAAATACATAGAAGCAATAAAACAACTGATTCTGAAAGCAGAGCTTCACTGATTTCTTGCATAACTTACTAAAAAATTGTTTGCTAACAATTAAATGAAAATCTGCCTTGAAAATACATCTTTTCATGTTTCTAACCTCAGAACATTTTCAACTAGACAAACACCTATTTTATACTGTAACATTCAAAGCACTTTCCTTCAGCTAATGTTGCTGTAATCTCTTACACGAATATTCTGAAATCTGTGAAGGAAGTTCTCAGTGGCAAGTGGTATCTGAGGTGCAAAATCTTCACAGGCCAAACAACTGCACTTCTGGAGCAGCAGGAATTATCTCTATTATGACAGCATTGGGGAAACAAAGGTTGAATGAACATCATGGCACAGCGCTTTCTACAAGAGGAAGAAATTAGGAGATGCAGGCACTCCTCTGCTACACACTGGTTCTGTCCCATGTCTTACACTTAGTAAGTAGGAATTATCCTGCAAGAAGCTTGTTGAAGGAGACTCTTTACCTGGAAGGAAAGGCTAAGGATGTCATTAACTAGAATTAACTAGAATCTAGCATTAACTAGAATCACTTGATTTCACTCTGCTTGAAGAAGCCTTCTTAAGGGTGAAGTACCAACCTGCAATGCTCCTGGCTGAGCAGCATACAATGAGACATCCCTGCAGCATTAAAAGCTTTGACACTTTCATCAGTTCAACATTTATTCCGTACACTTTTTATTTTAAATAGATGAGTTTAAATAGTCTCTTTTGTGAGAAGGAAACATTACACCATTATCTTCATGGCAAGCCAAACAATGCACTCAAATTGCACCTGGAAAACTGTGTGCAGGTTACTGATGCTTAAAACATTCTCATAGGATTATTCCAGAGCAGATTACACAACCTTCTGGCTTATTTTACAATCCATTTCCACTTCTTCCAGGCACTCTTGGTCCATATTTCAGATCAGAGATACTCCAATATTCAAATAGATAGCAGTAAACTCTGTGGGAAAAACAGTTCCACTGCTGAGGACCCATACAGGAGCTAATCCAGTGAAGCACAATCAGCCTTGGCCAAATCATACTCAACAGAGACTAAACACCACTGAATACAAATGCAACACCTTGTCAGGTTAGGAATAAATTAAGATACTTACCCTGGAAGATGGAAGATTACAGGCTTCTAACGCCGTCTCTACACGTTTTCTGTCAGCAGAAAACAAGCGGTATATGCTGCAAAATGGAAACAAACCAGAGGGAATTAATCAGCTTTAAGACATGCCTTAATGGCTCACTTGGCTTAAAAGCTGGATATTGCTTCCCAGTTTATCATGTCTTTAGCCACTTACTTCCACTAGCAGACTGCTTAGTAACACAGGTGAGATTAATAGTGCTCATAATGAGTTTAATTCTACCCCACGCAAGCCCCTATTACAGAGGATAGTTACTTGAGAAAGTCACCACAGCTCTCTTCAAAACACTGCCTCAGTGATACACAATTTGAATATATTTAATCCTCACAATGTGTCTATGAGCTAAAGAAATGATGTTAGGCTTTTTAAAATATTAGTCACAAGTGGAACAAGAGCAGAGAAGCTTAACATCATTGAAAATCACAAGGGCAATCTATGTCCAAAATGTAGTTGAACAGAATCATCCTGAGAATCACTGGCCATTCTTTCCTTGAAGTATGTCAAAACATATGCTATAGACAGATTATTCTAAACAGAAGGATCACATGTTCATACCTGATGTTTATTCATACTCAAAGATTAAATAAGACTACACGGTAAGAAAGGACAGCAACACTTACTTCTTCAGAGGAATGCGTCCTTCTGGAGTCACCTGTAGTTTAAGTTTTGTGTATCTGCAGGGATAAAAGCATGCTGTTTTATTATTACTGTTTTATTCTTACTTTTTAAAGTACCTCTGCACCAATGTTACAGCTCAACACTTTTGCTGTGATTATGTGTTAAGTTCCAATCAAGTCTTTTGCCAACATGAAGATCTTCTGAGATACCAAAGATAAGTGAATATCTTTTCCATGAACAATAATGCACCTACAGTGCCAAGTAACGTCAGTCTTGCAACAGGGCATTGCAAATACCATTAATGCACATAGCTATCATCCTCCCAAACTCCTTCTTACCCAAGCTGCCAGCCGCTCACTATCCTTTTGCTGAAGGAGGTTTCTTTCTTTCAGCTAGGCCCAGTGCAGGCATAAATACTGTTTCAGCTTCAGCATCTTCAAATCCATAACCTGACAGATTACACTACTAAGAAATTCTCACTGGACCAAATGACAGTTTCAATTTTGCATTTTGTCTTGCTGCTGTTCCAAAATACTAATTCTACCTTTGATTATCTTCAATGAAAACATTCTTCCCTGGTGGCTGAATACAGGCATGCAGTATGCACTATATAAACCATACAAAGATGCTCAGTTTGAAGTAATGCATAAGCACATATCAAGGACACACTATATCCCTTTAGCTGAGTAATACCATAGAATGACATGGCTTGGAAGAGCCATTAAAGATCATCAAGCTTCAACTCCTCCACCATGGGCAGGGTTGCCAGCAATCAGATCAGGCTGCTCAGGGCCCCATCTAACCTGGTCTTGAATGCCTCCAGGAATGGGACATCCACAATCTCTCTGGGCAATCTGTTCCAGCACCTCAGCAGCCTCTGAGTAAAAAATTTCCTCCTTGCTTCTAATCTAAATCTCTGCCCTTTTATTTTAAAACCTTGTCCTGTTCACTATCAGATCATACAAAAAGTGAGTCCCTCTCCTGATTATAAGCTCCTTTTAAGTAGTGGAAAGCTGCAGTGAGATCTCTCAGAAACCTTCCCGTCTCCAGGCAAACCAAGTCTAACTCCCTCAGCTTTTCTTCATAAGAGAAGTACCCCAGCCCTCTGAGCATCTTCCTGGCCTTTTCTGGACTCGCTCCAACAACTATGCATTTTCTTGTGCTGAAGGCCCCATGCCAGGACAGTACTCCACATGGGGTGTCACAAGAGCAGAGTAAAGGGATACAATCCCCTCCCTCACCCTGCTGCCACCCCTCTGTTGATACAGCCCAGGATACTGTTGGCCTTCCGGGCTACAAACACACACGTCTGGTTCATGTCCAGGTTTTTTTCCATCAGAACCCTCCAAGTCCTTCTCCAAAGGCTGCCCTCAATGAGTTCTTCTCCCATTCAGTACACATATTTTGTGTATTTTGATTGCCCCAAACAAGGTGCAGCACACTGCACTTGGCCTTGTTGAATCTCATTCTGTTCATGTGTGCCCATTCTTCAAGCTTGTCCAGATCCCTCTGAACAACATCCCTTCTGTTGTAGCAACTGCACCTTTCAGCCTGGTGTAATCAGCAAACTTGTTGAGGGTACACTCAATTGCACTGTCTATCTCACTGATCAAGATGTTGAAGAGTAGCAGTCCCAAGACCAACTCCTGGTCTTGCCAGTGGCCTCCACCTGGACGTAGAGCTGAGACAGAGGTAAATGTCTATCCACCTACCTGCCTGTCTCATGATCTCTCTGGCATGGCATGCAGACTGCAGAACTTGACTGGAATGGTGTCTGTATTACTTCCCTCCCAGAGGTTGATATTGCCCCTGGATGTTGCACACAACTACACCTACCTCGATAAACCCTCCTATTACACAGCTCTGAAGGTTTCTCTCTTTAACCCTTAATATTGCCACTCCTCAGCTGGGAAGAAGCCAAATTGCTGGTAAATGAAATGTCTGCACCAGCAAGAGAGTAGTGTATATTTAGCAGTCCTGGACAAGCCCGTTATATTTCCAGTCTGCGGCAATATAAAAACTACATGCTGAAACCATCTACAGGCTGGCAATTATACAGCTTTTGAATTGAGTATTTAAAAGCATCTCAGGGGTGATTTCTCTCATGCTGATTGAGGCAGCAGGATAAGGAGGTATCTTCCTTTGTTCACATCTTTTAAGTAAGTGATTCAGTGCCTACTGAAACAGTAGTCTGCTAGTAGCCATGAGTAGCTAATGGGAAGCAGTTGGGTTTACAGCAATCATCTGATGTTCCTCCTAGCACGCAAGGACCACTGGTAACCAGCACAATGCTCACCAGCAGCAGCCTGCAAAGTATACTTTTTTTTGAGTGCTTCATCTCTTCCATTTGAATCTAAGTAAAACTATAAATGTCTCTGTAACGTGATCTGTTGAGAAACATGGCAATGTTGAAGTATTTCTCTTTTTTTTTTTTTTAATGTATTTTTCACTTTATCCACTGGCATACCAAAAGAAAAAGAAATTGCATGGTTCTAATAACTTTTCCTGTTCTTCCCAACCGAAAATGCTATTTGTAACCACTTCAAAGACATAATACGTGCTAATATCCCTAAGTAATGTAGGAACATTTTCACAAATCCTTATGTTCTTCTGAAAACTAAAATATCCTGTGCTACTGTGTCACCAAAGGAAAACATTACCCACCCCAGCCTTCCAGCATTGCGCTAGATTTAAAGAAGTCGTAGTGGTTCGTTAAAGGAGTTTTGTTGTCTTCCATTTTTTGAAACTTTTGAACACACTCACATCACAGTTATTGTGACTCCAGTACTAGTGTACCGAAACAGTAATTTTTGTATCCCAACACAAAAATACACTGCAGCATTACAACAGCGGAATGCGTACTGTATAACCAAAATGTCATGATTTATTAGCTACATCCTTCCAAATTAACCCTGTTTTTCTCATCTGACCAAAGCAGAGACGCTGCTCAATCTGTTTAGTAATGCACTTCAAACACTAAAAGGGACTAACTGCCACAAAGAAAACATTCCTTTCTAAATCTGCTCTAATGCAATTTGCTTTTCTATTTCATCAAAAGGTTACTGACAGGACTGCAACCAATTCTTTGCTCAAAACAGCAATTATAATGGGAAAATAGTTTTAATCTTCAAAGTCAAAGATTCCTTAAGTGACTCTGATTTGGCATCTGTGCAAAGAACCCTGGAAACCCAACAGTTCCCAAGTGATTTATTAATTAGTGGAAAAAAGACACAGGAATAACATGCTTGCTTGTTATTGAATTGACAAAATGTGTTCAGTGACTTTAATTAATATTAAGCTTGAATAATGGTAGAAAAATGGCTTCAAATAAGACTGGCTCTACTATACTGTGTGACAACATACTCCTTTGAATGTCACAGGAAAGCACATACTAAGCACAGCCCTAGTCCTCCCTATCACACACCTGTCAACCAAGTCTGTTGGCCATCTGGGCCTTTAAGTGATAAGGACATGGAAATCCAATATCAAATCAGCCCTGATCTACAATCTACGGAGCTGAAAGAATCAATGTCTGTTCTTTCTCTCACACAGATCTGTGTTGATGAAGTGAGATCTAATTTAGCCTCAGCAGCTCAGGAATAAATACAGGAGTCCAATATAAGCCCTGCAATGCTGACTGTTAATATGCACTTTCATTATGGAGAGAGGTGGAGATGGAAAGGGTGCCCAGCCCTTCCAAGGCCCGTGGACATCCAGAAAGACCTGAAGGAAAAAAACGTTTTCCCTATTTTACACAAATTCATTTCTCCACTGATCATGAAGGAACTTAGAAGACTTTCCAGAAAGATACCTTGATCTACTTAGGTTAGCACACTGTGTCAGCATGCAGAACCAGAAAGAAATGTTAAATGTTTCCATTCATTTGGCATTTGGTTTGCCTAGCATTTCATTGCTGTCCTGACAGAGCAGTATCAGATACAAAACTAGAATTCCTTTAACATCCAACTTTCAAAGTTTGTTTCTTCGAGAACTATTGCTGACTTCCATCTGCACCACCCAAACTGTGAGAAGGAAACATACACTTCTCACAAACCAGTAACTTAAAAGTATGTTCCTGGAAGTTACGCAGTCAGGAATCTTCTGACTAAAAACAGTGCAGATAGCAAAACTAGGTATGCACAGCGTTACCTGGTCCACAAAACAGGGGTTTTAACTTACTCCTTGGACAGAGACAAGTCTTAGTAAACTAAGCCTCTACTGGGTATTTTGCTGGAATGAGGTTCTATCTACAAGCAAGAATTGGAAAACAATGAGCTGCATTTAACCAGTAAACTTGTAGTTCTTTAAGAACAAAAAAGGTCAGCAAGTATCCTAATTAACTGTCATCATTATCTGGTAGGCTTTTTTATGCTGTTCTCAATCCGATGACTTAAGTAAAGTCATCTCAGCATGCGCGTTTATTATCTGAGTCTTGCTACTCTCAGATTTAGTTCTCTTTCCTTTCTGAGATGTGTTTTTACACTCCAAATGTGCTTTTGTACTTTGTTGAAAACAAGTCTGAACCTGTGCATGGTGCCAACAAACCTCAATGAGCAGATTTACAGCGTCTTTCTAAAGCATGCAAAAATCAGAGAGATTAGAAAGATAAATGATCCAGAAGCAGAATATTATTCAATATTAAATGGAGATCTTCAGACTATAGCTGAAGTTGCTACTTTTGCATACAACAGGAAGATTATATTTAATACTTTTTTTTTTGCTTCTTTTTTTTTTTAGTGAGAAGAACGACACCACCAAGACTTTTTTTAAATGACGTTTAGGTAACAAGCTTTAAAAACAATAAGAACGGACAGCCTATGTTTACAAAACTGACAACTCATCAAAGCAGAAACAATAGATGACAATGTGACTAACAAGAGAAAAGGAAAATGACGCAGATAAAAGAGCAACACCCACAGCATTAAATACTATGGCCACTTACGCTTTTTCCAGAAATGCGTCCCTTGACATGTTCTGTGCCAACAAATTTGTTGCCAAACTGAACACTTCATCTGACCATTCCTACAGAAATAAAAGTTGATTAAGTGAGGCTTAGTTTAGACCTTTACTTTGCTTTTGCATATTTTTAAAAGTGACAGTTAGCAAGAATTGCCTAATGAAAGTCTGAACTTGATTTTTCCAGCCAGTTTCCCTCCTTGTCTGTGGGATTAGAATTTCTGCAAACAATGAAGACTATTACAAATATATATATATATATATTTAAAGATATCTCATTCCACAGTATCAGAAAAAAGTCATATGGACAAATGTCCTATGTAAAGCATGTTCAAGAGCTTGGGAGATGTAACACACACCCCAGAAAAATACATTTTCTTGTGTGTTTGGGAATATTCCGGTTGACATACTGAGGAGCAAAGAAAGAGACTCTATACAACCATCCTTTAAGGTGAGGCTGAAAGGCTTCACACCTGTCTGAAGCTAGACAAATTTGACAGCACAGGGTACAGACCATAACATAACATGTCTCTTGCTGCAGTGCCTCACCTTGTAAGTCTGTTATAAGGGCCTCTTCATCACTTCCTCTATAGACTTGAAACAATTCAGACAAGTATCACACCTCATCTCTTATGGCAGGTACTGAATTAAGAACTGTAATTACAGGCTCCATCTGAGATCTGATCCGCCAACATGAGAAACATGTTTTTTTTTAAAAAAAGATGCATATAGGAAAAAAATTCAATTCAGATAGATATTGGGAGAAAGGGTGCAACTCCAATTAGAAAAATTGCCTGCAAGCACAGCGCTTCTTCCAGATCTCCTTCACTTCTCCTTTCATCTTTTTCCTCATTCCTAAGTGTGTTCCTAAAATCCTTCCCTGCGGTCCCAGTCCCTTCCCAGGCTTCCAGCAAGACTGAACCATGCATGTAACTTTAAGTTATCTCTCAGCTTGTCCTGTTGCTCGTTTCCCTTATAGCTTTTCCTTAAAAACTTCAGCACATTTTTTTCTCTTGCTAACTTAGCACTTATTTTCAAACTTTAATAGCAGTTCTTTTTAATCACAAGTGCAGTTTTGGATTACCTATGTTTTACTCCTTTAAAGAAGGGAACAAAATAAACAATGTCTTTTCAAACAATGGGATTTTTTTCCCGACTTGATGAAATTTTCTGAGTTTTCTTTGAAACTAAAATTGAGTTTTCTTTCACATCAGTGCAGATGCAGAGCTCCCATAACCATACACCCTCCTAGATGTACACTCTTCAGGAGTTTTCAACCTCTTCTTTTGTTGTTGTTCGTCTGTTTTTGAGGTAAAATATGAAAGAACTTCATTCTGACAGAAATTACTGGTAATGAAGAGTACAATTGGCTTCAAATGAAACAAATGTTATTACATTACTTTGGAGCTTACCAGCTTGATTTACCGAAAAAGCCTCACGCTTCCACATGATGAGGTGATCAATTGCAGGCAGTTTACAAAGTCAGTATTTTATACACATACATTTTTTAAGGTGTTCAGATTTATTCTCTAAAGTTATCAGATCTGATGTCTTTAACCAGTCTCACGCAATCATTTACAATGAGGATGAGATAGAGATACCCGTAATCGTACCTCCGTATAGGCTTTTGATATCCTTAAACTACCAGAGCCATAGATCTGCAGTTTACAAATTCACACCTCAGCCACTGCACAGGAGGGATATTCCTGGCAGAGCAATACAGATATTCCTGCCTCCCTTCCAAACAGCCACATTGTTCAGGAGTTAAACAATTGCTGCTGAGATATTTTTCCCCTCCACCTCTCATGACTACTTCCATTTTTATTTCACTTGTTTTTCCTTCTTAGGTCTAATTTAAAAAAACAACACAGGGGTGTGAGAAATAATTAGAGAAAAAGTCAGCTACTTTAGCAGAGGGACTGCTCTTCTATGACTCCTGGAACAGAACATGTATAAGTGCAGAATCCTTTTTTCTTCTTGGCAACTCATCTTTCCAGGCTCAAAATAGGCTCATCTTGTAAACACTGCTTTGTTTGGGCACTAATAATAGCAGTTAAAACTTCTCTTTGTGACACTAACAGTTACAAAGATTAATGGCAACACAAAATACTGTGGAGAAATCAAAAACAGATCTTTTAGCAGATCTTGATTGACTTTGTTTTGATCTCACTGACTCTGCTGGGCTTAAAACTATTTTCTAAAAAATAGATTGATTGATGACTTTTCAGGAGTAACCCACGCCCCAGCTCTTTCTTCTCTTTGTCTGAGAGCTTGTTCACAGGAATTTAAGGGGAACTCAGTTATTACACGCCTGTCACGAATGTTATTTATAAACACAGCCTTGCCATGTTCCTTTGCTTGCTTTTCTGGGCTCTTCTAGTGATCGCATTGCCCTTGCGAAACATTCTAAGGGCTACCTGCAGGCTGGGCCGTTTCTAATGATACAGGTACCACATCGCAAGTAATACTTATTAATTGCTTCTCACATTTTTAGAGTGTTCATTTCATTACAGAGGCACTGTAGAGCTGCAACTGAAAAACCAAGATCAGAAAACATGCCAAGGATCACGTCATCTTCCCAGGCATTGGTCTGAACCCTCAGCAGGGGGGAAACAACAGCCCTGAGCAAAGACCCGAAGAAATAAAGGAGATGTTTTTGACTGACTTTGATGGGCTGCAGCAAGCTGTGAGCCAAGATGCGTCTCACTGCTTTCACCACCAAATGGTTCCGTTTCCTTGGTTTTGCTATACAGTGCAGAGTAAAGCCTGCCCCCCAAATCCATGCACAATGCTCCGTGCAGCTTCCTTTACCAGCAGCAGCGATTCCAGAAGGTAGCGCTTGGTGAGAGCGCTCGGCGGGGTAGAAGGTTGTTATGTGTAGAAAGAAAACAGCCTACTGCGGAAAGGTTATAACAGCTCTGATTCACCGCAGTAGCAGCAGACTCCTGTACAGTTGCAACACAAAAGGAAAATATAAATCTGGGTATTTTGAAATAGGGCTGCAGCAATGCCAACAAACTGTTTGCAGACTGATCCCTTTTGGTACGGGAAGAAGCCTGCCTTCCAACACATTCAATTCCGAACGAGTCACATCCGTCACAGTAAGAGCTTCGTGAACCTGCTCTCCTTTTGGCTACATTCTGTTGCATTAATTCATATTTATACAGTTCCTGCTAACTTAACTAACAAATCATGTAACTGCTCTGTGCTTCGGTAGGTAGCGTGTAAGCAACAGTTCATTCTGAGATCTGTTGCTCAGTGAACTCATTTCTCTCATCCATTACATGCATCATGATACATACTCTAAGACATTCATCTCAATGGGAGAGATGAAATTTCTTTCATAAGAAATGATAGAACAGATTCTTCAAAACATTTTCTTCAAATCAGAACTGACTATGTGAGAGACAATGTCCTTGCATGCTTGTTTTTGGTGGAAAGGTAACAAAGAAAGTTACTGAAATCCTACACTTCCAATTTCATTACTAATTTTATCTTAAAAATAAAAAAGATGTATTTATGTTATTTTAACATTTTTGCTGTACTGAAAAAGCTCTTAAATATTAAAAAAAAAAAAAAAAAGCTGGAAAAAAAAGAAGATGTATATGTTGGGAAGCATGTTAACAATCAACCTGTGAACCATCTTTGATGGTATTATTTTACTTACAGAGGAATTCACAGTTCTTATCAATGGAACTGATCCAATGCTCATGAAACTGAAGAGAAATAAAATTCCTTGGGCTCTGAATAGGGAGCTCTATGGCCAGGATGTGCTAGAGTTGTGTGAACAGTTCTGATGTGAGAGTCAGGAAAGAGAGTAACAGGAAGGAGACAGGAAAGATGGGAAGTTCAGTTTTGAAGTTACAGGATTTGGCAGGAGAATAAAATATCATAGAGGAGACACAGAGGTTCACAGGTTGGACTTCATCTTGGAAAACAGACATGGAAAAAGAACATCTGCTCAGAAAAAGTCCAAGAATAAAATTATTTCTTTATCCTGGCTTCTATAGCACTAAGTGCTTGTAGATGCTCACAAACCCTGTCCTGAGACAAGCATAGACATATCATGCTGAAAATAAGCAAGAATTGCAGCAGAGCTACTTCTGTTCATCATCCAGATGGGTTTTGCAGTGTGCTATTCAAATCATTACCTAAAGGATTTCAAGCTGCTTTCTCTAAGCAAACCAGCTGGTCAGCACCCTTCAGCTCATCATACTTTAAATATTAGTTGCCTTCTCCTGGAGGAATGCAAATGAAACAAAAACATTGTAATTTTTAGCTCTTGATTTAGCTCACTGAAAGCAACTTCAAAAGGCCACAGTTCAGGTCTTCATAATTTTCCCACAACTTAAACAGTGGAGGTAATGGACAGTAAGCTTTCTGCAAAGGAAGGAAATCTCATAACTGAATTATTTTAATTGCCTTGTTAAGATCTATACAGTTTACTTTGCCTCTCTCCTATAAGGGATGGCTGACTGATAGATCAGTCTGATAGATCAGACAGCTTGAAAAGTTAGGTATCAGAAATACAAGGTTAAAAAGAGAAGTATTCATGCACTGAAAAGGGAAAGGTGGGGGAATTATTCACTGGCACTTCCCTTCCCCAAATGTCAGCAAGTAGGGTCAAAATTTGCACGTGTGACATTGAAAACTTCTTGCATTTAAATGCCTTCATCTAAGCTCCCCAAAGAGATTCTTTTTGCTTAATGTATTTACTTATACTGACATCTGAGTCACTCCATGGCTCCTGAGGATGCTGAAGACCAAATTCTGTGGTCTAGTTTATATAAAGTAAGAAAACATGTTAAACAAGGAAGAATTCTTAGATGTCTTCAATAGCAATCAAACTATTTTAATTGAAACGATCAGGATATTTAGTGAGATTTCAAAATAAGTGAAGCTAATCTGCAATGCTTTGAGAAACCTACCTCAGGAAACAATGCCTGACTGATAAAGAATGCATTTATTCGGCCTGCCACACTTACTAATAACAAGGAAAACTCAGATTCTTTGTTACTCAGATCACAGAAGTTACTCAAGATTTAGGACAGCAAAGCTTCTCCAAAACATGATTTTGTCGACAGCATTTCAAGGCTCCATTAACAAACAGAAAATGGTTCTAAAACACCAATTTCTGAACTATTTCAGCAAGCAGATTATGGTTCTGTGATTGCTGGCTAGACAAGAAAGCAAGACAGGACATATGCTTCTGATTTAGGTGATTTTCCTTCTCCCTTAGTAAGGGCTAACAATTTTTGCTATGAAAGCTTTAGCATACGTTTTAATTTTCGGTCATATGCTTAGTTTTCCTCTTGATTTGTATCAATTACCTTCACTTTTGCAGTGCTGATTTTCTTAACTATGCCTGTAGATTATAGCTACGTGTTCTCAACTGTGAGAACACCACTTCCCACATAGCAGAGTGGGATCACCATGAACTCTACTTCTAATGCTTTCATATCAGAGAAACAGAGGGAATTGTGTTCCCACCAGATTTACCAATTGGCTAATGAAGAAAGCAGAAACAGAAAGTTGGCAAGCAAAAATTAAGCCATCTAGGTTTAAAACTTTCATCCTGATCATTTTTCAACTGGCCTGACATCTGCTGGAACCTGTGTAACAACAGAGTAACTCCTCACTGTTGTTAAATAGCAGTCAGTTGTGGAGAAATTGTCCTTTCAGAGAATCGACTGGACTCTAGGATGAAAGCTGTATAAAAGCATGTTCAGTGCATGGTTACCTGGAGGTTACCATCTGAGTTTATCTACATGAACAAAAGTGGAAAGAGAAGCTGCTTTTGGATGCCATCTTGGGATAGATAAATTCAAGAGCTTCCACTTCATTAAATACAACTAAGTCATACAGAAAGTGAAAGAAGGAAAAAAGTAAACATGTACAAGTAACAACTGTGACTTGTTTGTCAAACACAGCTGTGGTTGCTGTGGTTTGTTGAACAGAAATGAAAGTACTACCTACCTGCATGGAAAAATTACTTTGCTAAGGTACGGTTTTTTTCAAGAGATTTTGGCAGGCAAAATGCTTGAGTAAAACTGAGTTTTGAGCACCCACAGAAAATGTCATGAGAGCAAATTATATTAAGTGTCTGCTTGCTGACACACTTGAGGATGCAAGGCAGACCCGTAGACTCACACTGCTCTGACATGGGTCAACCACAGAAAGTTGACAGATTGTCCCTACTTTTCACACACAGAACTAGCATAAAAGAGTGATAACTACTGAAAGACATCAATATGTTTTATATTCCTCATAGCAGAGTAATAATTTGCATATATGATTATTTTCACAGTTCTTACTTGGGCTTTAGATAGAGTAACAGGCAATGTTCTGAAGATGAGCACGCACATCTGCGACATAAAATTTGCTGAATATATTCCCGGAAAATTATAATCGCACATTTCTTCTTTCATATGGAACAGCATAGCTCTATAGCAGAATTGAGGCTCGTTTCATAGCAATCTCCACTTTTATCTCATTTATCCACATCTCAAAGCAATACTTTAAAAAAGATAAATTTCATATGACACAGATAAAAGTGCATTACCTTCGCTATATCCTCTTGAAATGCCACCAAGTTCAAGTACGATATATTGACCAGGTCTGGTCCATAGACAACAGTTATCATTCGATTTTCCAGTCGACTTCCAACATTCCCAGCATCCAACAGCTCACGCAGCTTTGGATCCTGCAAGCAACCATATCACAAAATACTTAAGTTCTTCTGCAAATACTTCAGTTTTGAAAATTTGTCTTAGTCCAAATACTTTAAATGACCTCATACTGGATTATGGTCTATTAATTCTTTATTAAAAATCGTAACGCTATTAGCACATAGTATTACAAAATCACTACTGTAAACCTTTCAAAGCTTCTGAGGTCTGTATTAGCACAGAACAGATGAAAAACTGCAGCCTCCTATTGTCAGTTATTTTGGCTATTAAGCAGATGTGAACTATTTCACTTGCTGAATTTATACCATCTGTTCAAAGGGTACTGGCCTCAGCAAAAGGATTCTCTCTGATTTTACTAGATTATAGATAAAGCTCAAGAAAGGAGAACTTAGCTTTTCATAGCAAATTAAAAACACTGCCTGGAATTGACTACTTTAACTATAAAAAATGAATAATATAAGCTTGGTGACACTCTCCTTCTCCAAGTCCAAAAGGCTATGCATTATTTATATTATGACATCTATCTCACTACATAACATTTACATGAAGGAAAGATACATATTCACTATTTTACTAGCTAAGAATAGCCTGAACTTCAGCTTCATTGGTAGCTTAAGCATGTGAGAAACAACTTCAGGTTATTTTGTAATTTACAGGTTTCTATCAGATTAGGCTGTAGCATTTCCAAGAAACGCACTCACAAAACATGAAAACTGCTTGATGCTTGACGACCTCAAGATAAAGTCTATAAAGGCAAAGGCAGATGAAAAACAGCCTTGCATGACTGGATTCAACCCTTTAATAAGGTCACTATAATTTGAAAGCTCAGTTTTCCTATCAAGCAAGATTTTGCAGTCTGGTATAAATATTTTAAATGGCCAGAAAATTAGATCATCACAGAATTACACTTAATTTCTTCACTAATCCAGAAACAGACTCTGCGTAGAGATTTCAAAACTTCACAAATCCATAATGCAGGTTGCAATTCATTCTCTCATGAACCTTTTCCTACCACTGTCTGACATTTGTCATTTACAGTCATATTCTTCATATTCAATAACTTCTGAAAAACAATCAAAACTTTAACTAATACAAATTACATTTTATATTTAGGAAAAAAGATATCAAGGGCCATTTCACATGGATCTCACATGAAACTGCACATCCACGAGACCTGAACTGAAAAGACAACAGTTACACATACATTCACCAAGTATTTCACAGGGTTTGGTAGAACATTTTGAAGTATGGTGTGCTTTAATAGGAAAGAAACTACAAGACTGTCTATCATAGAATGCTAAGCCTCATTAAATACTAGGTATAATGGCAAGTGTTGCAGGAAAACAGAATAATCTTATCTGTGGGTTTAAAGGAGGAAAATGTATGTGCTCTGAGACATAGAAGATTTAATGAATAAACAAATTAATGATTTGTTTTTACATAACAGAAAGGCAGAAGAGGGATATAAAAGTAGGAGTTGTGTTCCAGCGTTGCAGATTTGAAGAAAGAGAAAGAAACTGTGTTAATAAGGAGCTAGGAGAAAAGCTACAGAAATGCCCTGAAGATGCTAAGTTAGTGATGGAGTACTATTAGATGGGTTACTTTCTATTTTATTTACAGTCTGGATGTTATAAAGCACTGCTTAATTTCTTTGGGAGATGAGTTCATCTTTTTTTTAATTCCTATTTTTTTCTAACCCAAAATGAAACTGATATTTGTTTCTGCTAAACTGGTTGGCTGGGAAGAAAATCATTCTTTATGCTCTCAGATAGGACTGTCTGTTTTTATTCTCTTTCACATACTTATCATTCCTTTCTTCTTTTCTCTGGCTGAAGCTATCGCTCACAGTATCACTGCTGGTGATGAACCGCAATCACATCAACAAATAAGAAAGAAGGTAACCTTTTCCCTTCCTATTTACAGTCAAATATAAGATGCATTTCTGATGGATCATCCTCTAGTTTGTCTAAAACGCACATTAGTCATGCATCGCAGAACAAAATGGAACCATATTTGAAATTGGATGATTTATTTTTCAAAGCAAAATTATCCCCTGCCCTCTCCCCCCCACCCAAAATAAAATAAAATAAAATAAAATAAATTTGGAGCTGGCTCAGTAAGGGCTTTAGAAGTGCTCAGCAAGTCTCCAACCAGGCAGTATCAGTATGAAGCTGGTCTTCCAAATCACAAAACTTTTCTCCAGGTTTAATGGCAAGAAATAAGACAGATCATTCTCTTTGGGTTGTCTTGTTAGGATGGGTATTTTTCTATTCTGTTTATGACTTCTCTAACAAAATCTGAAACACACAATCCCTTCCAGCAGCACATTATCTGGCTGCCATGTAGCACCTATTAATAAAGGGCATCCACTGTGTATCCTGAGGCACTTCAACATAATCTGCAATGTGCTCCATTGCACAGACTTAAAATAGATTATTACCTATCTATAGCTATGGGTTCAGTGAAAGGAGATAATCTTGATACTAACAGAATTCAGGTCCTTTCTCACCACTGCCATGGGTGTATTTGCCACAACAAAGGAGCTCTGCTCCTTTATTACCACATGTAGCTGCAAATGCTGCTGAGCAGATCAGCAAAATATCCTTTGCCAACATCTTGAAGACTATCAAAGCTCTACAAACCAAAGATTGTTTAAAATGTCAGCAGGTTTTCCTGTGGAGATGAAGATCTTGTGCTGATAGGAAGCATATGGGGGGGAAAAAAACAAAAAAAAACCCACCAAACAAAAAAACAACCCAAGTAATATGACCAAATTCAGCTTCTTTTATGTAAATTGGATTATTTTGATAATTCCATTTTGAGGAATGAGACTGAAAGTCTGCTGCTGTTTGCAGCTGCATTTAATATAGTGGCTTATGAGCAGGCAGACTGGCTTTGAGAGTAAGCTCTTTGCTAGACTGGGGCCTCATTATGAACATATTAATCTGTTAGGGAGACATCCAGAAGAGAGAATTCTATTAAATATTGATTGTTGTAATTTTTTAAACATCTAAGTTACAGAAGCTCTGTCATTTTAGGTAACGTGTCCGTGGGATGCTCAATAAGCAGCAGGCTATTGATGAACCCCATCTAAGTCACATCACTTCCTTTTGCAACACAATGATTTGATGATTTATGACAAAGACACATTTTACACCTCTTTTAATGAAAAGGTTGGGGTGTTAGCTTGCATATTCTCTCCTACTGAGATCCAGCAGGAACTCCAGCTCAAGGAGCAGAGCTGCCTGAAGACTGGCCCTGAAGCCAGGCCAGGAAAGCCAGTGTTTATTCCATGACCTCTCTGCAGTTAAAGGGTTGACAGATTCCCAGGGGAAGATGGGAAGTGTAAGCAGGCGAGTGCAGAGGAGGTGACAACAACAGCACAAACAGCATTAGAATGCACTAAAGATCAGACGGCCTACCTCAAAATGAGGCAAGAGGTGGGCAGAGAGCCCACCTCAGCTCCTTAGGGGGAAAAAAAAACCAAAAACCCTCCCTATTTGTTTCTGCAGTCTTCACAAAACTATCCAGGGAAAATATACCATAAATCAATCCAAAACAAAAATAGAAAGTAGAAGAAAAAGAAAGCCAGGAACATGACAAAAGGGATTATAGACTTTCTACCACATTCACGAGCAACCACTGAATAAAGATGATTTGTTAAAAACCAGGATCCTGTGTACAGACAGATAAAAACAGATTTCAATCAGACTTCCAAACTTTCTCCTGCTGTATTTTCTTCCACTGGAAATCATAAAAATAATGTAAACCTAAGGAGTTTAATGACAATGACACTTTAACTGCAATCTCTGCAAAGACTGTGTTCAGCTGTGGCTGGAGTTATGAGAATGTAGCTCAGTGCTGAAATTCCAATTACTGCATGCTCTCCTCTGCGCATACAGCAAGTGCCGCACATCTTTTAATACATTTGCCATCTCTCTCAACTTGTTTCTGAAAACTTGCTACACACCATCTGTCTGACAGGATGCGCTGCTTTTTTAAAAACACACTGCCATACATACATGCAAAACACTGCTGTGAGATTTTACAGATTAGCCCTTATAACCAGTTAACCAACATTTCATTTGATGCAGAGAATCACGACACAAGCAGCAGCCTGGGAGCTCTACTGCTGCTGCGGGTCACCTCATGCTGCATGAAGTATTTGGATATCAGATAAAAAAGGAGGCACAGTCACTTCTCACGGAAAGTGACCATGACCCAGCTTCCTCCAAACAACCTGTCTCTGCCTGTTTAGCCTCTCCAAGCCAAAAGCATTCAGGATTCACTTTGTGCAGCTCTCAAGCACTGACTTGAACTCATCCAAGGACTCACCTTGGATGCAGTGCAACCTTTCGTGTTCCTAATGCTTCACTGAGCAATGGCAGTGTTCCTGGGAGCAGCTGCCTGTTGTCAGGAGGACGTTAAGCATGAGCAGACCCTAAAGACTTCCCTCAGGGCCTAACAGTTATGGATGACACGATGGCCAACTGGAAGAGTATCAGAAGACTCAGCCAGAACTTTTAGGTTCCTGAAAGTGATGCAACTCAAGTGCTGCAAGATAATCTTTTTTGGTGTTTGAAGACATTGATTTAAAATGCAAATGATCTAAATGAGTGATGGTAGAAAATACCACAGCCTGAGTTGTACAGCAGTAACAAAAGAGTATACAGTCCTATTTCTCATTTACAAGTGCTGTCCTGATACTACATTTTGTGTGGCAGGCATAGACCAGGACTCCTTTGTCTAGACTGCATATAGATGAAATTACACAAGCATACATTGTGTACAACAGTCCTGTGCGTGTAACATGTCATATCTTCCCTACTCCCAAACAGCTGCCAGTCAAAACAATTTTCTTCTCCATCTCATGCAGTAAAACATTACCTTTAAGATGTCAGTTAAATATGGGAGTCCTACTGAAGCAACAGGTATACAAGGGATCCCAAAGCCTCCAAAAAACAGATGGCTAAAAAAAAAAACACCCACCAAACCCTATGCACAAACTTTGTGTAAATCAGCTATTTCCAACATTTCTGTCATTCTGATTATGATTTCCAAACATTCTCTGTTTCTGGCACTAAAAATCTGGGAACATTCTTAGTTCAAAACATTGTATTTAATGAAGAGAAAATTTCAGTTACACAGGAATAGCTAGAGTTGCACATTTAGCTGTACATTTTAAATGTTTTACATGTTTTTTATTTCTTATTCCTTAGACTCCAAAGCTTTTAACAATCCCACATTGTTTTATTTGTGTCCTGACGACCTCAACACTAGAGAAGATTGAAATAAAACTTAAAGTAGACTTCAGTTCCAATGTATGGAATAAGATTTTCAACTATTCATAACTGTTTTGTTTTATTGCTTTTTTAAACAATTTTTCTGGTGCTTTAGGTATCCTAGGAAAGAGGGAGAAGAGAGAAAAAAGAAGCTTAATTTGACAGCTTCATATGCAGAGTTTTCCATGAATCATTCAATCATTATGCTTAAATTAAACAAAGAACCTTGTTAAAACAAGATTTTACATTGTAACTCTGGCCAAGAAACAACTCCCACAGATTTTCTTGAAATAGAACAAAGTCTTATCTTCAAGAATGCCTTATCAGAGAGTGTTCATCAACAAAAATGTATATATATATACACATATATACAGCATGTACATTTTGAATATTTGACCCAGATTTCCAAATGCTAGATCTTAACACTTGAAGCACAAGCAGCTACAGCAGAGGCACAGTAAGAAATACTGAACTTCTCCAGACCACTTATACTACGGATAATTCAGGACTTCAGCAGATTTGCCAAGCACTGACTTGCTGGCCCACAAAGCACCTTCCCAGGCAGGAATTTCCCAGCTACCTCAGGCAGGAATGAAATACCCACCTGACAGCCTCCTCTCCCCCTACAGAGCACATGAGAAGAAGGTGGGAGTGGGTTACAGGAGACAGTTCAGGGGCCCCACACACCAACCCCCATCCACACAGAGACCAAACCCCTGTGCTGCCTCTTAGGAAGCGAATAGCTGCAGCAGTGTAACCCTCAGAAACCAAAAGCTCTTGCTAAGTGAATTAAATTTACCACTACCAACCCCCATCCAGATTTCAGAGCTGGTTCGGATGCCGTTCCTGTCACACACCCCTTAGCAACACTACGGGTCTGAAAACTTCCAAGCAACCGGATTGACAGACTTGTCTTTCAAAGTAATGCATTTCTTCTCTCTCCTTCCTCTGTTGAGACCAAAGTAAAAACTATCAATAGTTTATCTTTCATCAACTGACTAGACAGAATGTCCATACGTGAGAATCACACCTACAGAACTCCATGAAAGGATTTTGTCTTTCTTAATGACAATCATGTGAAATGAATATACTCCAATTAGTACATCAAAGATACTCAAAACAGTGTTCTCCAAACTGTCTTCTGTACTATTACACAGAATTCACAGGATGTTTGATATATAAATATATTCATTTATGTGATCAACTCACTTTTACCAAATTCATGATCATTAATCCTGAAATGAAGGCAAAACATTTAGAGGAAATCTACTACCATGAACAATACTCATTTAGATGCTTTCTAGCTCTCTGAAGTTTTTATCCCTTTCTATTAGCTGCAAGTGGTTTGGTACTTTAAAAACTATCTTTAGCACACACTCTTCCTTTCACTTTTTCCATTCTCTGAGTGCTCTGAGATTTTCTCCAAGATAATTTTAAAGAAAGAGATGAAAAGAAAGCTGAGAAAAGAAACATCTCTAATTTTCTCGTTTCGTCTGTTAATTCATTTTCCTGAGTCTATATTTATATATATATATATAATTAATAGCATAAAATATATATATAGGACTATTGGAACTATAAAGTCTTAGAATGAAATGATTTGTACAGTGGCTCACATACCACATACAAGCAGGAACAGCTGGAAGAACAGCTGAATTCCCATATATCTGTAAGTTTCCTAAGGTATTCTTCTCCCAATTCTGAAACGCTACGGAGAGTTATTTTAATAGGGTTACTTCAGAGACAAAGGTACCTTCAGCTATTTATTTATGCAGCGTTTGTAAAAATCTAAATGCTTGGAACTAGTTGAATGAGAGGAACTGCATGAATGCCTACTATGTTTTTATGAGTGCTCTATAACGGCTAGAGCTTTCATTTTAATGTATTTTTTCAGCTGGTGGAAGTATGCATATCCAGACGGTCTGTAGTACTGAATGCATCAACTATCTGGCAGGTACAAAAATAACAGAGGAAACACAGAAAGCTATAATTCAAAATATCTGACTAACAAGCTGCTTATTATTGCACCATTTCAGTTACACAGATATAACAGAATGAGACATTCTGCTTCCTCACCCCAGCATTATTTCTTACCTGCTTGTAGGACATATTTTTCTGTTGTCACTGGGAGAACTCGAGGTTATAATAGTTGCTATATGTCTTTTGTTTTTTTTCTTTCCAATTACAAAGTCACATGGGATGCATATCAGTAAAGGTTTCAATTTACCTGATTTTAATTGCTGTGAACAACCACTATTCCCATTACGTTCAAATATTTAATTCCAGGAAACTCATTAGTAGTATAGCAAACAAATTCAATGATGCAGCAACAGATTCTGCCCTAGTGACATAACAGGGAATAGCATCGAGACTTGCAGGAATAAAAGTACAAGCTGCTCGTGCTTGAGCTCCAAGCATACTTTCTGGACAGTGCCAGCTGCTCAGCCTTTGCAAATCAGGCAGTGATCCTGCTCACACTGGCACACCCATTTCATTACTGTCTGCCAAAGGCAGGTTCTAATGCACTGACAATTGTCAGAAAACCTTAACTGCCTTATTACATATCAGTTCTTCTTGTACCTATTTTCTTTGACCTATTAGTTTTTCTTGTGGAGGAAAACCAACAAGATCAATAGTTGACATTCTTAACAAAAGCAGACAAAACTCAGTGAACAGATCTTCAATTAAAAATATAGCTGCATCCTTGATATTAATTCGTTACTCTTTCCCAAGGTAGAAATAATTAAACATCATTTTATGGAGCCAAAGGATGTTTAGAACCTCAAAAACAACAACAAAAACTGATAATCCCTGAATACAAATGCCAGATGATGCAGAGAAATGAAGAGAAAACCGGAATTTTGCATTAACTTACATCCTTAACAACTTTCCTCACATCAAAGATACTGACCTGGAACTACAATGGCTGAGAAAGAGTGAAAAAATGGCAGAGGAAATTTAACTGTGTTTTTTTTTTTTTTTTTTTTTTTTTTTAAACATGCCTTGTTCAAATCATGCCAGTTTGCAAAGAATTCAATTTCTTACACCAAGAAAGGGAATCTTTCTTCCTAATATCACTTGCTAAATGACAGAAAGACTCTCAGTTATCCAAGAATTTAATGAACTGCATCCAACAACTTAAGGCTGTTTCATTTAGATAAGAGGCTTTCCAACCTAAAGGATAAAACAGCCTTCAAAACTGTGGAAAATAAAATATATCCCTATGTGTATAAACTATCCAAGCAGTTAGTTAATTCAGTAAATCAGCTTTTAGCTGCAGAAAGTGGAGCAAATGGACGTGACAGCCAGGCTGCAGCCAAAGAGCACACAAAGGGCTGAGAAGAGCTGAGCAAAGTCCCGGGCAGTTTTGTAGTCCCTGTTTTGTCAGACTTCCTGAGGATTCGCAGCGGAGCATTTGAGTGAGCAAAATCATGCACTGCAGGGTCTGACAAAAGTATTTCTGAGAGGTCATAAAGTCTAATGCTTTTTGAAAAGTGAATTAAAACTATTCCAGGCACATAAAATTACTGCACTTGGGGTACACTTCATCCACTCAGCTCCTTTCCGACACAGAAATAGCTGCAATGTACAAAATTGGAAGAATACTCTGCAAATATGAGAATATCCTCTGCGTCACTTCCCCAAAACAACATTATCTGACACTATATGTTTCCATGTACAGTTTCTATAAAGACAACTTATCAGTGTGCAATAACTTCAATACAGAACTTAAAAGCTTCTATACAACATTTCAGTTGTGATGCTTTTCATCAATTTAAGCTTTTTTAAAAGCGGCCTGGCCCTTATCCAGTACTTTGTAATTTCTTCATTTAGGCTTATCAGATAAAGCAAACAGTGCAAAGCACTACCCACAGAAAGCATTAGTGAGAGACACACAGTCATTCTGACACGATGAACCAATGAGCTTTAATATTAGATCATGATGAAGGCTGTTTTGTAAACAGTTTATCACGGTATTTAAATACACGAAATAATTTAAGATAAGCCTTTGCTCTCAAAGACCTGTGTGCTTCTGAAGCACTGTTTTGGCTTTCCAGCTAAGCTAAGGAACAGCTGTATTTGCAGTGCGAAGCCAATTTCAACAAGCCGCCATCAAGGAGCAGCAGACAGGAAGATTGTCTGAGAAAGCAGCAATTGTAAGAAGATTTACAAGAGCCAGGTCCTAGTTTAAAGCTGAAAGGATTTAACAAGTTTGGATCAGACCATCAGTGAAAGAGATGCACGGTTTAACTCCTGATGCTGCTACAAGCGGTTATCCAGAAATGCACATCAGTTCCTCTGTGCTGCAAAGACAGAGTGATCCTAACCCCCAGCAGGAACCGTAATTTAACTTTACAAGGTGGATCTGATGTTTCACAGTGTAATGTATGGATATGTTGCAATTCTAGAGTTCCTTTCTTTTCTCCTTTTCTCCTTTACCAGAAAATAAGGAAATAAACACAAACAACAGACATCTTTTCTGAGAGGCCATAAAGCACTGATTTTCAGTGTTTTCATTTCCTCATTTTCCTCCTACTTTAGCTAAGTCAAGCGTACTGAATTTACCAGCTGCTCTTGCTTCACTTAGAGTCCCGTTTTTTCCCCCTAAATATTTTCTAGAAGGAGAAGTACATGTGTCATACTTACAGAGCTAAACAGACTCTGAAGTGATGAAGCATACAAGCTCAAGAGCTAAGACTTTCCTTTTCTTGCATCACTATGTACACAAGGATGCTGCTCTGAAAAGCCAGAAGAGTTGTTTTTTCTTGAGTCAGCATGCTGTAATGATGCTTGTGGCAGTGGCCCCTTTGCAGGGGCAGGGAGTAAATTTTCAGGAATTTGGAAATGTCCTTTTTTTCATCCTTTTTTTCATCCTTTTTTTTTTCAAGAAAGTGATTTTGTTTTTAATCCTGTTTCATTACTAAACTTCTGGAGGATGGAAACAATAAGTTTTGAAAGAACTAATCTGGAGATGCTTCCTATTTGGGCAGGAAAAAAAGTGAAGCCTTATATTTTCCCTTGGGAAAATACTGTGAATGGTAAAATAAATTGTGAATGGAGGTATTACAAAGGAAAGTTCTGGGCAGAACTCCCAAAGTAAATGTATTTTTGCTAATCATGTTTCTAATCTATTTCTTCAACCAGGCTACTGAATAGGTATAAATATCCTGAACAATACAAAATTCACACGAATGACAAGATCTTCTAAATCACAGTTGTAATCTACCCCAATATCTGACCTACTGAGTACTGCAGAAAATTTCAATTATAGAACACTAGGATAATCAACACACACAAACTTACTCTTGTCCTTAAACCAGCTGATTATAACCTACTATTCTGACGGAATCTTTAGAGAACTTATTTTAAGGTCAGATTTAGTTTCTTGACACTTTTCATCAGTAGGCACCCTGATAGGAAGGTTACAGCTCAATCTGACAAAGTTTTTATCATGCAGTCCTAAATAAAAGGAAATTTCCATGTTCTTCATTTATCTTTATTAAACATCAGACTCTGGAAACCTCATCTTTGTTATTTTGATGCCACGTCAGGTTTGCATTTGCCTTTAAACAAGTGTAGTACATAGAGTCTGATTCAGATGTCTAAAGAGCAATTGGATGTAACATTGATGCCCCTCCTTACAGTAACTGCAGGATAATCCTTCTGAGCAATTAGTAAAGCCACTCTACTAACTTACTGGATGGTTTCAAAGAATGACGCATGATAGACAAATACAACGGATTGAAATTAATAACATACTAAAATAAATAAGAAAAACTGACTGAAGTTGTTTTAACATATGCATTTCCTAAAAATAAAAGCACTTGCAAAAGCCAAGTTGACAGCAATCCAAGATGAAATTTTTGAGAAGAATATTGAAACAATTCTTGCCTCAGAGTCTGACTCTTCTCTGCTGTCATTTTGCAAGTCCTTGATTTCTTGCTTTCTTGTCCAATCTGTAAATCAGGTTTAATTATACCCACATCTTTTGTCAAGCATCTCATGATCAGTAAAGCTGGAAAGTGCTACCCATGCTTGTCATTTATATGCATGTTCCAACAAAATCTCTACTCTTCTTAACAGATTCAACATCTTCTTCCTTCATTTTCCTCATAGTGTTTCTCCACAAACTTGTTTTTGTTTTTTTTTTTTCTTTGCCTATGTTTTACTCTAGTTAGTCAGAATGTATAAAGTTTCTGATAAAAAATAAATTTATAAGGTTCATCTTAGAAGTCAAGGAAAATCACAGTGCAATTCTTCACTGTTGGCCACACTTGTTCTAAGCCTGCAAGGAGAATATTGACATAGCCAACTCTGGGCACATTACACTAGAGAGCCTATTAGAGAGGTGACTGTCCCAAAGCAGGAGCCACAGCCAGTTATTTAGTGCTTTTTGTTTGCTTTTTACCAAACTCAATACAACATTTACCAACAAGCATTAGAACGAGCACGCTGCTCTGGAAGGATGCCCACTGACTTCATGAACGAAGAAGAGGAATTATGAATGGTGATTTAGTGATCTCAATTAATTTGGTGATAAGGAGAAAAACGAAAATTTGCACCTGTGCAGGAGAAAAGACACTCTTACACATATCAAAATGAAAGTAAGCCAGCCTCTAGAGACCTTCTCTAGGATCCTTTCCAGACAATGAAGTATGCTTACTGTTACAAAGAAAACATCTACCGAAAAAACAAGGTCGTATTTTTTAAAAGCTCAGAGCAACTCAACATGTTTTCTCCCCATAGATCAGGTGTCAGCAGCAGTTGAAGAAATACCTGACCGCTACATATTTTATTAGATCAACTGTCAAATAAATTCTCTTCTGACTGAGAAAATGCACAGCCACAAACAAAAAGAAAGGGAAAAAAGAAAAGAAAAAGAAGGATTTTCCCAAATGGATTTCTCTGAAAGTTGTTTAAAAGAGCTTCCAAATTCTAAATTAATGCCACTAATGGAAGCATGATACGTGGACTTCAGAGATGCTGAATATAACGTACAGGCAGAACCTATGGACTACCTGCAGTGTGAGCAAGCCACGCTGTAAGCCATATTCATGTACCTTCTGGATCATTTTGCTGTGTCTTGGCAGAAGTGCTGAAGCAAGTACAAAACATTTACAAGATAATGCATCAAGATTACAGAAAATATGAATGCAAAGCGTTGCTCAAAAGGCAGCTTAACTATCTGTAGATTGTATGGCTCAAATATCAATATACATTCAGTGTGCACTAAAAGACAGCCCCTGGATTCACCTTGGCCTCCAGATCCCCTGGTTGATCAGATCAGAGTAGCTGCTGGAGCCTGCCATGGCTTCCCCCTTGCCTACAGGTTCAGTTGGCTTTCAAAGAAAGGATGCTGCTCTCATCATATAGCTATAGGGAACCCAGCTGTCCTACAAAATAAACGCAACTTTAGGACACCAATTCTTGTGATATCCAGGTGTTTTAATTGCATATGTGTCACCATCCCATCCAGTGGTGAGGAAGAGCTGTGATCAGGACTTCATTGCACCAACTGTTGTACTCTGAGAATAAAATGATTTGTGATCTGCTATGCTATGCTGCTAACTCCCAGAAGTGAAGCTGTACCATGTGTAACAAAGCGCATTAAGACTTGCCTTTGTGAATAATCCCATTGATTTTAAACATGAAAGCCAGAATGAGTAAGTCCACATTCAGCTGACAACAAAGAAATGAAGATACCCACAGAATAGAGGAAGATTTGGTAGGTGTGGGCTGCTCTCATGTAATGCTCCCAGATGGGATATAATAGTAATGGGGCAATGGCTTCCCACTGATGGAAGAGTAATTAGACAATACTGAGTCAAGCAATGAAGTGTGCCCCTTCCTCCTCTTAGTGATGCTGATTTCTCTCATGACTTTCAATGAGAGCTGGGCTTAAGAGGAGACTAAGACAGAACAAAACTAGAGTTGGTATCTCAGTTGCACACAGTCCCTAAATTTCTGGTGTAACTCACGCTGATGAGGTGATATGTACACAGCCAAGGTGTTACTGGGCTGGCCAGCAGATGCTTAACTAAAGTACCCAAGTGGTCCCATTAAAATCAACATACTGCAGATTCACATATAAGATATGCTGAAATTTCACCTTTTTTATTTTTTATTTGTTTTTAAAAAGGATTACATTCTTTTATGTACTGTAAGAACCTTTGACATTTCCAATATGGCTGGAATGGGCTTTCCCACAAAGAACAACAGTTGTTTTGTTGTTTTGTACCACTTTATGGCATGTTTTTTACCAAAGGTGTGACAGTATAATGTGGGCTTATGAAATAAGAAATGCTTTTTAGGGGAAGTGTATACACTTTTGTAAAAGTTCTTATTTAAAATGAGTAAAAATTAAGCCCTTGAAATCTCTGAAGAACTGTACTGCTCGGATACAAAACACTGAGAAGATAGATTGTTTTTTTTGGGCAGTAGAAGAAATGAGTTAGTGGCTTTGATATTTGCAAAACAATGCCACCTGCAACAATGACATTTGCTTTTTCCTTTGTAAGTCTTATTTTAAACATTTATTCTTGAAGTTAGCAAGAAGATTCTTCGTAGTATAAGACACAAAGAAGGAAGTATTTCTGAGGAGAAACAGAAAGGCTTTCTGTTAACTTGTATGCTTCGGGAACAAAACAGTGCAGAAGCAGTTGGAAATGAGGGCTCACATGCCTAAAACCATTTTTTCCACATGGTTTTTAAGTGTAATTTTAAATATACTTTTAAACAGATTCTCATAAATCAGAGACCCAGTGGAACTACCATCCTCAAGGACCTGGAATTGAAATCAGTACAATCCATTTTCTGGAATGAGAAAAATAATGCTTAGGGAAAAATTAATTTCTGTTTGAGTCAAATCTGGTAATACCTTTATTTGTGCACTCCCATAGAAAAAGGAAAAAAAAGAAAAGAAAAAAAAAAAGAGAAAAAAAAAAAGAGAAAAAGAGAAAAAGGGAAAGGAAGAGGTCCACCAATGTGCTAGACCATGACACACGCACAGGGCATAATGAAACTTCCAAAGTTTCACATTGCTCTATGACACCATGGACACAAGAGACAGAAGTAAGAGTTTTCACATTGATATTGCTGTTTTTTTTCTTCCAACAATTCCAGTTCTTTGTTCAAATTTTCTTGCAAGACATCAAATTGTTCATTTTCCTGGGTCACTGTTTCAGCCTATGTGGCTCTCTCTTCTGTGAATTCGAGCAGCTGCCATCCTTGACTTTGTTTAGTTGAAAGGAAAATTAAATGCACGCCATATAATCAGCCTGTGTTACAGTTTTCTTTTCTGCTAACTATTAGGGTGCAATAGCTTGGCCTTTATTTGCTGTTAATATGGTCAGAATTAGTTTTGATAAAATAATATGGTGTTTGTTCAGCTCTCAAAATAGAGATACATAAAAATTCAAGGCAAGTTAGCTACACAGACAGCTATTAAGTGGAATCAAAATGGGCTCAGTAGCTTTAGTACTTCTAGTAGCTTTTGGATTAAATTAATATATCTATTTAATTTCTAAAAGGAAAATATGAATTCTAAAGTACTTCAGCAAATTATACTGAGTTATCAGAACATAATTTACTATTATTTATCCACTTTTTTGTACCTCAGTCTTTGTTTAATACATTTTAGATTCATATTCACACTGTCAACCCCAAGCATTCAAGAGCCACGAGCTGCCTACTCTTCAAGAATGAAACTAAAAATCCAGGCTATACATTATTATTGTCATCCTTGTTATTATTAATAACAAAATCTTGTAAATTCTCTGTTTTTCTAAACTGATTCCTGTACCTTCTGTAACTCACATTTTCAGTCTGTTTTTCACACATAAGGGAAATGCATAGTGAAGGTGAGATTCCTCTGACCTGCAGCTGACTGAAATGGGGAACAAAATTCGGAGTCTGTCCTTGGAGGAGATGGCCACATGTCTGAGAGATAAATAAGCACATCCCAGCACAGTTCTGCCCCTGTGCACTGGAAGTGCTGAACGGGAAGTCTGAATATGAGCACCAAATAATGAAAAGCTCAGGTAATAAATACAAAGAGAATATGCAAATCATTTTTGCAGCAAATTGCTGTTAAAATTTTGACGAGACACATTTGGGGATCTATCCTAGAATTCAGTGCAGTCTGTGGCTGTTTTTGCAATGTTACAGAAATGCTAGTAATGCTGTTCAGTACCAGCACATTTGTACTGAATAATAAGAGTGTACAATTTAGTCTCGCAAAGGAATTTCAGATGTCTATCACCTGTAGGAAATAGCATTAAAACTGAACAGTAGAATCCTTTATATCACAAGTCAAACGTAAGGTTAACACCAGAAAAATTTTTCTTCAGTAAATTGAACATCCATACAGTAAATGGTCTACCACCAAATTATCAAAGGTGGAACTCTCATGCTTTCTTTCACAGTATTCCAATTACACCTCTATTGTACTGTAATTTCATATTCTTAGCAATGAATGCATCCATACAAAAAGCCTATTACTTTCTTGCCAGATTCTGGCACAGAACACACTATTCTTTTACAAGTAGTCAAAATCTGACTTCTGAATTCTTCTACCAGCAAAAATGTTCCAAAGGAGGAGTACAGGAATATTTGTCCCAGACACGAAGTTGTTCTCAAGCTGACATGCTCTATCTTGAGATCAAACTATAGGAATGGAGTCCAACTACTGAACGCTGACAGGGTTATGTGTAGGGCCTGCATGCTATCTCTTCTCTTCAGCACAGTGCCTCTGCATTTAACTAGTGCTTTTTAAATAGTAAAAAGCCCATCTTATTATTGCTAACCGCACGCACCTCAATGCTGAGGCAAAGTTCCCCAAGTACACTTACAAAGAGCCATGTCGGGACAGTTTTCTCCATCTGAAGAGCCCACTTCTATTAGAGTAATGGAGCAACTCAACACAACATCCCAGGAAGTAAACCAAGGATTGAAACCTCACCCTTGTCAAGCAACTGTAAAATTGTACTGCTCTGAAATCCTGTTCTCTGAAAGAGTGGCCTGGCACTGGATTGGGCTGCCCAGGGAGGTGGTGGAGTCACTGACCCTGGAGGTGTTCAAGGAACGTTTATACATTGTTTGAGGGATGTAGTTTAGTGAGAACTGTTGGTGATGGGTGGACAGTTGAACTGGATGATCTTGTAGGTCTTTTCCAACCTCTGTGATTCTATGACTCTCTGATATTATTTCCTTGTTTTCTCCTCCTCTGAAAGTTTTACCATACAGTCAGCGTAAGCATTTTCCATACAAGGCCTGTATAACATCTAATAAATTGCATTTTTTTCCTTACTAAATGAGAAAGATGACAGTATTTCTCATATCACCTAAAGAGTCGCAGCCTACTCTTTGAAGGACTTGCATAAAGTGCTGGTAATGCAATTCAAATCTAAATGCAGAGATGGTTTCAAGTCTTGAAGCTGCTGCCCTGTATGCTTGCACTCCCCTCTCCTGGATCTCTGCAGATACAGAAGAGCACAGCGGCATGCTAAGGACCCATGAAAGGCACAGTGCTGCTGCTGCACTAGCAGCTCACATGAAGCTCTCTAATTTCTATTCGACAATTTCCAATTTTGGTGTACACCACAATTTCACAGTAACCTTTTTTTTTTTTTTTTATAACTCCATTGCTTCCCCACAGAAGATTCTGATCAGTGTTTAAATCTTTGCAGTTTCCATGTTTCTGGTCTCTGCAGCCTCCTGTAGCCATGTGATCGCGCTTCCAAAGCTTCACATTATAGATCTTCAAAACAAATCGCAGGAGGAACTAATATTGTAAAGAAATAAAACGTGGCAGAGTTCTAACTAGGGTTAAAAAAAGGGAATATCTAACAAATTCTTTTAACTAGGGAAACTAAGACAGACTTTGATTGCCATGCCTTTGTAATACATTTTCCCACACAAGTTTTGCACAACAATGTCTTTAGGTACCTGGCAGTATTTACAAATTAACTGGCGTAGTTCATTTGGTTTCTTCATCTCTTATGTTATTTATTTTTCCATTTTTGGATCTGTTAGGCTCCCTTTGAATTATTTTGACTCTTATTCTCAAGGTGCTTCTGTCCCAGTGTATTTTTTCACTAACCTACTGCCTATGTTGTCTGGAGTTCTCACATATCACAGAATCATAGAATGGCCTGGGTTGAAAAGCCCTTCAAAGATCATCTAGTTTCAACTTGCCTGCCGTGGGCAGGGTTGCCAACCACTAGACCAAGCTGCCCAGAGCCACATCCAGCCTGGCCTTGAATGCATCCAGGAATGGGGCATCCATAGCTTCCTTGGGCAACCTATTCCAGTGCTTCACCACCCTGTGAGTGAAAAGCGTCCTCCTAATATCTAGCCTAAACCTCTCCCTCTCATGTCATCCCAGGGCAGAGATGTAACTTGAGGGTTTTCATATACTTCTGCAGTTGAGGGGCAGAAGAAAGAGTGTAAGATCTTAAGTAAAGCTTCCTGGTTAATTCAGGACCAAAGCCAGACACGGCTTCTTTACTGCTCTTATGATTTAACTTTTCTGCAGCTCCTCAGGCTTGAGAAGGTCAGGCATTCTGTACTGATGTCTGTAATTCAACAGTTTTCACTGACAGAAGATGAGATAAATCAGTGAGCTCTAACTAAATAGGGTGGTATCTACACAATCACCTCAATATAAAGCTATTTACATCTGAGTTCATGCCTACACTGATACTTGTGTCACTGCACATACTTTGCCAAAACCGAAACCTGGATCTTCTTGTATTAAATTCAATCAGCCACAAAGAAAAGTGTTAAAAGCAGGATCAAAGGAAAACAGAACTTGGCAAGTAGGCTAGTGCTGTTTTTCCTGAAAGTGCCCTAGGGTATCTATGACAAGCATGGTTGTTGCTGCATTGATACAGCTGGTCTGCACATTTCAGAGCAAATGTTAGCCAGGAGATAATTTCACCTGCCTGCTTGTCGACTCAAAAGGGCTGCAAGGATGTAACTGGCACCTCTTCTTCTGCAGGGCCTCTCCTGGCTTTACACTGAGACAAAGCTGTCTGCTAAGCAGCGTCTAGCTTATAACCCTTGCAGAATTTCCACTGACTAAAACTGTTCCTCAGTTTGCAGCTTACAATACTGCTGGTATCAGTAGAAACTATCTTCCTGCCATGAAAAGCAAGATGAAGATCAAACAAACGAAAGAAATCCCACTAAACAAAAGCTCATTTTAACAGATTGATGCTTGTATGATTGATGCTCACAAGAAGCCAGGAGCTGAGGCTATGACTTTGTTCTTATCTTCTTATCTTCTGATGCTTGAATGAGGGAGGGCAGACAGACTGGCACAAAGATGACAAAAAGAAAAGGCTGCCCCACACCAAAGAAATTCTTTGTTAATCACCCTGAAGCAAAGTAATACAAACAGCAAACCGAAGATGCCAGCTTGGAAATACTTCGTGAGAGACATGATCTTTTTATGATTTTTTTTTTTTTTTAATTTAAATAAACATCTCAGTATATGTTGAGTAGGGAGATGACTTTTCTTAACATCTTGCAAAGTCTCTCACTAACAGACAGAGCCCAAGGACAGCGATATTTCTGCCTATAGAGACGTGATATATATTTGTAAATGATGGGTAGTGCAAATGATACATAATGAAAAACATAACCCATCAGAAGCAATAATGAGATTACTAGCATGGAAGACCAATGCCTGCTTATTAAATTGTACTTGCAAGAGCATGCTGTTTATTATACAACTTTCTATCAGTAACAAGCACTGTAGCCAGCAATTCGTAAGCCGTTCCCTTTCTGGACAAAACACCGCAGCCTGTCTCCCATATCACGGCATTCAGGGTGCACTAGCAGTTTTCTGGAGACAGGAAAAAAAGGGAGAGTAGTACCCAAAAAGTTTTCATCTGTGTGAAAATGAATGCATATTTGGAATATTTGTTTTGGAAGTCTTCATTAATTCAGCATGTCTTTAATATTTCTGTTCTTTTTAAAAAGTAGCATGATATTCCTACTGCATGACTGCATCCTAATCCGTGATTATATTAATCACATTTTAAATGAGAAGGACATCTACTACCAAAGAAATCATCTTTTCTCAGCATCTCCTGAGAGATCTTCCACTGCGTTTTGATTTAGCCACTGAAATAATGAGATAGCTTCCTTTAGTTCCAAAGATTTCAGTACTCCTACTTTAAAACACCGACCACAATAACTGTATTCCGGCTTTGTCCTAGATGACCATTTCTCATGTTCATGGTAAGTGAAAAGACCAGACTTCCATTTCTGCTCCTCCAAGTATCTTCTGAATCGTCCTGTCTTTAAAACCTATGTAGTGTTCAAGGCCATGCAGAAGTGTGAGACAATCTTAACATCGTTTCTGCTTCTAACTGCAGTTTATTTCATTTCCACTTTTTCCAAGATCTCAAATTCACTCCTATTTCAGCTCTATAACTCAATTCATATTTCACTAATCTCATGCTCATTTCACTTAAATGGCACAGGTTGTAAAATGCAATAAATCACACTGGCATCTTAAATGACTGTAGAAATTGCCTCACAGGGATTTTTATATCCAAGGCTTTATCTCTGGATTTAGCAACAGCATGATGTTCCTGTGATACATGAAGCTCGGGGCTCCACACTTACTACCTTACCAGATGTCCATGCTGGTTTATTTTATTCTGAGCACTTCACTGATTGTGAGCCCAGCAAGCTCAGTGCATGACACAAAACCTAAGCTAATTAAAGCTACCAGAAAAAAAGATGTCGCGAGACAATTTCTCAGTGTCTTGATCCTCAGGAACAAGCAGCAGCAGTGCTGGGGCTGCTCCCAGTGCAATTACAGTAGCTGATTGCTCTGTAGTAATTCATTTAAATTCTAAACATGGTCTAATGAGGTGTATTGTAAATAGAAAAAATTCACAGAGAATGACCCTTACCTAAGGTACTTACCAGCAGACAGAAAAGACCTTGATAATCATGGTATTTCAGAAAAAAAAAAACAACAACGGGAAGTGGAGAAGGCTGGGCATCAACTGTGCCACCAACGTTTTGTTCTTATGCTTCTAGAGCAAACTCCTTCCAGCACTCAACACTAAGCAATTGCCCAGGAAAAATGACACACGGATTAAATGCAAACATACTTGCATATGCCAGACAACACAATCAATAAATGTACATTAACTTCAACTTGCTCTCAGAACTGTTGCACCACTACAACAAGCGGATGAAAAGCTACTTCTTCTATCAAGACATGCTTGCAAATGATAGAGACTTAAGTGGATTTTAAGAAACTTTGCAGATTTGGCTTTCACAGCATCTAGTGTTAACCACAAGCCAACTTTTCGTAGTTGTCATACAGAAAAGTAGACTTTTTCTGTAATTGTAAATATCTGGGCCTCCTGCATAGATTGCCAGAAGGAAGGTCTAGAGTGAGAAGGAACTCTTCAAAAGCAATACAGCAAGAGAGAAAAAGCAGAGGAAAAAAGTCCAGAGTGCCTGAAAACCTTTAATGCTTTCCAACCTGAGCTGAAAATTTCCTGGTATGGCAGTGACCAGCAGCTCAAGTCCCTGGGCACCCCTGTGCCCCAGAGTGCAGGGCAGACATGCCCACAGCCATAAAAACTTAAAGGTCAAGAGATAAGAGTTTTGTGGGTTTTTAAAGGATTGTTTTCTTTTAGTAGGACAATATCCAAGGGAGGTTCTTCCCCCAAATCAACAGTATTCATTAAACAATAAAAACCATTCTGCCTCAGAAACAAAGCTCACAGAAGGCAATAAAACTGTCCACTAGTCACAAATCAGGAAGTTTAAAGCAATACAGATAGCAATAAAAGTGTTTGAATGTTATTTCTAAAAACTTCATAGCCAAAGCAGTACGGTAGCTTTGCCTTAGCACACAGTTCAAGTAGTTGCTTGTTTATTTATTTCTCCTTCATTCTACAGATGAATGGGATGAAGCAAGCAGGTAGGACCAGTGAGGCACGATGTGCCTAGCAGCTGCAGTGTAGGCACCCAGTGCTCACCTGCCTGCACCCTGCAGTGCTCCCAGGGATAGCAGTGTTCAGCATGGGATCACTGGCTGCTTCATGTGGTACAACAGCCTGCAGAGCCAATGCAAAACAAAACCAAAAGCTTCCCAGCATATAAACAGATCTATGTCACTGGGCTGCAAAGATTAGAACTCCACATCTGAGCGGAAAACAGGGAGTTTCTCAGCAGCTTTACTCATAGTGGCTAAAGGAAAGTCCGAAGCAAGACACCATTTGTTCCTACAAATAAAAGCTTCCATTTGTAAAGCACAAATTTCAGCAGAGAGTAGACTTTTGCATGCAGTGGGCCTGATGCTGCTCTCTAAACCCTCTCTGGGATGTTGACACCCCAGCAATTCACCAGGCTCTCAAAGCAACCGCTGTGCAACTCTGCATTAGGCAGAGCCAGAGAAGCCATGGCCACAGCCATCTGGAAGCCGTGCTCAATAAGGATATTTTTCAGAGAGACTTATTTCCCACACAGAGAATAAGGTTTATTTGTCTTCGCAGAGGTTAATGCTCTGTTCTGCTTCCCTTCTCTCCCAGTGAATAAATTGCGATTCAGGCACTGTTGCACCCATGGTTACAAAACAGGCAGACAGATCCTCAATGAATGACTAGGGAAAGTAAAGAAAAAAGAAGTTTTAATGAAAGAAAATATCTAGAACAGATACAATATTACTGCTTTCTGCAAGAAAAAGAAGCTTCCCTCGAATATTCTATGGGAACTGAAATGTAATAGCGTTTTTTGCAGTGTTGTGGCACATCCTAATACACAGAGACCCAACAAACTAAAGGCCGACTGTGGAAGTGCTTCACATGCAGAACAACGGAAGGGATGCTTTGCTCGGGAATGAGCTGCTACTTAGAGTTGGTGCCTCGGAAGCTTCTCACCGAGAGATGCCAGCACTTCTAGAATTTAAAAAAGTAGTGACTTTGAACATCTGCAGATCTTTACGGCTCTGAGTTCCTTCTAAAATGTGCACTGTAATTTTATTCGGGAAAAATAGACTTGAATGTCAATCTGACCACTGAAACCCTTCAAAGAACAGAAGCTTCTTTAGGTTGGTAGAATATTCAAAGACACCTTAAGGGGATAATGTCAGATAAAGCTGTTGCAATAATAAGCACTGAAAGCAGTATTTTTCAACAGGACAATGACAATAGATTCAAACTAAAAGATGGATATAAGGAAGAAGTGTTTTACAATCAGGGTGGTGAGGTACCAGAACAGGTTGCCCAGAGAGGTGATGGGTGCCCTGTCCATGGAGTCACTGGGATCTGAGCAACTTGGCTGAGCTGCGGGTGTCCCTGTTAATTGGGAGTTGGACAAGATGAGCTTCAAGGGTCCCTCCCAACTCAAACAATTCTACAACACTATTTGATGTCAATAAAGATAATCCTAGGTAATCCAACTGCACTGAGTGAAGAGGAATTGACTCGGGCAGCATATAAAACATATAGTTAATATACATGTATATAAGTAACAAAATTCCTTTTTTTTTGGTATTTTTATTAAAACTTTTTTTTTTTTTTTTTTTTTTTTTTTTTTTTAAAGGGGGGGTGGGGCAACAAACACATAAAACTAGTGGGCTGAATGCGTATGGGTCTCCAAGGCATCTCCTACAACTCACATACTGTATCTTTGTGCTGCTGAACAGAACTGCTCCTGGGGAAGTTTGCAGCCATTGGTAACACTGAACAAAAGCATAAGAGTAAACAAAGTAGCTTAGCAAGTATCAAGAACTTCAAGACTCGTAAGAAATTCAGAGGAATCACAAAGAACCACAGAATCACAGAATTGTAGGGGTTGGAAGGGACCTCCTGAGATCATCGAGTCCAACCCCCCTGCCAAAGCAGTTCCCTACACCAGGTAGCACAGGTAGGCATCCAGGCAGGTCTTGAACATCTCCAGAGAAGGAGACTCCACCACCTCCCTGGGCAGCCTGTTCCAGTGCTCCGTCACCTCACTGTAAAGAAGTTCTTGCGCATGTTTGTGCAGAACTTCCTATGCTCCAGTTTCCAGCCGTTTCCCCTTGTCCTGTCTCCACTCACCACTGAAAACAATCTGGCCTCGCCATTCTGCTCCCCACACCTCAGATATTTATAGACCTGGATCAGGTCCCCTCTCAGTCTTCTTTTCTCAAGGCTGAACAGACCCAGTTCACTCAGCCTTTCCTCATAGGGGAGATGCTCCAGGCCCTTCACCATCTTTGTGGCCCTCTGCTGGACCCTTTCCAAGAGATCCCTGTCTTTTTTGTACTGGGGAGCCCAGAACTGGACACAGTACTCCAAATGAAGCCTTACCAGGGCAGAGCAGAGGGGAAGGATCACCTCCCTCGACCTACTGGCCACGCTCTTTTTAATGCACCCCAGGATGCCATTGGCCTTTTTGGCCACCAGGGCACCACTGCTGGCTCATGGCCAACCTGTCGTCCACCAGCATGCCCAGGTCCCTCTCTGCAGAGCTCCTCTCCAGCAGCTCATCCTCCAACCTGTACCGGTGCATGCAATTATTCCTCCGTAAGTATAAGACTCTACACTTGCTTTTGTTGAACCTCATCCGGTTTCTTACTGCCCAGCTCTCCAGCCTGTCTAGGCCTCGCTGAATGGCAGCATGGAGAAAATGTATTCATCTCCACAGAGAGAGCCTATTAGAAATCCAAATAGTAAATGGCACAGCAGAGAAATACAAAGACTAAGCCAATATCCATGATGAGGTTATCCTTGAGTCCTTACAACCAAGCCCCTCAATAAACCCAGGAAGGTACAGGATGCACCCCACAAATACCTGCTGAGAAATCTGAAACCAACCAGAATCAGATACCTAAAACTGTATGTCAGAAAGCTGAATTACATGAACCAACCTCACTTTCAGATCTCACTGCTGTTATCTTTTTAATTAGAGAGAAAGGTTAATAAAATCCAGCAGAAATACATTTATTACACTTCAAAGACAAGACTTTGCTAAATTTACCTCCAGTTTCATCCTGCAGTTAGTGACTAATGCAGAAATAATAACCTGTAGCTTGAGAATCATTTTTTTTTAGTAATAAATACAGAAAGGTATTGCACAGAAATTCTCCCCCAGGGACTGCAAATTTATACTGCAATGATTAAAGTCAACAACAGCAACAAAGATTTCACAGCTTTCCAAGATCCTGTTGATTCTTTCAGGCAAAGTCCTCAAAGTAATAAAAGCAAACCAAGTTATTGTCTTATGGGGCAACACAGGGCTGGATTGTTACAAATAATACTAACAAACCCAAAGCTTCTTCAGCTGACTCCTTGGAGGGCCTCCGCAAATCTCCATTTCTTTCTTTCTTCTCAACTGATCTAGGTTATTTTGCTTCAGTTTCTCCTGAAGATGAACATTTAAGCAGCAATCACACTCCAGACTGAACACGGGACCTAGTACAAGTTCCGGGCTAGGCTCCAATCTGGTATCTTTTTTAGTGCTGAGTAATTTCATTCTTTCAATGAGGTATAATGGATAACTAGATGGAATCAGCAACACAAAGGGAAATCTACTATCTGCCAAACAGCTTGCTCAGGACTGAACTTTTCATTGACGGAGTTTCATAGCAGATCAATACAGAGCTGCAGCCACGCTGAATTATCTCCTGTCTAAACATCTTCAGACTAGGAAGAGTGGCTCAAAGATAATTATTTTGACTTACAAATGTCATCAGAGTGGCAATGAATCTCAGTAACCAAGACTTTATCATACTATCCTCTGCAACCTCGTGCCATGTATAAGTTCTTGTCCTGAGGCCCTCTCACAGGAACTGCTCAGCACAGTAAGATAAGCCACAGAGACACAAGTTACATGAGCTGCAAAACCCAAAAGATCAGGCAAAAGCATCAGTCACAGCAGATCACAAGTAAGACTGTAGGATAAGAACTTATGGTTACACAATGTCGGTCAGCAAAGGACTGTATCTGAAGCACACTGCAAAGAAAATGCTGTTAGCTAAAAAGTGTGACCACCTGCGGGGTGAGAAGCAGAGAACATGTTCTACACAGTGGTAAGACACTGGAACAGGCTGCCCAGAGAGGCTGTGGATGCCCTTACCCTGGACACTTTCAAGGCCAGGCTGGATGAGGCTCTAAGCAACCTGGTCTAGCAGGAGCTCTCCCTGCCTATAACAGGGGGTTGGAATGAGGTGGTCTTAAAGATCACTTCCAACACAAACCATTATATGATTCTATGATTATGACAGGGCTTGGAAAAGACTCTGGTAATGGCAAGTAAAAGAAGATAGCTATGTTTTGGGGTCTAAATTAATCCACACTTTCAGGTCTAACCTGGGGAACTCAAGAAGTTTGCGATCAGTATCTTGTCCATTTTAACTTGCTCAGTGCATCTGCTACTATCAACATCATGCCCACCGCACATGGATCTATTCTCTGCTACAAAGAACGAAGCCTCCTGTGCAGCAGCCAGCTGTACGATAAGCATGCTGGTGACATTACATCACTGAAAGAATTCAAAGGAAATTCAATAAACTCCAATTTAATAAATTCAATATCCTGAGCACCTACTTCCCAAGCTTGACAAGGCCTTAATATACGCTGTTGATTATAAATGCCTAAAAAGTACACAGCAGTAAAATGATGTTTATTCAGTGATGTTTAAATTATTACTCTAATCTTATTCATTTTCTCCCTCCCAAAAGAAACAAACGTGCTGTTTCTCATGTCCCTGTGCCAGCCCACCAGAACTGCGTCAGCAGCACATCTGTATGCACTCGACAGCGGTGCTGCTGGGCACTGACAGCTGTCAGCCCACTGCTGAGCACTCAGCACCACAGAACTCATCAGTACACTGCATTTGTAATTTCTCTACTCAAATTTCACCAGACTCTATTTAAAATGGATTGCAGTATCATAAAGGAAGGGATAAAACTGGAAGATAAGAGAAACAAAGTAAAAAGGACATAAATTAACAACCTTGTGTACAACAGCAATTCTGCTGTTGCAGTATCCCCCTATAAGATGCTCAAATCAGGCTCTAAGATGAAGCTGTGAGCCACTTCCAGCAGTAGGTCTCAACTAATCTCCACATACAACGGAGCACAATATTTACAGCCCGTTCAATATCTTCCCTGTTTTTGTAATCCTACTTTCCTACAGAGTGCATGTCTGCACTTCAAACCTCAGATACTCAGATTCCTGTTTAGCTCCCAATCTCAATCATCTCTTCTGACAACCCATTTCATTACCTATAGCTTAATATAAAACGTGTGCTGACCTGCAGCTGTCAGTTCTGATTTTTCTTATTCTGCAGTGGCAGAAAAAGCAACAGTGCACACCCATGACAGTCTGATCCCTTGTGGTAATCCACCTGTGGTAAGCTATACTGTTTTCTTACCGAAAGGCCAGGGGAAAGCAGGTGAAACCCAGTCATTGATCCAACAAGTAATTTGTGGCTTCACTTGACAAGGATTAATTAATATTGGAGGAGAAATAGGAGTAGGAATAGTAAGTGACAGGTCTCCCCGAGGGAACTGATAAAACATGGAGACGCATTTCTCAACTAGCAGGCACAAAAACAAACCACTGAATTTCTCTAAACTCAGGACTGTGCCTTAAGGCCACAGCTTCAGCTCCCCATATGCAGCAGTGGCTGCTGATAGACTCTTCCAAAAGGGCAATTAGTTTAGAGCGAGCCATCCTGTGGGCACCAGGCACCCTGCTGTGGCACGCATGGTCTACAATCCTTCACATGTCCCCAGCAGCTGTGGCCAGGAGAGCAGTACACCAAGGGGAGTTAGGCAGCCAACCAGGCTGTCCATGAAGTGCAGGACATGACTCACTTTGTGACTGCAGTGAGTGGCTTTGTCCCTATGTGCATGCCTTTGCCTTTGGGCATGAAGATGGGACATCTCCATCACCTCCAGGGAGCAGCAATGTCCTCCTGTTTCACACTGGCCAGGTTTAGCACAGAAAGTCTTCAGGTTTCTGAGGCCAGGACTAAAGCAGAAAGAGTAAATAGTCAAACCAGTGAGACTCTTTCCATTTTATCTTTCTCAGAACTAAGCATTATTTGCAGTTTAACTACATACAACTATTTAAAAGCATAATAAGGTGTCCTTCCTTAAAACCTGCCATCACAACAAAGCTGGCAGGTACTCTCCAGAGGGTGCTATAAATCTACCAGTTGGCATTCTAAAGAAAATGATTTTCTTTCATCTCTGAAATGCATCTGCAGGAGCTGAAGACACACCCAGAGCTTCTTAGAGAAACTACAGCACAGTAACTACAAGCACAGGATGGGGATGGGCACGCACGTGCCTGGCAGCAGCACTCTTTTCGCTTTTCCCAGTAGGCTTGCAGCCAAACTGCTACCTAGAGCACCCACTTCAGTGAAAAGTCATATCAAATTAGACAAATGAGTTATCCTGCAACTAAATGAGAACTATTTATCCAAAATACACAATATCTGGTTTTCTCACTGTAAATCAGTGAAGTCTTCTAAACTTGAGCTCCATGTTAGGCCAATATAAATGCTTGCTGAAAGTTCAAACAATACAATAATGAGACAGATTTTTTTGTAACCTTTAAAATGAAATCTTGCTCTTAATGAACTTTCATCATTTTCAAATTATTTAAGTAATTTATTCTACCCACAGTTGTTGTAGTACACGATGGAGGTTATATTCATGAAGCTGCATTCTGAACATAGGAACTTGTAGTTATACACAGCTTGCCAGTGCAATATTTAGACTTAATAAAGGCAAAAACAGCAATCAGTCCTGAAGTTTACAATCAAGCAGAATCCCATTACTGTCTCGATATCAGACTTCTAAGGAACCAATTTCAGGTTGATAGTGGTGTCTTACAAAGACAAGGAAAGAAAGGCCGCAGACAGAGGGTGGTCATCAACGGCTCTATGTCCAGGTGGAGGCTGGTAACGAGCAGCATCCCCCAGGGGTCTGTCTTGGGACCAGTGCTCTTCAACACCTTTATCAATGACATCAATGATGGAATCGAGTGCACCCTCAGCAAGTTTGCTGATGACACCAAGCTGAATGGTGCAGTTGACATGGTAGAAGGAAGGGATGCCATTCAGAGGGACCTCGACAGGCTGTAAATGTGGACTCAGTGAACCTAATGAGGTTCACTACAGCAAAGTGCAGCATTTTGCACTTGGGCTGGAGGAATCCCAGGCATCCATACAACTGGAAGGAGTGGTCCTAGAGAGCAGCTTTGCAGAGAAGGACCTGGGGGTCTTGATAGATGAAAAGCTTAACATGAGCCAGCAGTGTGCTCTTGCAGATCGGAAAGCAAATGGTATCCTGGGCTCCATCAGAAGAGGGGTGGCCAGCAGGGACAGGGAGGTAATTGTCCCCCTCTGCTCTGCTCTTTTGAGGCCCCATCTGGAGTACTGTGTCCAGGTCTGGAGCCCCCAGTACAAGAAAGACAGGGAGCTGTTGGAGAGGGTCCAGAGGAGGCCGCGAAGATGATCAGGGGAGCACCTCCCCTACAAAGACAGGCTGAGGGAGCTGGGCTTGTTCAGCCTGGAGAAAAGAAGGCTGCGGGGTGACCTCATTGCAGTCTTTCAATACCTAAAGGGATCCTACAAACAGGAGGGGAATCAACTCTTTAGAAGTGTTGAAACTGCAGGACAAGGGGAAATGGTTTTAAGTTGAGGGAGGGAAGATTTAGGTTGGATGTCAGGGGGGAAGTCCTTTAGTGGTGAGTGGTGAGGTGCTGGCACAGGCTGCCCAGAAAGGCTGTGGATGCCCCGTCCCTGGAGGTGTTCAAGGCCAGATTGGATGGGGCCATGAGTTTGCTAATGCTAACTAATGCTAGCCTGGTCTAGCATTAAATGTGGAGGTTGGTGGCCCTGCATGTAGCAGGGGTTTTGGAGATTCATGATCCTCGAGATCCCTTCCAACCCTGACCATTCTGTGATTCTATGATTCTTACAAATCACAGAGGAAGGGAAGTTCAGCCACAGGGTGTGCAACTTCGGCACTGCAGGATGCACAGAGAAACTGTTGAATTTTAACCAAACAGGACAGACTGCTCTACTACTGGTAGAACCACTAAAACATGAACCTAACTCACAACAGATCCCAACCTGGGTTTGTATCCAGCTTTGCTAGGGTGAAGCCCAAAGAGGCAATGTGCTCTCAGCTGGTGCTCTAGCCTCAGCTACCACAAAGGGACCTGAATGTTTTGCCTGACTTGGGATTCAGGATTAGACCTCAGGGGAAGAGAAGAAGGTAGTTACTGTCTTCAGATGAAAAGAGCTGAAATTGCTCAAAGGCAGGAAAAACACCTCAGTATTTCATCAGTTGTGCAACTGCAGAAACATCTGACAGAATATATATTTTTCTGAAGAAAATTTCAGCTCTCTGGAGATTCAGCTTTTTCTGACAGCATCTATATTAACTGGTTTGGGCTGTTCCAAATTACATCCCAAGTACCTAAGAAAAGAGAATGGCAATACCAAAGGGCAGAGGCCTTTGTCACCACTGGAGGAAAGCACTGTTGCACAGGGTTTGAGCTCATTGTGAAGTGAAATGGGGACAGAACCCCCAGCTACTGCTGGAGAAGGCCAGTCCATACACCAAGCACATACACACCTCCACCTATACGCGGGGAAAATAAATTTTATTCACTGTGTTTTCAACTGCACCTTCTCTCTTACCTGTTTCAATTCATGAAACAGACACATGAGGAAATGCAACACAAAAGCTATGGCTGAATGAACTTGCTGTTATGCATCTCCTCCCAGCAGCATCACATCAGCCTCTGCTTGGTACATGCTTTACACACATATTCCGCTTGAGATATGGCCCTCTGTGTAATCCCACACACCAAGTATTTTCTGCACTGTGCACCTGACTTCCTTTAAGAACATCAGTCAGTTTAACTAATTGGCTGCCTCAATAATTAATAGATCTTTGTGAAACACGTTCATCTTGCTTAACACGCATTCCAATCTTCATCAGGCAATGAAAAGATGGATTTCATGTCACAGAGCAAGATGGAATATAAATGAACAGACACAGAAAGAGCAACACTGGGAAAACAAATCAGAAAACAACAGAAGAACAAATCCTAGCTTTTTTTCCCCTGCATTTGTATCAAATTCTTTCATTTACCTTTTTTTTTTTTTTTTCTTTTAAGTTCAGGAGTTTTCACACAGTAGAATTCAGACCACAGTTTAGCAGCAGACTTCATATGTACACGTCTCTCCCTAACTTGAAAAATATATAATAAACATCTTCTAAGGTAACTTCCAGTCACTCTTCAAAATTCTGTATCTGCCCACTGAGGAAGACAGATGCCCACTGCGATTCCTGCAAGCGTGTGCTCCTTTTGCCATGAAAATACCTTTGCAAATTTAAACTTAAATCTCAAAATCCCTTATGTGCATGGATCACAGCTGGAAGCAGACTGCCTTGGCCCAAACAGAGTGTTTTTGGATGCACACAGATCAAGCACCCCTCGGGGTCAGGCAGAAGCTGTAAAGCAGTTTCTCATCCATCCGTTTGGCTGCGTGCCCTTTTGCGGCTGCGCTTCATTTTGCTGCTGGGAGTTCTGGCATTTTGGAGAACCTCAAGGCTTTGATCATGCGATTCAAATGCAACCCCTGATTTGTAGACACCCACATTGTGGGGGTGTCTGGATTCTCAGTTCTAGCTCAGCTTTCTTTCTGATTTTCACATTATATAATGCATCTATTTCAGTCTGTACCTTCAAACAGTGAAACTAAGATAAGCTACGCTTCATAAATGTGTACCAAGTAACTTCTGAATGCTCATGTTCACAACATATTCTAGCTTTGGAACAAAGCAGGAACATTTCACTCTATCCAGTCACCTCTCTCAGGCACATGTGTCAATATCACACAGCAAACTTATGTTCCCGTGTTTGCTTTGACCGTTTTCTGTCATCTGGATACTGATGATGGCAGGCTGGCTCACAGACTTGATCCGGGCACTGACATGCAGTGAACATGAGCATGATCTGCATCTACCCTGCTAATGCCCTTTATTTGCACCAACTTCAGTTGGTGCTTTTGACATCCATTTCTAGAAGCAAAAAATTTACCAATCTGTTGCAACGACAAAGTGGGAGCCAGTTAATGGCTTTAGCTCCCACTTTTCTTGTAATTACAGTTTTAAGAACAAGTACCTGATTCTTTTTTTCCTATGTAAGCATAAATCATTTTATTTTAAATAAAAATTGCAGATAGGCATTAATATTGTAATGCATGAACTCCACAGTGTGTAATGTAGGCTACTGCTAAGATTCATTCCATATCCCCACTGTATTTCTCAACCTTAACCCTTCTTAAAGTTTTATCTCCATTCTTTTATTCACAGAGATCAATCTGTGGGCTTTTTCATAGGAAAAAATAATTAAAAAAAGCTTCAAAATAAAATTAAAATGCTTGATAAAACAGTAACTGGAAATTACACTTAAAAAGCAGCACTTTTCTATTTTATTCACAGTTTGGCTTTGAGCAGAGAAAGCTTGCCAATTTCTTTTCAGTATAACCTATTGTAATGTTGCTGATTTAGAAAGAAAATACTTAATTTTTCAGAACAGCTGCTAATAGGGAAAAGTCAACAATCCCCACCAGCAAAGAGAAAATAAAATGCTCTCTCCTCTGGCTCTCAGTGGACACAAATATTTGTTTCAACGACAAACAGCTTAGAGAAATGCTCTTTGGATCTGTTTCTTGGAAGAACTTTTGTCAGGTAATGTTTTAAAGTGTTCTGAAGTGTTTTGTGCTATGCAGTCTGTCCCATCCATTGTCTTGTACATAATGAAAACATCCACTTTCATCTGTAGAGCAGAATATACTTTTAAAGTTAATGGGATTTGATAAATGACACCTTCTTCCCCAGTTTTCCTTAGCCTGACATGGTGATCACACATCTGCCTCTTTTCCCAGGGTAATATCCATTTCTGCTACCTTGGAGCCCAGAACACTTTCACCTGCCAGTTGATATTAAGCCACAGTCTGACAGCAGAGGAAACAAAATAAAACGAATGTGCACCATTCAGGAGCAACTGGAAATACTCCTAGAGAGGAGAGATTAGCACAAGAATGCTGATCATTAAGTGCTATACAAAACATTTTGCAGCACCGGTCCCTCATATTTTGCCTGTATCTATGCTATGAAAATGTGCTCTGTTTGCCTAACTATCTTTCATACTTTGTGAGGAAAGGGATTCAGTGCATTTTACAATGCTTTAACACACTCCAACCTGAAGGACTGTGTCTAATATCATGCAGTACAGTGATTTCAAGCAGAACCACATGCTTCCCTGGAATCAAGCAACAATGGCTCATGCTGAACCCAGCTGGAAACAGTCACCCACATTATTTTACTGAAAACGGAGAGAAAAAAAAAACAACAACAAAGCCAACAACCAAGTCTTATAGCCAGGTACAACTCTTTTGCAGGACACTGAATGTGCTCATAAAGTTAAAAGCTACACTCTTGGGAGATATGATGTGCCTTGAGATCCTGTGTCCCTGCTGTCCATAGGAACACTTCCATCTGCTTGCATGAACCATCGCCCAGAGCCAGATTGCAAAGAGCCTCAAGGGCTGGGGAATTCAGGCCAATTAATTTATCTGGCAGTAAAATGGCACAGACAATCATACAGGGAAAATTCAAGAAACATTTTATCAAGGAATTCAGATCAGGAAAGCCAGATCTCTTGAATCCTTAGCCTGATGTCAGCTTTCCAATGAGGTTTGCTATAAAACTTGACCATGAGGAGAACATTCCTGCATTCAACAAGGTATAGTTCAATCTGTCTCAAGAGGCAGGGGTTGGGGTTAAGCAAGATTCCAGTAGCATTCACCTCCTGTGAGTCTCCACAGTGGGACTTTCAGCACAGTCCAACAGGGGAAACCCTGACCTCTGACTTGGCCTTATAAGACCATTTGCATGCACCCAGGAAAGCTTCACTCCAGACTGGATGTGGAAAAGGCATTGCATGTATTGCTGTCACAAAGCAAACAAGTTCTGAACCTTTCTACTTAGCAGACATCTCGGTTTCTACACTACAGCACATATTAAAGCCACTTGTTCTGCAGCAGCAGCAGCAGCTGCTAATGCTATTTTCTCAGCCCTGGCAAAGCCAGCGGATGGTGCTAGTAGGCATCTGTTCTGGCATGATAAGAAGGCACAAAAGTTTGTCTGTATCCAGTAAAATGAACCACTTTGCTAGCACCATTCAAAACACAGGAAAAGAGCAATGGGTGGAGAAATGAAATGAACAGGGAGAAGAAAACCAGTCTGAAACTCCTAACTACATGTAAGGAATAATGTAGGGCTCAGAAACCCTCACATGGACACAGCTCTCGAGGTGGCCCATGGGTTCACATCCATGGCAGCCCAACTCAGAAATCCCCCAGCAGGAGGGCACAAAGGTTCCACACAGGACACCTCAATGTCAAGGGCTTCCAGCCAAGGCACATGGGTTAATTTTAAGCAGAAAGCATGTATGTATATGTGTATATACACATTTCAAAATACCTCAGATCATCCTGTTTCCTCCTGTCTCTTGGCGGTCCCTCTGAGGCTCTGCTCAGCCCTCAGGCCCAGCAGGCTCTTGCAGAAGCTGGCAATGAGCTTGTGGTGTGAGCACCAGGGTTTTGTTGCTACCCTCTTTGTTTGACAAATGCTGGGAACATTTTCTCTGGCTGTCATAAAGCATGTGTGTTCATTCAGAAACAGATCGTTCAGACAACTATTCAGGTTGCTTGGAAATACATATTCAACAGGAGATAGGAAGCTCCTGTTCTTAAAAGGCAAATCTGAATTCATAAATAGTTGTGAAGTCACACATATCTATCTGGTAAGGATCTGCAATTGGCAATGACTTTTTCAAGCTGTTAGTGTTGAGAAGGTAAGGCATTTGAAGGGCCTCAACTACATGATGTATTTTCTTTTAAGGAAACAATCTTTCCCTCCTGGAAACATCAGACGTAATACAAGCAGGAAGAAAAATTACAATGAAGAGAGGACTCAGTATCCAAGGAAGCTGCAGAATAAAATTCAAATCATTTATGAATATTTTCTTTTCTGGTCAAAATAAAATAGTAATTTGTCCCATTCCCTTCAAAGGGATCAATTAAGTGCAAAGTTAAGCAGTAAATATGTCCAGGAATGGAAATGTTTATGCAAATTGAAAATGAATTGATCAGTTCAGCCAGTCAATGTTACAGACAGAACCAGTGAAGACAGAACTGATGATACTGTCTGAATAAAAGATGAGATCATTCCTTGATCTCCATGACTGTCATTCTTGATCAGTCTATAAATAATATCCATTCCTATTGTATCTCGGAGTTGTTTGAAGTCATGCTACACCTCAGTATGCGTAAGCTGAATATCACTCCATCTGGAAATACAATCCAGAGGAAGCAATTTTCTTCATGTAAAAATCGTAATCCTACAAAGTCTCCAGGAAAAGATTTTGCCTACTTCAAAGCAGACCATACTTCATGCAAAATGTGGTAATGGTTATCCATCCCTCCTGTGCATTAAACATATGCATTTTATCAAGGTCGTGAAATGAGATACACTTGGAAAATTCATTTAAAGATTTTTCTATATCACTCTGTAAGTTTGTACTTACCGTGAACATGAAGAATGTAGTAGAATTCTTTAGTTGCTAGAAAACTACATGTGAACTGTCAAACATCATTTGTCAAACTGTCAAACATCATTTGTGGGGTTTTGTCTTTTGTTCTTAAATATGCTTTTCAGTAAGCAGCTAAAATTAGTTTGAAGCTCATCCATATAGGGAGATTCATTTTTAATGATGCCAAAGAGAAAGTGAAATGTAAAAATAATCAAGTATTTTTCATAACCGCTATTCCGTAATCCAGGGTCAAAAATACCAGTGTGCCCTCATAATAACCACATAGCTACTGCCTGGCATCATTAAGTAACACATTCAAAGTTGCCTACATTCTTTGAAGGCACACTTATAGAACGTACAGTGCTAATACTTGTTTTTTACATTTATAAAGACTATGTTTATCATCAATGTTAACTGAATCTCAGCGTGGACTTGGTCTCCCAGAGATGGTTCCCAAACTTGAGCTGTTAATGTAACACTTCAGGTGGAGAAACAGGATCTTTCCCCCAAGTGAGACAAGGAAATCAGCCCTGAGAAAAAACTAATTGCAGGTTGATATCACATTGAGGGAGGGGGAAAGAGCAGAACAGATTGCACATACATGTTACTGACAATAACATATATTCTATTCTAATGAGATGCCTAAACCTTATCTTTAAAGCATATGGTATCTTCCAAGGCTTATCAAGTAGTAGAATTAAGCAATTATGTCAATATATAGTAAGGTTAACAACACTGCTAACAAATAAGTGCAAAAACAATACAATTGGAAAGCCTATTTTATTTATTATAGTAATAGAAGCCCCATGGGGTAAGTAAAGTAAAGGGATGCTATTGCTTTCTTTTTTGCATTTTTTCTTGCAGGAAAGTTTTAAAAATGAGACATTCCTGCCTAAAAAACGGGGTAAGTGGATGCAATCAGCAGCTTACTTTTTACCTGCCCTTCTCATGGCTGACTGCAGAAAAAAAGCCTGCACCTTTATTCTGCCGGTACTAATTTCAAAGCATTGTATTTTTAGAAGAAAAAAAAAAAGCTGTATGCCTGGCATATATTAATTAAACCCTGCTGCGATGTTTATTAGTTTGGGAATAATTATTTAATCAAGAAATAGCTGCCAAGCTTTTGATTCAGTGCTGATGAATAGATATGTTCAAAAAGACTTGAAGCCAACTGAAGTAGGAAAAAATACAGATTAATTCACAGGAATTCGAAAGCAGCGGATCAGCATAAGGACACTGACCCTGCATTTATTCCTGCTCTGAATTTGAGACCTTTAGCTTCCTTCCTGAACAAACAGCATTTTGATCTGCAATGCTCATTGGCATAACTGAGCCAAAAATAAAAAAGTACCTGAAGGAAACAAAATAAACATCTTTGCATCTCCCTGACAACTTGTACTACACGCATTCATTCTTTCCACTGTTTCTACATAAACACATTCAGTAGGGAAAAAATTATGTCAAGTCTACGTCCACTTGCCTTTTAAGAACTGGGTACACTGACTTCTTGACCAGTGCTAAAGCATGAAACCCATTACACAGTGATCCACTTTGCTTCTGGAAAAAAATTCACTTTTCCTATATCAATAAATAAATAAATGATAAATCCCACGTGTCCTGACTTGGCTGCACACTGCAAACTCAAGCAATAACCCAGTGCAGATACTATTAGTGAGAATATATTCTATACTAAGATGTAGCTGGCTGCTCATCAACTGAAATAAAAATATCCTGTACATCATTCATTCAATTTTAAGTCCACAATTGACATCACAATACAGTCACCTTTATTACTACTGTTACAGATGAAACCACAAGTTCCATCTTACCGCAGAAAGAGGTATACCTAAATCCGAACAGCCTGCAATCTACTGTCAGTCCTGCAACAAGTGTCAGTGGAAAGACACAGCCAAGCACAGAATTGGAATTAAAAACTCACATAATGAAAGAACAAGGAAGTTCTGAAAGACTGTAATGGAGAAGGAGAAATGACAGCTTTAGTATCAAGCTTATATGATTTCTTTATACCTAATAGTGAATGTTATGGTGGATTAAAAATGCACATGGGTACATAAATGTGTCCATGTGAGTGCATATATATATACACACATACACATATACATAACACAGCAAATACATGGCTTAGAAAACAGAAGACAAGTGTCTCTGCAGATATGTTTTTAAGGGAGCTAGATCAGGGTACACACTTGGAAATGAAGGTTTTCCTTTCTGGGCAAGTTTTTCTCTGTCCTTCTAAAAGCAGAACAATGAACTGGGGAAGGTGTTGTCAATTCACCAATTTATTCACACTTCTTTAAAAAGGATAAAACTTTCAGAGGACTGATCTCTTGACAGTCCAGGCTGATAAGCCTGCACTGATTTTTTTGTGCTGCAGCAGAATGTATGAGGAAACTGTAGCCAAGCATGAAACCAGGCCTTCACAAGTATCTTGACGATGACAGAAGGGGCTGCTGGTGCTTTATCAACAAGCCTGTCTGTCTTCTATTGAGAGTTTTCCTTATTTTAGAAAGAGTGGGAGACTTTGTGAGCATGAACTTCAACAAAGGTTTTGTCTGTCAGAGTAAGGAGGTGTAACAGAAATGAAGGTAGGAGGAAGGCATCAGGCAGTCAAACAGTGCCTGAACACTCCTGAGCACAGAGATTTTCTCCTTCCCTAGGGAACTTGAACTCAATTATGCCACTTTGGGGGCCCTCCTGAGTATACTTGAGCGATGCCATCATTTTGAGCCCGCTTCCAGTTAATTTTGCTAAATTGTGCTTGGGAGTTTAGATTGGTTCATTTGTTTTGCTTGGTTTTGCTTGTTTATTGGATTTTTACTTTTTTGAGGTTTACATTCTAGATTTTTCTATAAGCAATTTTCCAACCAAGACAAAGCTTCCAGAGGTGGCAGTTTGCACTTGCTAACCAGCTGCAAGGAGCAGCTTTTCCCCAATGAGTAGACTTAACTGGGAAGGGGAAGGGACAGAAGACACTCCAGCTCATGCATCCACCTCTGCCCAACTGCTGTCAGTGCCAGGATACCCCAGGCAGCTTTTCTAAACTTCTGAGGAACCAATTTTGGAACATAACAGTTTTCTTTAAGACTGCTTCAGATGTTTAACTGACCTAAGGAAGGTTAAATACTTAACTACGAACTTATCCTACTAGCTCCAGGAGTAATGACAAACAGCAGCAACATGGAATAAACATCTGTGCCAAAAGCACTTCACACAGCTAGCTAATATGTGATAAGATCAAATTCTAATGAAGGTGAGAAAGTTTTTTTCATTCACATTTAATCTCTTACATAATAAGGGATAGCTTACTGTTTCTTTTTATAGCTAGTAAGTCCTCAGACAGCCTGCTCTCCACTGAGTTCTCACTTCAAGTCCGAAAACCATTTAGCAGAGACAAGGTTTTAAGGAGTGTCTAGACCAGTCTTCACCCAGGTGTTGTCTGGGTTTACAGTTACAAGACCCAGAGGGTAAAAGGCCTGCAGAACTTTTCAGGAAAGCCAGAACATTCAGACCGATGATCAGTAATACATTACATACACTTAGTATATTTGAAGAGTAGCTTTCCCAGCAAGGATTGCATGCACAAAGGTCTGGGTCCAGCCCCTCTTACTGCAGCATACTTTTACAAATATATTCAGGTATGAGTTCACGCAAGAAGAAGACACGAGGGCTAAACTGGAACAGCGTTTTATTATAGCAATAATTTTAACTTTGAAGGTGTGCACACACCATATGGCTTTGATGAGATTTTGCATCTCAGCAGCCTTCCAGGACCAGCCACCTCTCTCTAATCCTCCACTTGCTCTTTGAACTACAGTGGATACCAGTGTACTTTCAAAGCATGCAGTGACAGCTCCAGTAATCATTCTGGCCAAGCAAATAATAAATTTCAGTATACTTCTAAGTTGTAATCTTGCAATTTTGATAAATAATCTGACTGCCAGAGATAGGGTGCCATACACAGAAGAGCATTAAAGTCTAAAGAAATGCAAGGAAATAGACTTTGGACTCGTAATAGCTTAATATCTCCAGGGAAAGAAGGCAGCATGCTGTGAACACAGCAGTGTTTTGGTTTAAAAATACAACGCACGGTTTATTAATTTTGATTAAGCTGCTTGTAGCAACTATCACTATTATCTAACTTAGACGAATTAAATGTATTTAAATTTGGCTGAATTTGCAAGCTGAGCTCAGCAATGTAGCTGTGCTATACTTTGGGATATGGACACAGACATTATTTATTTATTTTTTATATGGTTGCATCTTATTTATTGGATTGAAAACTGCAAGCAGCTGTAGAATAGACTCAAAAGAATCTTTATTTTAAAGATAGCTGAAACCTCAGCCTTGTGCTGTTTCTGCTATAGGTGACATTTTTGTTTTCTGTGGACTTACCCAAATGAAATTACATTAGAAACAGGTTCTTCTCCAAAGCCTGTATCACCTCACAAGTAAAAAAAGTACCACTAAAAAAGTATGTTTGTGTTGCTTTTACTCCTACCTAAACTTTACTTGAGAAAACATCAAAAAGTATACAACATAGTAAACAATAATCATGACAGATCTCTATTTTGGTTTTATCACCAAAAGGATTATGGAAATCATTTGTGAGGCAACAGAAATGAAGTAAAAACAAAAAGAAGGAACTATGCATACTGAGCATCATATCTGATAACCTCTGCAATATGTTTGGTTGCCTACAACTGGCTCCATGAAAACAACAGAACAACCTTTCCATGGCCACTGGAAGGACGTCTGCCTACCTTGTAATGCTGCATTGTACTCTTCACCTTTCTGTATTTGCAGATTGATACATACCTCTCATGAGTATTTCATACAGCAAAAAGATTTATACTCAGGATTTGATACTGAGGGTGAATTTACTGAACGTTATCTGGCCGGACATGGACTACTTACACCAAATAAATACTCTTGCTACACAGCACTGAGCCATTCCGCTGCAGTCTCGATCACTGGCTCATACCACTACTACTCTCAAACCCAAAGTCTTCACAGCTTCACTAAAGAAGATTGATACAATTTGGAAAGAATCTCACATTACACAGGTAGCAATGTAGTAACTGTAATTGAGAGGTAAAGTTTTAGAGGCACCTCTACCAAAACAATCCATACACAGACAGCTGTTAAATAGTCCTTACAGCAAAGCTGGCCTAGATGATAGTACCATATTGCTTAGCCTAAATAAATAAATAAAATTAAAAAATTCTATGCAATTCCCCAAGTGAAACCAAGAAAGTATCTGTAATACACAAACAGTTGCAAGAAAAGGAAGAAAATCCCCAGCCACCTTCTCTCCCAAAAAATGAAAACATTTTCCTCAGGACTGCTGCATGTATTTGGAGGGTACAGTCAGGACCAAGTAAGGATAAAGAACAACTCCCCCGCAGTGTGATCCTCTCTAAACATCTACTTGTCCCTGTTAACATCCTATGCTCAAGTGGCCTTTCCTAGGATTAACGTAAATCCAGCAATGGTGCCTACATAAGTGCTGCATGCTGCTCATACGAGCTGCTGATCAACCATGATTTCTGTGAGCATGCCAAAAATCATTGCAACAGGTCAGGCAATCCACTTCATGCAGGTTATCTCAGGCTGCACCTCCCAGATCACTGCTTCTGTGCACAGAGTTAGAGCCAAAGCACAAAATCATAACGTGTGTTACTCCCCGCAGCTACAGCCCTGGGAAACAGAGAAAGCAGCCAAAAGCTCTCCTGGACAAAGGCAACTCTGCTGATTTCAGCTTCATGTTTTTATTACCGAGGGACTTGGCTCTGGTTTTCTAACTGGCATACAGGCCTGTGAAAAGCTTTCTCCCTCTTTCCAAAATAGTTATTTTAACCTCAGAAAGAATAGGACTTTTCCACGAGTAAGGGCTACAGACTTGGATGCCTTAGCATTTCCCAAGGAGTTCCACATTCTAAAATAAATTCTCTCTCTAATGCAGCCGTTTCCTGGTCTCAAACCAGAGCCCAGCATGTTGCCGTGTGCACTGCAGAGATGCATGAGAGGAGTGTGCCTCTGGGACTCAGATTCCTCTTTTGATTTGCTGCATATACCATTCTAATTATAATCTAGTGAAAAATGCAATAGAGGCACTTGAAGTGTAAGTGCAACTTGTTAGAAAGCGTGAGAAATACTGTCATACATAACCCATTCTGAACAGCAAATTTCTCCTCCGGAGCAGTACTGCAGGTGTCAGCGATCTATTTCCTTTAGTAACCACACAGTATATCCTGTCATTTCAGAACATGTAGAAGAGTCAAGCCTTAGATAAGTAATAGGACAAGAGAAATGGAGAATGAGCATAAGTGGTCAAGGCCTAATGCAAGCAACTGATCTTGAAAGATAATTTTCAGATATTTTAAATCAGCTTAACTCCATAAAAGTCAGGGAAACCATCATAATTATACCAGAGAATCAATCATAGTTATTTATGTTGTACAAAAAGAGTGAGACAGAAGAAATGTACATTCAATTTAAATGTGTGCTTGCCTTTAATCGTGGAGGTGCTGAAAATTTGATCACAGAATCATAGAGTCATCATGGAGTAGCTTGAGTTGTGTATGGGAGCTGCTGAATCACAGCCTGAACCTCTGATAGATCATCTGAGGCGAGCCATGAGGCAGCCCTGGGAGCACAGGTGAAGGCAATTCACCTGTGCTGCTGGAAGGGGTGGAGCCTGGCCGCACCTCTCCTAGAGTCATTTACAAGGTGACTATGGGTGGGGAAGGATCTCTTCTGGAGATTGCTCCTCTTGGAGTCTTCTCAGCAAGCCCAGGACAAGGGTAAGCTTTCCATCCATTCTTCTTTAGCAAAATAAACTGTTTAGCCTAATTTTCTTGTCTATTTCTTAATGCTAACATCTGTATATTCACTGATCACACAGGTAACAAAGATCTCCTAGTTCCACCTCCCTGCCAGGAGCAGGGCTGCTAACGATGAGATCTGTACAAGATTCAGGACAGGACAGCTTCTGTTATCACATTCCATACTGTAGTTCCTAAGAATAAGCTGCCTGCAATATTCATAGCTCGACACTCCAGTGAGTATTTCCAAGGAACATTTTTACTGTTGGTCAGGCAGTTGTATCCTCTATTGTGTAACTAGTACGGACTTTCATACCTAAATGAGAACAACAAACTCGAGAACAAATATCTGGTTTTATTTAAAAATATTTTAGTAGAATTTTATCAAAACAACTTACTTGGGCTGCTGCTACATAATAGCAATTGATTTTTTCATCCCCATTTTATTAGCACTGTTAGGGGGAAATGAAATCAACACCTCATGGTAATTCCAAATAGGGAAAAATAAAAAAGCTCTGTCTTTTTTGTTGTTGTTGCTGTTGTTGTTGTAAACCCCAGTTAACAACATCCTGGAGCGGACCTCCCTTCAGAAGGCTATCTAAACAGTGCAAAGGCAATTTTAAGTTAACTCCTACTTCTTTTCAATAAATGGAAAGGGGCATGGCATTTGTTCTTGGAAGACCGAGTTTTGTGCTCTCTTATTGCAGTTTCTCCTTGAATCTCTGTGGGATTTTTTTTCCTCAGTCATGAGGAAATAGGGATAATTGCATGATTTTTTTTTTAAATGCTACTTATGTGATGCAGAAATAAAAAATGACAAAGCTAAATATAAGCCAATGCTTCGTTTGAACTTTCTTTACACCCTCTCTGACAGCTGCACCAATCAAGCTGCACTTTTGCACACCGTTTCTCTAGAGACAGAAAATGTAAATCTACACTTAGCTGAGAGACCTCATCTTGATTAAATTTATGGAGTGAAAGAAGGAAACTTCCTTACACAAGGAAGGGAAAATGAGAATCTGTAGGGGCCAAATCACTGGCAAGCTGTGAAGGGGTGAGTTAAATATAAAAGCAAGCTTAGAAACTAGAACTCGGCCGAGCAAATGCCTAGCAACAAAATGCCACACGCGACATGTTCTGCAATAGCAGAGAAACTCCAGCAGTTGTACTGCTCAGCAAAAGAATTCCTGCCTCAAACATCATCTTGCTCCTGGTCTATCAAATTCCAGACAGCAAAGAGAGCTCTTGTGACAACAAAGGGAATTTCCAACATCACAGCTTCTTGCTATGTATTTAGAGCAGCTGCACCTTATCCATAGCCACTGAGATACGCTTTCCTTTTCTTTGCCTGTTTTGTTCTTAACAGCAGGTAAATATTTAAAGGAACTCCTGTCATAAATTGGTGATGTTCAGGAGGCTGCTGCAGTTCCAGCTGTCCACATCCCATTCATAGATGGAGATGGCAGTTAATTTCAACGCAGCTGGGAAAAAAATCCCTTGAAGTCTAAGCCAAGAGCGTCCCCGGGATAACATCATGTTGGCACGCGTGGCTTGGGCAAGCATGGCAGAAGCTTAAATGGCCCTTTCCTTGAATTTTGGCTTCAGGTGCTAAAGAGGGATGTGTGACTGAACCTGCACTTAATTGCTATACGTACGGATACTTTGTAGCGCTGCGTATTGAGTAGATATGAAGCTATCTGCGTGCTGACTAACATGCAGTTTCATGTATATGTAATAGCCAGAATTAGGAGCTGTTATCTACATTAAGAGATGCACAGCCATTGAAATGCATACAATAATGGAAATCAAATAATAAAAATGGAAATATTCCATGGCAAAGACTTCTATGCATTTGTTAAGTAACAGATATCAACAGTTTTTCCATTAGAAAAAAAAGTGTGAACTTTCCAAATATTAGCACCATGCCGTGAAATCCCAACAGCAAAGAGCAATTTTAGAAATTGCTCTGATGTACAAGGTGGAGATAAGCTATCGGTACATAGATTGCCACAGTTTAACATACATACAATGAAAACAAGTGTTTGAAATTGTTTGCTTGTTTGTTTGTTTTCCAAAAACATGGTAGTATCAGTCAAGCTGAAATGGTAATTAAAAAGAACAGGAAAAAAGAAATCACCAACCCACAAAGTCAGATAAAGGTCCAAAACAACATCATTCAGCTTAAGATATTGGACTGCAGTGTGTAAATGCCACCTGCAAAGCCCTCCTTTGCCACTTCTATGATACAAAAGCACCTTCCATTTCAATTTATCATATGCTTTGAAGAATATTTTTCACAGTACACCTGTTAAGATTGCTTTTTTTTCTGTGCTGTCCACCCCTCTGTTGATGCAGCCCAGGACACCATTGGCATTCTGGGCTGCAAGTGCACACTGCTGGCCCACATACAGATTTTCATCCATCAGAACCCCCAAGTCCTTCTCCACAGGGCTGCTCTCAGTGGGTTCTTCTCCCAGTCTGTACATATCTGGGATTGCATTGTCACAGGTGCCGCACGCTGCACTGGGCACACGTGCTGCCCATGCACCAGCTGCCTGCCAGCCTTGTGCCACCCCTGAGCCAGCTAGGTGGATCACCTCCTGAACCCCACACAAAAAAGCGAAAAGTTTTCTCCTTTCACAGACTTCCCACTAAACCTTTTCTTCTCCCTGTTTTCTTTTTGCTCCTCCTACTCCTGATGCAATAAAACCCACTGGAGGCTACAGAAACCTCTTACAGAAAGTGAACTACAGCTGAGGCTTCATCAGATACAGCACATCTGGCAGAGATGGTAAGGCAGTGAGCCATTTATTCATGTCCTACACCAGCCAGAAAAGCCTTTATAGCATCCTGAGCGGGAAAAAAACAGTCCAGTTCCTCCTCTTTCCCTAGCTAACAGGTTACTGCTCTTCAAGGCTCCCTACTCTGCCCCAAGCCTTTGGCTTAATCCATCAATTTCAGTGCTCCATTTGTTCTAACATTTAAAGCTAAGGGTGACCACTGACTTGGTAATGAGCAAGCAAACAAGAACACAAAGCCTCATCACAGCACAGATGAAGAGCTCCGCTGTACGGTGATAATCAAAGCATTTCTTGTCAATACAGTCCCTTGTTCAGTTTCATGTTCACTCAATGAGTTTAATGCATTTGTAATTGAGTCTCTGACTCCTTGGCTATGAAGAAAGCATTAGGACTGATACAAAGGTTATTTCGACCTTGAGAGCTATCAAAGGCACAAGACACATTTTATCATTGGAGGAAACATTTTAAATATATTTTGGAAAGGAAAAAGGTCCCACCAATGAAGCTGACAGAAAATATCAAGTGATACTTCACTCTGCTAGTAAAAAGTCTATGTTGTTTCCTACAACTGTGTTAACACAGTGATTGCTATGTAATCTGTCAGCTTGGCAACTCAGCTTATCAATGACAGCTATTTTTTCCAGCATTTTCCACCATGCCAAGTCTGTAAACACAAAAACATAAATGTTCAGTGATGTACACAAAGAATACTCACCTCCCTGCTAAGTGACATCACCTACGATTACCACTGTAAAAACACAATCACACCTTTCGCTTTCATAGCTTCTGTAAACTAAACAGCCAATCACAATTCCATTCAGAAAGTGCAGTTTCTAAGAATTTTTTCTGTAGGGGAAGATATTTCTCAAACAGGAACACCCTGGATTCTTTGCGATGTGGTGATGATTTTCTGTCAAGCTTTGTCATTACAGTTACTGAAGTGCGAAAAATCACATTTTAAATGCTATGATGAAAAGCTTTGGCTTTGCTAAGTGAGATTGCTGCATGGCCACATGAAGACTGAGCATTTCACCTGGGCAAGGCTGAGTGCTGCATACATGTACATACATTCTCTTTGACTTGAATGTGACAATCCTGATTCCAGTCTGAGAATCAGGCCCCATGTAACACGTACCACTGACAAATGGCAGTGCCTTCTTAGTTAAGCTCACCGCTCCAATACTGTACACTCTTCAAAACATTCCAAAATTAATTTATTTATTCATGAATTTATTAGTGAATACACTTCTGCCATTAAAATCTAAATCCTACTGTTCTATGGTGTTTATGACCAGGAAATTAGTAATAAATTTCTTCAATACTTATGGGTTTATTTAGAACTTCAAATCTAAAAGCAATTCTCAGTAATGTGTGTGTGTGAACAAGACTTTTCCATAATAAAACCACTTATTTGAGAGAGATGATACTTGTCAGAAAAACCCCACATATCACAAGAATTCTTATTATAGCAATTCCTCTGTAACTGGAGCATTAAGTTCTATAGCATTAAAAAATCTCACAGCTACTCTTTGAAGTTACTTGCGGTTACATTATGACTCTGCTGCTTCTTTTAGAAAAAAATGAGGAGTGGGAATCAAGGAGAGAGACACAGTGACAGTGTTAGTGTGGCACCCCCCTGCAGGCAGCCATGCTGCTGTAAATCAGCACCAACAGCCCATTGTGTCCCACAGCCTCCCCGTGTCTGAGGATGCAGCGAGCCTTATCTCCTTGTAAGTCTATTCGAATGTCTTTTGCCCATGCCCAGCCCTCTGTGCACGTCTTGCAGTTTCTGCTGCCTTTGGGCACATGTTGTGACTGTGAAGCAAAGCAGGGAAGTCAGAGGAAGACAGGAAGAGGTTCCTGCCTAAAACTGGATGGTTTTGATGTGTATTAACTGGTTAATCGCTTATGCAAGTGTTGAGGACAGACTGATGAAACAGCATTGGAGTTTAGATGGCAAGATGAAGAAAGCAGACCTAAATTTCTCCATTAAATATGTATCAGTCACAGAAATTGGGTTTCTGCCCTTCAAATGCAAGTTCTTTAGAGTATCCATCACATAAATATCTTTCATAAAATGACATATAAGGGAGTTGCTCAACCAACTACACAAAATCTCTGCTTTCTGCTTACTTGAATCCCATCAGTTTCTCCAAGAATTTATTTAATATGGAATAAAGAAAGAGAAATTGAGGTAGGAACACTGTTGCAGATGACTCGATATTTAACAAAAATTCAGCTGCTGAACTGCAGTTAAACATGCAATAATGTTATGAAGATACACTTTCAAACTGAAGAAGAAATTAGTTATTTCCCTCTGAAAAGCAATAGGGGAATACTAAGGGTATTTTTTAGACTGCAAATGTGATTTGCAATCTGTTGCTACTGACTGTGTAACTCCCTGGTATGCTCTGCATGGAGAACCTCTCCTCAATCTAATGGCACAACTTCAAACACCCAGGAGTGGACAGCCTGGATTTAACAGAGTTGGGCAGTTCTCCTCTGTGGAATCTTTCCATGTCAGTCTCTCTCTATGTACCACCAAGAGACTGAGGCCCTGAAAACCTGTGATTCCTACTAAGGAGTCTCAAGCATTGTTCAAGAGGTTGACAACATAAAAACCAATGCAAGCAAAGCTTAAGAGATTTAGACAACACGTATTTTATAGTCTCAACTTTCTGATCTGAAGTGGTAACACTATTTTTTCTGCTTTGCAACATTTAAGTGTCTAGTCTCAGTATATACATGAATCAATAATTTTATTTCAAACCTGCAAGCACTCTGCAATAAGATTTAAAATCAAAATCTTCTTTATGTCTGGCTTCCTAATAGCAGCAATGCATCATATGTCCCTCTGCTACAGACTGATGGTGAAAATTCAGGGAAACATTTCTCCCAGGACAGCCCAGATGAAGATTAGCTGCAGTATCCTGCTCTCAGGGTAGCGCTTCACGTTTTCAGAGCTCGCAGATTTCTCTATGTGTAAGCCGGCAACTGATAGCTTTGCTAAATTAATTTACGGCACTTTTCAACAGTGCCGTAAATCAATCAGATGTACTGATTAGTCAACAAAACTGGCAAGAATATTTACATGTTTTGCACCTAAATCTAGCAGATGAAGGTCAGCTTCACTGACACAATTTGCAATTACAACTGAAAAGCTCTATTACATTAAATGCAACTTCAGCAAAAAACGTGGTTAGGCAACAGCAAAATAAATGGCATGAGAGATGTGAGACACCCCATTTTAGTAGATTTTTGATGTAAACAATTTCTACGTGGGCCAGAAACAATGTTATAGATTTACTAGCTGCTTAGAAGCAGAGCAATTTACAGTGCACTTCAGAAGTAAAAACAACACAACGTAACCTGGCAAACCACGTTATGCAATCTGTTACTAAACAAGGAAAAGTTTTGCCAAGATAATTAAAATTATTTATAATGGGAAGCATCCCCACTGCCTGTTGTAACACTGTCAAATCAGCAAAATAAACAATCTACTAACAGGAACACATGAAACACTCAAGTCCTTCTGCAAGTGGGATAACAGTCCGCAGGGAGACAAGAGCCAAATGAGGGAAGCATTCCCTCTGCTTGGTTAGAGAGCAGCAGGTGTTCCAGATTACTGCATCTCCCTGCACAGCACATCATTGAGTGCAAGCCTGCCTTTGCTCCCCAGTTGCAATAAGCAATGAGTTGCAATAAAGGTCATTAGCTATCCCATGATGCATATCATACCAGTGAAATGAAAGCGATATGTGTGCGGGTTCACAGGAAACAAAGCAGATGGTGATACCTTCCCAGTTGCAGGCAATCCTTTGAATGAGCTAACACAGCATACTGTGAATCCAGCTGGAAAATGGGCAGTTACTCCTAGTTTTGCATACTGGAGTATTTTGTGCAGAACTAACCTTCCCAATCCTAGCCCTGCCAAAATAATTACTTCTCACTAGCCTCTTAGCATTTTAACAGCTCTGTTGCTCACAGTATCTTAGATAGATGAGGAAGCAGCCATATGTTAATTGGAGTTACAAAGCTGTGCTCCAGGCCAGCTGCTCACCTTCTCTGTCTTTCATCATTTTTATTTTGAAATTGGTATCATATGTACAAAAACACATAAAAAAGAAGTTGCAAATCCAGCTTTTTCACATCATAAACACACATGGTGAAACAAATCTGCACTTCAAAAACTGTCTCAACATTTTCAGCCAGAGACCATACTCTCAGAGTTCTTACCTCAAAAGGTATCTTTCTATTTACAATCTAAAATTGAACAGTATGCAAACTAAATCTGCTTTAACTGGGAGTCTCCAGTCTAAGGAGCAGCAATGAAGCTGTAACAGCACTTCAGGCTCAACAAAGGCTGCTGCAGAAAGACAGAAGGACGTGTCTGCCAGGTTCACTGCAGGCAGATGGAGAGGGCTGAGCTTTCAGAGCAGCTGGGAAGGTTGTGATGAAGCACTGGGAGAAAAAGCACAAGGGCAGCAAAGTGTTGGTAAAGCTCCTGGAGAAACACAGAATCTCCAGTACGGGGGATCTTCCCTAAAAGTTCATTTTAGGGATATTCAGAAGAACAAGAACAGGAGAGAGATAAAGGCAGACTGTCAGACTGACCTGGGAGTCTAACAGATCAGCTTCCCATCACAATGATCGTTATCAAAACCAAATCCAACTGCATCCGTGAGATTTAAGCTGTTACAAGACAGGTGAGAAGTTTAAGATGGGCTCTCATTTTCAGGATAGTTAGCCTAAAACACAAGCTGCTCCAACCCACAGTATATTGCTAAAAGCCATCTTCATGACTGTCAAAACACTTGGTAGATGACATTGTGTGCCCCGCCTGTTTATAACTGTCTACTTTCCTAAATTTATCTTTCCTATGACACTCAGTTGATGCTTTTAACACCCTACTGTTCTGTCACAGCTCCATTTCTGAATCTTGGAAAATACATAAAATTGTAACCCACCAAAAGCTATTTAAATGAAAAAAATCTTTTAATCCTTCTGGAGTTAGATTTTTAAAATAGCTTTCATTGAATTTTCTATATTTAATTATTCATTAAAACCAAAGAAGGAAAACAAACTCCGTCTGGTTAAATGGTCATTTTAAAAAATGGGAAATATTTTCTAAATGTTTCTCAAGAAGCAAAAAAGATGCCTGTTTCACATTACTTTTTGGTTATGATAAATCCAGGAAAGCTCATAACTAGCCCAGGAAATATGTATGTAAATATTCATCATATGAATTTGATTGGAGGGCAGTGGGGCTGTAGTCTCACAGTTTTGGGCATTGTGGGCTGGGAGTGGGAAGGAGAAGTGGAGAGAAGGTGGCTCAGTCATCCCGTGGAGGAGGAGGCTCTGGAAGTGAGCAGCTGAGAGCCTCCCTCCTGTCACTGAATTCTAGAGAAGGCGAAAGCTTTCACAGCCCTGGGCATGCATGCAGAATGCTCCTCTCGAATGCAAGCCTGGAAGCTTCTGAATGCAGTGACAGTGGAAGCAAAGTAATAACCTGCACAGGATTAAAAGAAAAAAAATCTACAAAAATCATGCAATGTACATGAATGCTGATCTCAGTGCAAGAGAGGAAGAGATGTAGCAAATACGAAGCACACACAGCATAGGAGTTGGAAGCGACAAGCGCACAGAGCCCTCAGCCTCTCAGTGCACCGTGCCTCAAACCCTTGAATAAACTTCAACGCAGCGGCACATTGCCCTGGATACAGTGCAGCTTTGAGATCGACTGCCTCAGATAAAACAATAGATTTGTGACTCACAACAGACACCTTACTGCCAGAATTTCCTGTGGAATGCCTGAGCGTGTCTTTCAGAACAAAGTGCTTATTACCGGGACTTGCCATCCCAAGATCAACACTAACCTTGACATCTGCTTATCTTCTTCCAGAAAACTACCTTGCTTAGTTTTTACAGATTGAAAGCCTTTTGGTTGCCAGCAGTTAGAACAGTGCATATTGGGGGGGAAATGCCACAAAGTGGTAATGGTGTTGCTGCAGGATGCGGTCCTGCTGAAACAAACAAACAAAAAAAAACCTGATAATGCAGAGACCTTTACAAAGAAGAAATTCTTGATCTCTCAAATAGAAACACAAAGCAAGCCCTGTCCAATTTCATTCCACAGAATACTTCTGCAGAAGCCAGGAGCCCACGGCACGTCTGCCTGCTGCCAAGCCATGCTGCTGCCGGGGCCGTGCTTGCTCTGCCTCCTTCCTGTTGCTGTCAGCCTGGTGACAGGCAGGAGATGAGAGCTTTGCTGGGCACAGCCTCCCCAAAATTGCCTGCAGAGATGTGCACTGCTGACGGCAGCTGTGAAGCTCATGCTAACGACACCCTTGTGCTTTTCCAAAACTCTTACAGCCATATGCGCCACTGAACTGATCCCCAAGAATTCAGCCATCAGCACAGCTTTCTTTCCTCCAGCTAATGACCTTATTTGGGAAGGCCATTAGAAGCATTTATGGCAGAAGGAAGCAGCCTCCTTACATCTGTCAGCACAGCACAAGCTCTTCCTCTCCTTGTCCTGAACTGCACAGGGCGGAAGCGGTGGAGACAAGTCAAGGTCATGAGCAGTGTTGTATGCTGAGCCATGCCTGCTGCTTCTCTCTTGGTGCTTTCCATCTCAGCACTGCATTCTGTTTTCTTCCTTCTCCACCTATGGGATGTCCACATGAGGGTTGCAGTACCTTCCCCAAAGACTAGTTTCATAAATTAATATGTTTTAACACTTCTCTCCTCTCCCTCCTCTGGTCTCTCACACCTGCAGGGGCTGCATCCAGTTCCCTGGGCTTTCGCTTCACATAAGGAGGTGCCAAAATAGCTGCAGAGGTGGTGAGAGTGGTGGCTCCTTCACACTGCCATAGGGTTCATGGACATTAAAGAAAAAACAACTTAGTCTGTGACTCATGGTTGAATTCTCTAAGGAGAAGAGCACAGTGGTGTTCTGTATCCCAAAAGACAGTAAAACCCTCTGTGCACAAAGCCTTAAAGTCTGCAGAGAGAACCCTATATGCAGTATTTTTCTGTTTCCACGGTCACAGATTCACATGTGCTTCCTTAGGAATTTAATAGGATCATATATGCTGAGCTGTAGGAACGTGAAGTTCATGAGACAGTATCAAGGATGCTAGCAGCTGATAACACAAACTGCACTTAGATGTATGCAAACTAAGGGCCTTAAACTCCCTGCAGGCTGTACTCTACCAACTGCAGGATGATCCATTGCATTCTGCTGAAGTTTTAAAAAGGAGATTTTAGTGCTCATTCCAGAAGCGTATGATAAAGAATCATGGGCACAGTTTTTCAGATTTAAATTAATCCAGACAATTTTAAATTCATGTGCAAATAAAGCAGTAATGGGAACATTCTTGATAATTTTAATTATATTGGAGTTAAACACATAATGGATGAAGACATAAGAATATCAAATTTAGCATGAAAAATTAGGTTTTCATAGCCATCATTTCCATACACGTTAAGCTCCAAAATAATGCCACCATATTGCAGAACTAGTTTCAGGTGCTAGCTCAGACATAGGAAAGGTGAACCCAGCTTTCCTGCTGTTACAAAACAAAGCCTTCTCCTGCTTGCTGTTCCCCACACTGTTTTTCTCTCATTGGGCACTGCAGCAATGCTGTCTGGGCAGCTTCAGCCCAGAACTGAGCCCCAGCAGCTATCCTGATGAGTCCTTCCCACGGTTACTTCCATGTCTTAAACCAATGTCTATGCCTCTTCTCTAAACTTCTTTCCAAAGTCCTATCAGAGCAATCAGCAAAAACAATTACACGCCTGGATGCCAAGCACCCCTGCAAGCCTCCCACTTTCTTCTTCCTTCCATCACTAAAAGCACTCCCAAGAAAATCCTCCCCATGTCATTTCAACTCAGTAATAAATGGTTTTGCCCCATGATTTCCAAACTAATGCCCAAGTTCACAACTGTGGTCTTGTCTGTTCTTACAACCTCTTATTAAAATTTCATTCGATTTCCTCTCTGCTGGCACCTATTACTTCCTGCTTTTTCTATTTACCTCTTCAAGAGCAGAGAAGATTCACATGTTGGGAAAAACTAACTGCTTCTGTGAACAATGTTATTTATAGGGATTGGAAATTTTTCTGATCAGCAATTTGGAAGGCTTTGTAATTTCTGCTTGTCTTTCCAAATAGATCCTTGAGAATTGGTGTGTTCATTCTTTTCCTTCTTTTGCATCCTTCCTTTTTTGGCTTCTCAATGAAAGAGGAAATGGAGAAAAAAAGGAAAGAGGAGGGGAAGGATAAGAAATAAGTTGTAAAAAGCAAGAATTTCACAAAAACAACACAACTAAACAGAAACAGCTTTAAAAAAAACAAACTCTTTGAAAATATTTTGTCAATTCTATTATAGCAAGTTCTGTTAACTCTCCAAGCAACTAAACACCCAAAGGGCAGTGAATGCATGTTCTATCTCCTGTGCTGGGACAACCTACGCTGCCTTGGTTGGAGGCACACAACCAGTTTGCCATAAGGAGCCCAGGATGCTTTGATATGTGGGAACTTACCCACCCTGAATGAGGTACTCTGGATCGTGCCTGTTAAAATGCATCACTTTATGTACAGCGTGTGAACACCTGAAGTGTCTGTTTAAATATAAGCTCATAAAGCACCTGTTACAAATACTCACCAAAAACAAAACAAAAAAAAATACTTGATCCTTACACACCTTCCTTAATGACAGTTGTTTCAACCCTGCCTTAATTATTTTAAGAGTAAAAATGTCTCTCTCCTTTGGATAGGTTTAATTCTTGTTTTTAGAGGAAGATAAACAGAAAACAGATGCTCAGCAAAGAAAAAGCTGCCATCACTACAAGTTTCTGTATTGCTGTTGCTGCTCAAGTTACTACATGTCGCTATGGGCAGGATGGTAATTGAGAGAAATGTTAGGTCAGGGAACTGGCAGGTAGTTTTGTGTCCTGGAAGCGCTCAGGAGATTTTGCAAGAGAACAATGTCAGAGCAATACTGAAAGTCCCTGTTTCTTTCTTAATTGTAAGGCCAGTAGATGTGATCAGCAGGTCAGCAGTCTGGCCCACTTACCAGCATCAGATACAGAGCAGTCCTGGCCTCCCTCTCATACTTGGCCCTCATGCTTGCAAATTGTTTATTCTCTTTTGCCCAGTATGATACTCACAGTCTTTTTATACAATCTCAACAATAAAAATTAAAGTGAAAACACAAGTTTTGCTAATAGATAACAAACTCAGAGCTCACTCCATTCAACTGTCTCACAACTGGAAAACAGGAAACAGCTAGATCTGACCACTCACAAAGCAATAGAAGAACTTGGCATTTAGTCTATCTGCCCGCTACAAGCAGCAGTGTTGAAGGATATTCTTGAGATGTTCAGCTTCCCAGTCTATTGAGTTTCCCAATCATTGTTCCACATCACCAGCAACCAGAGAGTGGGCAACAACTCGCAGCCTCCCTTGATTGCCTAATTAGATAGGGGGATGGCAATAGGGAGATAATAATCATACAGTGGTGTCAGGATTTGACACTTTAATTAATGAGATGTGAGTCTCTTAGAGCCACATTCGCGCTCCACTCACTGTGAGTTCTGCAATGTACCTGAAGGCAAATCCCACTCCAAGGAATGGGGGTTTTCACTAGCCCCAATTCCTAGTAGCTTGTAAGCACCCTGGGAAAAAAAACAAACAAACATGTTTTTGTACTAGTTGTGAATCCTAAAACCCTAAAATCAATTTATTTTCCTACCACTTCCACTGTCCTATTCAAATATGCATAGCATGCCCACTGTATTTTTATAGAGGGAACTGTGAGAAGCCCAGAGATCTCAGTAACATCACTGTAACTTAAACTAAGTCCCAAGACGTCTTTGGGCTTATAGACAAATTCCTTGTCAGGGTGTTAGTAGTGTATTATTTCCACTGCTAAAAACACAAGGCAAAGCAAAACGATCTGTTATGTTCCTAAAAAAAAAAAAAAAAAAAAAGAAAGAAAGAAAAGAAAATAGCCATGGAGCTGGAATATTACATTTCATTAATACTACCTGTGTTGTAAATACATTCCTATTAAAGACTAAACATGCAAACCATTTTTTAGTTTGTTTTTTCTTGCTGTTCTCTAATGAGTATACTCCAATATGAAGATCCCTCTTTGCGTTTCAGTGATTTGAGTTTTTTTTGTTTTCACAGAATCACCAAGGTGGGAAAAGACCTCCACGATTCACCTACCTCCAACTGTTCACCTACCACCAATATCTCCCCACTAAACCATGTCCCTCAGTACAACATCTAAACATTTCTTGAACACCTCCAGAGATGGTGACTCTACCACCTCCTTGGGCAGCCTGTTTCAGCACCTGACCACTGTTTTGGAGAAGAAACCTTTCCTAATATCTAAGCTGAACCTCTCCCATCCTACCTCTAGTTAGGTAGCAGAAGAGGCCAACCCTCACCTCACCAAAACCTCCCTTCAGGCAGTTGTAGTGAGTGATAAAGTCTCCCCTGTGCCTCCCCTTCTCCAGACTAAACAATCCCAGTTCCCCCAGCTGTTCCTTATCAGACTTGTGCTACAGACCCCTCACAGTTCAACTGCCTTTCTCTATTTGTTGTTTTTGTTGTCGTTTTTATCTTTTCAGTTTGTACAAAGTAAATAGTTTGGTTTATCTTTGAGGTCTGTAAATATCAAAAAGTAACTCACAAATTACATTGTATTCTTGATTCCTGAGTACCCCACTACTGCTCTCCAAAAAGTACTTTTAAAACCAGGATATTAGAAAGAAATCAGATACATTAAATGAGAAATCAGGAGTTTGAAGATTAAGGTCACTGAAATCGTTCCATTCTCCTCATACCAATTTAATATAATGGGCTTCAAATCAGGGCGGCGAGGCCCTGGCACAGCTGCCCATAGAGACTGTGGGTGCCCCATCCCTGGAGGTCCTCTGGGCCAGGACAGATGGGAGCCTGAGCTGGTGGGGGGCAGCTCTGCCCATGGCTGGGGGTGGGACTGGGTGGGGGTTAAAGTCCCTTCGAACATAAACCGTTCTATGATTCTATGAGTCATGCGACAGCTCTGTGCTCATAAGGCTCATAAGCCCATAATGAGCTGATCATGCTCAAACAAAAACAAATTCCAGTCAGTCTACCTATCAAATAAATTCCAGAAATACAAGAGAAGTAGGTGAAAAAAAAAAAAAAAAGTGCAGATATAACTTCAAGAACTTTGAGAGCCTTCACAAAATTTAATGAAAAATTAATACTACACAATCTGGAGCTGGGCTATCAAACTAAAAAAATACATTAATATTTCTCTGTATCACTGTAGTAACTTCTTCAAAGCAGGGAAAAGTTTTCTATAAATCGCTCAGAAAAGAAACTACTAAAAAAAAACCCAAATCCTACCTTAAGTTATGAAAATCTGTGTTTGAAACACAAAAGCTCTAGATGTTATTTCCCTTCTCTCAGAATGTGAACAGCAAGTTGAACAACCTAATCTCTTAAAGATTTATTTTCTTACTCGTGTGTATGTGACTCAGCTAACTTTTAAAAGTAGATTTCAAAATGTCTGCACAGGACCATAAAGCAGCACATACAGAATAACAACCTATGGCTGAGGCACTTCCAAAGTAGGCTATTTCTGCCTTGAAAAATTGCAAAGGAACCTCGGGTTAAGGAAGTGCAGTACTTCAGAAAGTAACATTGATAATGCTGCACATAATGTGCGATGATGCAGTTTAGATAGGAAGAAAATAACATGGTAGGATTGAAACCATAGGTAGAATTTTAAGCAGGCAGTATGAAATATCCCAAACTGCTTTTATGCTGTTCCTATTAGCACAGCTCTTCAAAATATTCTTTAAGATGCTTTAGTTTAAGATCCCGATAAATGACACTTATAGCTGCCTCAGTGTGTGTACAACACTACTTCAAAGCACGTTCCCTTTATTGTCATTTTTACTGAAATCCTCATAAAATCCAGCAAAATGAAATAAACCAAAATCCTCGTGCAAGGAAGAAACAGTTCTGATGGGTGACTTTCAAATGTTATGCTGTGTGTTTGTAAGAGCAATTCTGTCAATTTCTTAGAAGAAAAGATAAATAAGGCTTGTGAACAAAATATATTTCTGCAATTCATCCAAATATAATACCTACAGCAACACTGCTCACAGCCCCTTGCAGGTGCAAAGCTGATGCTTAAAGCTGTCACTATGCGTGTGTGGGGGCGGGGGGGAGGGAAGAATTCCTTGCTAATTGGCAGAGGCTGAAGATGAAGAATGCCTAAAGCATTTTGAGTCACGCTTTCCCTCAGCTGGCAGTTTCAAGAAGAGCTCGGGGGCAAACCCACAAGAGCTCCAGCTCATAAGGTTCTGCTTCCTAGAATGGCTGCAGGGAGCCTGGTGACCCCACAGGGGCAGAGGAAGCCGGGGCAGGGCAGCCTGACCCCACAGTCTGCAGCACAGTAACTGCCATAATTCCTAAGAAACTTGTGGCCATGGCCCCAAGCAGAATCCTTCTCTCCAGAAGAATAAAAAATGAGGAAGATAAAAATCCAGCTCAGCTTTGCTTATTTGGCTCTAAAATACAGAGCAATCCAGACACATTCACTTTAATAATGCCCCGAGGGCTACTTCCCAGGTTCCAAGCGTTATTTATTCTTTCTGATGACCTCCCAGCTCCACAAGAAATGGGCTTAATTTCCTTCTGCACTCAAAGTGCAAAGATTCTCTCTTAATTACCTAAGTATCTGCAGCAACTTTTTCTAGCTGCACAAGATTGTCTCAAGCTCTCCAAATATGCTCAGCCACCAGAATGTCATTCATTTCATGAATGCATGCAAAACTGAACCTTTGAACCGTTTCAATCAATTAGCTTTTAATTGTTGTTTAGCAGCCTTATAATAACTACAAATATTTTCCCAAATTCTGGTAAAGCTGAAATGAGCTGTGTAATCTGGAGTTCAGTCTCTCCACAAACACTATTTAAATATTGTTGGCATGTGTATATTTACAACATTATCTTCTGAGCAATTCTTCAGATTTATTTTTAGACTGACAGTATTTACTGAGAGCTCCATACATCAGATTTTTGTCAACACTGAAACTATTGAAACCAGTTCATATTAAGTTCAAGTTCATGGGAGCCAGAGTTTCATCCAGAATAACTCAACATCGCTCTATTGATTACACAGCTGCTCATCTGTCTTGGCAAACAAACAGGATGCTGGAGACCTCCTACGTCTGCTTTCCTATAAACATGGGAGCATTTTGTTTATCACACACCTTCTAATTTTTAATATTTCAGGGAAGTAATCAACAAGGTTGGCAGCCTGTGGCAGGCGGGATGGAACTTTATCCTTAAGGCTCCTTCCAACCCAAGCCATTCTATGATTCTCTAGCTCCTTCACGTAATTACATTAATTTTAAGACTGAATTTTAAGATTGAAAATAAATAGCTCTGAGTGGAAAAAAAAACAGCCTTTTAGTGAGCTTTATCATTATAAATTGAAAGGTGAGTTTAAAATTCAGATAGTAAATTCTGAATAAAGCAAAACATCACCAATCAGGTGTTTCGTATAACCTCTGCAACACTAGGGGATGTTTACCCAAAACCCATATAAGTTCTACAAGGTATGACCTTATTTTGTTCGTAAAATTACTTTCAACCCAAATCTAAAACAACAAATTGCGTGGTGCACTTTTTAAAAATCTGCATCCATCTGCATTCATATACAAGTATAAACAATGGGGAATGAAAGAAAATACATTTTGGGGATATGTGCATAAGTGGAAAACTTGCATTTAATCAAGGCATAAAAAGTTTTGGCTCAATGAATAGGTTGACAGCTTTTAATTAGGAGAATCCTTCATATTTGGATGTACAGCATACTTCCGAAGTATTCTTAGAAGACCTAGTTTCTGTTGCTGTATAAGCATTAACTTGCCAAAACCCCTGACCAACATGTACACCTTTCCAACCTTCAGAATTATACATCACTGGGCTGGGAGTCCAGAAATTTATTTAGTATGCATAGGAAATTAAGAGACATTTTCAAACTTCAGGAAGAACTTTAGGTTTTAGGCTTCAGTAATTCAGAATAATTGTTCTCTTCTTCATTACAAGCAAGCTATACTCTTCAATTCAGAGCTGCCTAACCAAGACTCAGTTCATTCTTCCAGGGATGTAGTTTCAATTGTGTATCATAACAGATACGGAAAAAACTTGAAGGAGTCATTTTGAAGGGACGGAACCATTTTTAAATGGTTCATTTATAGATTTACTGCAGTGAATAAGCAAATGAACCAGGTAATTTTTAATAAGAAGAAAGTATGAAGACCTTAACATAAAGAACACAACACAGTGTTTAGCGTGACAGAGAAGTTTAACCATGATGGTCCTACTCTGCACGCACAAGATGACTATTATTACTGCTTTCTGAAACGACCAACAACTCTAATTTTGTTTACTGTGCTATAGAACCATTAAGAACAGTAGATCCACGCGAAGTTCAAAGGACAGCTGGATCAGAATCTGTAAAGGACAAGCGTTTGATAGCAAGGGATAAGATGTAAAAAACCAGCAGTTATCAAAGAAAACCTGCCCAGCCAGACCATCCAAAGCTCTGAAGTAAAACAGCTTTCAAACCGGAATTTAAAAGGAGCAACACACACCCACATTACCTATAACCAGCTACCTGAAAAATTCATTTCCATTTCCATGCTCTGGATTATTCTTTTAAAAAAATTGCTGCCTTCTTCCAATTCTAGCATTTCAATATTGCAGGTGATTTTGTACCTTAAAGGAGCGTGACAGTAATTTTTCTGATTTTGTAAAATATTTACAATTCTTTGTACGGTCACTTTTATTTCTCGCCTAATGAACTTTCATTAGCGTTGTTAAACATATTTGCTGCTCCTCTTTAGCTCTATCTTTTGGCAAAAACGTGAAATGTGTTTGCCATGTTTTTGCATCTACGTTGTTATTCAGGTGGAGCCAGAAGTCCAAGGTAAATATTTAAATAGCATAACAAAACAGTTATGCCATTATATAACTCTGCAGATGACTACATTGTCTAATCCTCTTCTACAAATGTATTTGCTTTGAGTAAAGGAAAAACAAGAGTCTAAGCACTAGTTAAACCTATAATTCTTCTTTGTATCAAAACTTGCAGCAAAAGAAAATAAAGGAAGGAAGCAAAGTGGCGATCAGGACAACGCGTCTCATGGTCTCAGTACAGCAGCAAATCTCCCAAACCTTAGTGGATTCTTGATTCTTGTCTGCAAAGCCCTTTATTATTGGCAGCCTGTGTTAGAGGCGGCACGTTCCTGTCAAGATGAACTTTCTTTGTGGTGATACTTGCTTTGTAATTCTGATTCTAGCTTCAAGGACTATAGTCTTTATTTTTTCCATGCAAGTTTTCAGTGTAACATACAACTTAAATCACACAAAATATGAACAGTTTTCCTCAGATTTAGCTGCTGCAATAGCTCTGACAGAATTAAGGATACTGCCAAATCAGGAGGGATCATGCCAAATCCCCACTAGCTTGAGCAGGAGCCTATTTTGTGCATTAGAAGAATCTACTTGAGATACTAAGTCTTTTCTCCACTGCTTGCAAACATTTTCTATAGAAAGTGAAGAGACAGTCCTTATGCTAACTTTTTTTTCTGCAGAATTTTAATGAGATTTAATTGCGAAGTGTTAAAAATAATCTCCATTTTAATTCTTAGGAAAATGATAGCGTTGTGACTAAAAGAGCAACATAAAACTGACGCTTCTTAGTTTTCATACTCATTTTGTGACCAACATAACCCCTAACAGTTGTGACTTGGCAAGTCAACTACCATTAAAATCTTGGTGGAATTCATCACGTAAACTTTTCAGGTCTTCTGTAAACCACAGGTATCGCTCCCCAAACCAGCCATTTCCCTAACAGAAAATCACAGGTGTCCTCTAGAGGTCAGCTATCGCAGTATTACAAGAGCAGAAAATTGGCCCTTCAGTTGGGAGTAACACAAACTCAGCCCCAGTAAGAGGAGCTGTTTTTATACCTGTCCTTTCTTCTGTCAAACTGAAAATGATTTCTGTAATCTCGGCAACTAAGGATATATGTATCTAATCTGCTTTTTTTTTTTTTTTTTTTTAAATAAATTCAGTTAGTTGAAGCCTAACTTTAATAACACATTCTATTTTTATAAATCATTTAGAGAAGACAGTAACTAAGAAAGTTAGGGATTTTGTTCTAGGGAGAGTTATATCACTGCCAGCATTATTGCAAGGGATGTGAATATGAATCCTGGGGTAAAAGTCCGGAACAAATACTTTACATCTTTGATTTTCTCAATAGAAAGTACAAATATCAGGTACACACGAGAATGATGCAACTATTACCACAGAATTTAAATATATTCAATTTCAATTTTTCTTGCATCGCTTGGAAACTCAGCAAGACTCTGTAGAGCTGCAGAAATACAATTACCAAGATCAATTCAATGCACCATGCCATTAACACTATTATAAAGAGGCTCCAATATGAAAGTATCTCGGGGACAGCACCGCATTCTGCAATACAGAGTGCAATTAGGTCTAAGTCTGATTTGATGAATCTGGTCCTAAGTGGCATACAAATTCTAGATGTCTTTGTCCTCAGATATAAAGGTCAGGCATGTAATGTAGAATTAACTTCACCCAGCAATTAACAGGATAAAACTCCCTACTAACACAGAAGGGCTTCTGTAGCAAGTAAAGTTGACACTAACAGTAACTATATTTCAAAAACAAAAACAAAGCAAAACAGAAGAAAAGGCATACAAATCTTGAAACACTGATACTGTTTTTAGGGAAAACACTCCTTGACGCTTTTTCTCACTTGATGTTATTCACGCGGTGGCACACACTTGTAACAACAACACATCTAAAGTAAAGTAAAGGTATATCAACATTTTCTGCACTAGAGCTTAAGACCGCATATTTCTGCACTGCACATTCTAATATCCATAGACAAATGATTGAAAAATAAATATATACATGAATGGGTTTTTCCTAAAACCTTAACTACTAGTCTAATCAGCAATGGCTGTTAAGTGCTCAACTTCTGATCCAAAAACTCTCTAAAAAAATTTGATCCTGTGTTTGCATTAGAATTAATGCTTCTATTTTACATCAAGCCATGCACCTCCACATCATCTCTTCCCCTGGAGGCTGTGCTCTAGCACCAAGCAGTTTCACAGTTGCACTCCAACTCCTGTATACACAAGCTAGAGGCTGAAAGAACAAGCCTGGTTACTGATGTTCTGTCTCTAAGATGTCTGTGCTGGAGCACCCTGTGGGATCCTATCATTGGTAAGGGGAAGGGCAATGTCTATAAGTGTTGCTTCTGATTTGGGGTGTCCCATGGACCAGGGCTATCTACTCTGCTGGCTCATTCTAGAACCCCTCAAGCAATGTTTAGAAGTACAAATATCCCATTTTCATTCATTGTCAGATTATATTTTATAGCAGAGCACAATTCAGCTACTGAAAAACCTGTAACTCCTGATATTCCCAAGTTTTGTATTTCCTTTGTCTTTCAAAGCAAAACACTACATCAACACTCTAAGTAAATCAAAACCTAAAAAAAAAGAACCTCTTAGACAATTAATTAGGCACTTAAGTGTTTCTGTAGGATTGAAATGAAATGCATTCAGTAACACTGAGCTGAGATAGAATATATACTGTGACCACTTTGATGTGAACAAAACACCCTCTCAAGTATTTTTCATTTTTCAAAAGATCATACACACCAGGGGTCTTCTGTTTAAAGAGAGACTTTTAGTCCTCTCTGTAACTCACTCTTCTCAAGCATCTGAAGAAAAGAACCCAAAAATGAACTTCCACAAATGCGTGCCATCTCCTGGCTGAATACCTCTTACTGAAGAAAAGTCTGAAATTCTGAAAAGAAGGCTGAAAACAGACACGTTAAACAGGAAAATGGAATTTTACATAGGCTGAACACTTCAGCTTTGCAGGCAGCAAAGTCCTTTTCGGTAAATATTATAGCAATATTCGTAAGCAGCTTCAGTGACTCAGTGGTAAGTCCCTGTATTGCCACGTGGGAAGTTTGAATTTGAATTTGTTTTCCCTGTAGGTTGCCACTTGCCTATTCCTGCGCTGAAATAAAGCCCCAGGTTCTGCAGGGGAGGAATCCATTGTATCCACAGGGTGCCATGCAGGGATGGGGCTGGCCGGAGGGGGTTTGAGCTGAGTGGGCTCCAGCAGAATGGTGTTTATCCACTCCCAACTCTGCATAGAGCACAGACAGTGACAGGCTACCATTTCTCAGCTACTGCATATATGACAATAAAAAAGACAGGAAATTTGCTGGAAGCATTTCACAGATTTCTTCTTGAACCGCACACAAAAACAACGACCTTACTCCTCATCTCCTCACAGTCTTCCTCCTACCTTCCAGCAGGACAACATGTTAGGCCATGAGTATGTCATCAGTACAAGAGGCTGCTTCTTCAAAGAGCAGTGGAAAGGAATGATCCTTCGGTTAAGTAAGCGGATTGTGCTGAAGAGGTAAGGGGCCATTTTCACCCCAGCATTAATCTAGCCTGCAGATGACTTAGCTGAAGTTTGACATACTTAGTTTAAAGGGTGGTAGAATTTCCTTCTTTTTTAGAGTCAGAAAAAAAGACTCCAGAAATTATTATAACTACTCATTTTCGGAGTGCTACAAAACATGTCAACAGAGGCAAAAGTGGGCACTGTGGGAGGGAGGGGAGGAGGGTGCTAAATTACTCCTGCCTGTATTTTCTTCAAAAGGTTGGGAAAGAAAAAAAAATAATCTTAAAAAGAGACTGATAAAAACCAATTGAAGGAAGAGTTTGATTAACTCTGCAGTGATGTTGCTGTGAAATCTCTGCAGTACCATGCTCAGCACAGTGAAAAAGGTATGCTAGTTACCTCACAGAGGTGAAGGTGCTCTGATGTATCTGAACAGGCTTTCCCCTGTTTTCCCCTGCCTGACGAGGCAAAGGACCCAGCCTGAAGGTTGCTGGACTTCACACTAACTGTCAAGGGCTCCTGACTATGAGCCCAGAGAGCGGAATAAAACCAGCTTGCTGCTGGGCTCACAGTTGGTCAGGGCCTTTTCTGCTCTCACTACCTCAAGAACAAAGGAAAACGACCAGGCTCAGAAAATAGAGCCGAATAGAAAGTATACTATATATTTTGTAATAAGGGAAGCAAACTAAATATGCCATTTGGTTCAATTAAGACAAGCCAGTATGGGAGCAACTTCATTATCCAATTTGGATCCCAAACCACAATTTTATTTGCTGATACTCTCATGCTCTTAGCTCCCGGGAACACTAAATTAATCTCTCAGGTCCATATTCAATAAAAGCTCCATCCTGTTTTGGCAAGATAGAGCTTTCATCTGTATGTAGCTTATTTGATGAGGGCAGTGGTATAGCTGAGCAAACCAAAATACGTAAAAGAAGACCTGCATGCTCTGTCCCTGTTACCCAGGCACCCTTTTCAGCCCCTGAGCTGCTTGAGGGCTTGAGCAGCACCATGCAGAATCCTTCAGCTGGGTACACAAAACTTGTGCACAAGCACTGGTGTAGATGTGAGAAGACACCTTTGTTACAGACTGGACAGGAGCTAGACAAGGAATTTCCTGATTAATTTTCCTCTCTAAATTTCTTTTCTTTTTCCTTCTCCTCCCAAAGAGAATGGAGAGAATGACAGATGGAGGTTGAAATTAAAAAAACAAAACAAAACCAAAAAAACCAAGCAGGTTTGTCACAGGAAGCTTGCAGTTTTATATGACACATTACAAACCAATTATTCACAGAAGTGAAAATGTGGAATGACAGTGACCAGTTTCATTTAAATAAAGATGACCCCCAAAAAGGCAGAGGGACAAGCTGGTTTGTTCCTGTTCTATTAGAAGCTGTGTTTCATCTATGCCAGCTGAGAACACAACAAAGCTTGAGTATCACCACCGACCTGTGAAAATCACATCCTAGCAAAATAGGATTTCAGTTATTAAATGGATTATTAACTTTCACAGATTGCAGCTAGGCAGCTGAGAAGCCTTACAAAATGGTCATTTAGAAGAAATCCTAGTGTTTCTCAGTGATCAACAGAAAAATATTGGCCATGAGTGATGACAAAATAACCACCCGCTAACATGTGCCAAAATCAGCTCCATCATATTGAAACTGGAGGCCAGCTACAAAAAGAAATGAGTGGAGCTGGCCAACCAGCTGAGCTGAGCTTTATTTACAGAAAATACAAACTCAATTGTAAAAAAGGCAAGTCCTGCATGTCCTGAGTGTGGAATCTGCCACAGCCCTTTGCATAAATAGTTCTTCCCCTTCTCCCAGGATCTCAGTTGCCAGTTCTCTATTTCCCCTTTACTCTGCACTTGTCAGGAGTCGGTCCAGAATCTGATCAATGCTAATGGTGGCTGCAGGGCAGGGGAAACATCACAGACATCAGGAAAATCCAGGAGATAGAAAAGTACAACACCACAAAGCCTGTAGCTGTGATGGTGCAGAGACATGCAGCCTTCAGGAGGAAGACACAGAAGTGGTGCAGGTGCACCGGTGTCCATGACACAGAGGGAACAATGCCCAGCAGCTCCCAGACATTGCTCAAATACCTACCCCTACGTATCATGTAATTCAAGGAAGAGTCATCTCTCTTGCTAACAGCGTCCTCTGCCACATCTAATGCGGAGCACCAGTGTCTGGGCCCACCAGCCAAGCCCTATGCACCTCTGCTGAGTGCTTGGAGTAGTTACAGTTCTTGGTAATTAGTTAATGGCAAAGAGAGATCCTTCTGAGAAGCAGGCTGCTGGGACTGAGCAGTTTTAAGCAGAGAAATGAATGCACAGAATTTGCCCACGGCTATTCAACAATGTGCTCAAACACAGAGAGTTTGGAAAATGCTGTGTTTAAACAGTGGAAGTGAATCACTTTTAGCCAGCTGTGATGAATCGGTATAACATCATCTTTATATTAATAATATTAAAAAATAATCATTGCTAAATTGATGGGCCATGAATAGGTGATTACAGAGGATTGCACGAATAAGTTTCAATGATGAACAGAAGATTAATGTAAGAAAAAAAGTTAATAAACACAAACAAGGATAAAATTGCTTATGAAGAAAAATGATAGCTTCCTTTCTATTGGAAAATGTGATGCTGCAAGAAAATACAGGATATTTAAGATAAATACTAGAAATACACATTATAATTGGCATCTGCTTTCTAAAGGATATCCAGGTCTGACTGCTATATCCATTTCTTACATAGCTGCAAATAAAAGCACACAAGACCAGCCCCTGTCTAAGCCACACTCCTATGCACAGAAGGCACAGAAAATTTTCACATCACCTTCAGGGCTGCTCTGTCCCTCCCATGACCAGCAACATCTCAAAGGGGTTCTCCTCGTCTTCTGCCTGGGGAGAGTGAATTGATCAGGAACACAGCCACCTCTGCTGTTCTGTCAGCACTGTGCTCCTCCCTGCCACATTCAGTTGCTGGAAACCACCATACAAGCTATGTGAGACATCTCCATATTAGCCAAGAACTAAGAAATTCTGCCTGAATTTCCAACGTGTCAGACCCTACCATAATAGTACCACCAAATGGGAGTGTTTAGTCCTGCAAAAAGTGTCCACACATCTGTGCTGATATGCCTAAAGACCTTGATATTTGGCTTTAGACACTTGAAAAGTGACTTCAAAAAAGGACTAAGTCGGGAGAAAAATAATTAAGGATTTTGCTGCTGGTTTTAGTATAGTGAGCTGATTGCAAAGGCAATGCCTTGGAACAAAATAATTGCTAGGGAAAAGGTAGTAGGATAGATGTGAGACTCCAGCAATGCTGATGACAAACAAGGTAACACGGCAGGCTTTTAAGACTCCAGCTCTGAAATTAAAAGGAGTAGCTTAATGAAGAGGGAAAAAAAATGAAGCTAAACAAGCAGAGTAGCGCAGGAGGTTTGGGTGAGATGATGCGGATGAGGGAGCAGCATCTGCAGCATGGATGGCAGCTCGATCAAGCAACGGGTTAGGTGCTGCATCACTGCCACTTGGATGGGAGCTGAAAGCACCAAGAAGCAAGGACCTGCTGTGCTGACTTCTGGCTATGCTGTACCCTCACTTGTGTTATTGTTCAGAGTGAAATCAAAACAATTGATGCGTTCAAGAGATCTACACATGCAAAGCAACTCTCACACTTATACATGTGCATGACTTGTCCTATGGTTAGACAGTGCCAAATTTGCACTAAGCGCTGTAACATTCAGAAAACACAGTCTGTGCTGTGAAACAACAGGACACACAGTGAAACACTTCAGCATTAAACCTGCTGATGTTTTTAGGGAGGAACAAATTACTCAGTAGTACATTCATGAAAAATTACGCACTTTGAAAAGGAAAGTGATTAAAAACATACAAAATTAAACCAAATCATAGGAAAGCTTTTTTGGTGGTAAGATTACACTAGGAGTAATTTTTGTTGCACTTGTTGAACTTGAAACTATATTACCTTCCATTAAAATCTATAGTAAACTGATTACAAATAATTATTACAGCTTGAATACGCACTTAATCTGAAACACTCTCTGAGAGCTAGGTGGGATGCCTTAGGCAGAATGATGGAAGCTACGGAGCAGAGATACGAAACTTTGGAGCTTTGCAAAACCAGCACAGACCCTGTTAATATTCTCTGTTGATTCTTCTGTCTCAGGCAAGAGAGAAGTGTCTTCAACAGAACAGCCATCTCAGGATGCACAGTAGCTGCTAAGGTAGCCATGCCATCGACACATTCCCTGCAGCGGAAGACTTGCTCTGACCCATGTTCTTAACCACACAACACATTTCTGTTACAGCTCTCAGAACTTTACCCAAGAAAGGTTCACACAACTGCTGTGTGAACACTTCAGCATGGAATTTTTTGCCTGATAGCAGTGCCACCACTGTGAGCACAGCTAACCTGGAACAAGCTCTCAAGACGCACTTAGGGCAAAAATGTATTTTTCCATACAGTTGTTGATGGGCTTTACATAAACTGCTGCCTTGTATACAGATTTAACCAGTAGCATCGTGCTGTTTAAACACAGGTTATGGATCAATGCAGCCAAACAATTAATACAAGACAAATTTTCCATGTCACAATTAATATTTAATTAACTTGTGCTGCCTTGTACTCTAGCAGCCACTTAACACGCAGGGAACAGGTACAGCTTTAAAGTGCTGAAAGAATAATTACCACTCTGACTGGGTCCTGAACATAATGTCACTCCACTACATTTTCCTGACAAATATACAGAGACAGTTTTACAGATTCTGTGGCATTTTCTTTTATTTAATACTCTGTGTGGGCAAGAAAAGAAAAAAAGGTTGCAGTATAATCTATGATAACATTTAATATCAATACTACAACACAAATGAAGAAATATTAAAGTTGCAATGTTTCTTCTGACAAGTTATTCCTTTTTGTTTTCACTAAACCATATTTTTGATATTTACAATGCAAACTGATGTTTTTTTCCTTTCTGAAAGAAAATGGGGATCTCAAAGCACTGTCAACTAAAAGATCAAGATGATGCATTTTAAAATTAAGAGACTATCATAGTAAAAAAATTAAGACTTCTCACTACGAGGAAAAGCCTGAGACCAGATATCACAAGAATCACAAGAATCACAAGGTTGGAAATGACCTATAAGATCATCCAGTCCAACCATCTCCTCATCACCATTGCCACCACTAGTACTAAACCATATCACGCAGCACGTCATCCGGACGCGTCTTGAACACTGCCAGGGACGGTGACTCCACCACCTCCCTGGGCAGTCCATTCCAGTGCCTGACTATTCTCTGAGAGAAGAAGTTCTTCCTTATGTCCAACCTGAACCTCCTCTGATATAACTTGCGGCCATTGCCCCGTGTCCTGCTCGTTGCCTGGGAGAAGAGGCCAAATCCCTCTTCACCACAACCTCCCTTCAGGAGGTTGTACAGTGCAATGAGGTCTCCCCTGAGCCTCCTCTTCTCCAGACTAAACAATCCCAGCTCCCTCAGCCGCTCCTCATAAGGTTTGTGCTCCAGACCCCTCACCAGTTTTGTTGCCCTTCTCTAGACACGTTCCAGGATCTCAACATCTTTCCTGTAGTGAGGGGCCCAAAACTGAACACAATACTCGAGATGTGGCCTCACCAGTGCTGAGTACAGGGGGATGATCACCTCCCTGCTTCTGCTGGCCACACTATTTCTGATGCAGGCCAGGATGCCGTTGGCCCTCTTGGCCACCTGAGCACACTGTCGGCTCATGTTCAGCCGAGCATCAACCAACACCCCCAGGTCCTTCTCTTCTTCACACTCATCCAGCCACTCATCCCCAAGCCTGTAACGCTTCATGGGGTTGTTATGGCCAAAATGGAGGACCCGACACTTGGCCTTGTTGAACCTCATCCCATTCACCTCAGCCCAGCAGTTCAGCCTGTCTAAATCCCTCTGAAGGGCCTCCCTACCCTCAGGCAGATCAACACCACCTCCCAGCTTGGTATCATCTGCAAACTTGCTGAGGGTACACTCAATCCCCTCATCCAGGTTATCAATAAAGATATTAAACAAGGTCGGCCCCAGTACTGACCCCTGGGGGACACCACTTGAAGCGGGTCTCCAGCTGGACTTCACTCCATTCACCACAACCCGCTGGGCACGGCCCTCTAACCAGTTCCTTACCCAAAAAAGTGTATATCTGTTCAGACCACGGGCAGCCAGTTTCCCCAGAAGAAGCCTGTGAGGGACCGTGTCAAAGGCTTTGCTGAAGTCTAGGAAGACTACATCAACAGCCCTTCCCTCATCTATCAGACTAGTCACCCAGTCATAGAAAGAGATGAGGTTGGTCAAGCACGACCTGCCTTTCACAAACCCGTGCTGGCTGGGTCTGATACCCTGGACACTGCGTACATGCTGTGCAATCTCATCCAAGATGATTTGCTCCATAACCTTCCCTGGTACTGAGGTAAGGCTGACAGGCCTATAGTTCCCCGGATCCTCCCTGCGGCCCTTCTTGAAGATGGGAGTCACATCAGCAAGCCTCCAATCCTCTGGGACCTCACTAGTTAACCTGGAGAGTTGATAGATGGCCGAGAGGGGCTCGGCAATCACCCCCGCCAGCTCCCTCAGCATCCGAGGGTGCAGCCCATCCGGTCCCATGGACGTGTGACAGTCCAGACAGAGGAGGAGCTCTCTGACTGTCTCCACTGGAATTGCTGGGGGCAATATAAAGATATAAACAGAAGGAAGGCAGTTAAAGATATGTACACATGTAATGCTTTAACATATGTCCAATAATATGAGAGACAAGCTAATGGTTTATAAACATCATTATGTTATAATAGCAGTCCATACAGCAGTCAAGCTTTGGGTACTGCAGAAGTTGCAGCTGTTTGGTAAAGGTGTACCAAAGAAAGGTTAAAAGAAAGGCTTCAAAACCAAGTAGGTGACAATTATTCCCCTAGCCTAAGATGCAGAGAAAAACAACTTAAAAAATTCTACTCAGCCCAGTGCTCAGTTTTTATTTTAAGGCATGCTGTTTCAGTGATCTGGGCTGACTCAATGCAACGTCTCAAACAAAGGTTTGCAGCCATACTCTGCATCATTAACAACCACATGCAGAATTTATTTTAGATTCATGTCTGACTTCTTTCCTTGGGTTGAATGAAATGGGAGGCCAAATCTTTCATCATGACAGCAGGCAGCTACATTTCAAGAGCATTTTCCACCATTTCAAGAGCTGTGTAAAATGTAGCAGGCCATATGTGGCAGAGTATTTAAATGGACATGGTCTCCAGAAGTGCAGTTGTCCTGTTACACAATTATGCAAAACCAACATCTTAGATTCAGTTTTTCATTAGATAACACAGTCTTAAAATGAATTAACACAGGAAACCTGAAGTATCCATGGTACTGACACTGGATGTTCCCATTTGAATTGGATTTTAAAATGGTGGGCCACAACCGTTCTGTAGTTATTTTCTAGTGCTTGCTGTTGGTGCTGAGCTGGGGACAAGTGCCTATGTGAGAAGCAAAAGGTTGGGAAATGTAGATACCAACTAATACGCTAGAAGAATACCATTAACTGTAATTTTTGTTTCTAATATTTCAACCAGTGCTCATAGTGCTTTAGAGAAATCCATTTTTCAGTTTTCTCTTGACAACTTGTACTGGTCAAGTTTAAAGCTAAGAATTAGTTCATTTACACTGTTAATTTGGCAGAAAAACACTAATGAAAATTGACTGTGTCACTTGTATTAGGCAACTGATGTGCATCTTGAGCATCTGCGACTGTGCAAACACACCTAGGCTTTGACATACGTGCATCTTCAACATGTACTAGTAGAGTGATTGATACACTAATGCCTAAGTGCCTAAAGGTTGATCTGCTCAGCACCAATTCTGAAAACCATGCTTTTTCTGAGAGACAAAGATTTCACGTAAGTACTTAAAATTTATCCTGTTCTCAGAATTCCATTCCCAAATAACTGATTTTAACAGGACACCGTAATAAGAATGTTTCACAGAGGAGCAAGAGAGATACCAAATGCAAGAGATGCAGTGCGCTTCACAAACATCTTTTCCAGGAAAAATGACATCACATCTTGACTGGTCTCGGTCAGACACTCTCATACACTGGGCATTTCAGACAAAATGGATTATACATTGTCATTTTTCTTTCAGAAGTTGCTGCTGCATTGCTGGCCAACTGTACGCTACCCATTAATGTTCCCCATCTGCTTCAAGGTTCTCAGTTGGCATGTAAATTACACCTATCAAAACAATACCAGTAAACAAGACAAACAAGATGAGATTATCAGATATAGCTTTATACTTTTTCTGGCTCCATAATGGCCTTGTTTTTCATCCATTTGCCTGACCACAGCGCTAATATTCAGGGCATCGATGCAAGCTAGCATTGCACTTGGGGACAAGATCCAGACCTCATGGAGAATTCTCTCCACTTCCTTTGCAGTCCAGCCACAGACAGATCATCAGACCAGAAGACTTCTAGGCTTCAATAGAGCAATGCCTTTAAGTAATTTTCCACTGGCAAACAAAATTGCATGAACGCTGGAAAAAAATGAACATCACAGCATATTAAACAGTTAGAAGCAACTGTGGCCTGTGCAGGCTCTAAGGAGGGAAGGGACAGACTTCCCTCCAACATACGGGGTCTCTCCCCATTGCAGAGTGGAAGGAGATGCTGCTCCTGCAGCTGCTTATATCTTGCCTATACCTTGTTTTGCACAAAAGTGATAACATACACAGTCTTTATGTTCTGGTCTTCATCTTTTCTTCCTTCTCTGTATTCAGTATGGAGCTCATGCAAGCAAAGGTCATATGCTCTGTAGCTCACTGCATGAGTGATCTGTACTAAGTACAGTTTGAAAGATGTATAAAATAAAGAAGTCAAACCTGGGAGCTTTTAAAACAATGATCAGATTCCCAACTGCATCCTAAATCTGAAAATTAACTGGATTAATGCAGGAAGGCTTTAAGATAACCTTTACATTGAGTTCACCAACTGCTGCATACTTTAATACCCTGGGAAGGTTATTTTTTAGGATAAAATATGATTATTAAGTAGGTCCAAATGAGTTGGAACAAGCACCATCAACTAGTAACACAAGAATCAGGCTCAATTATCACTGACAGTTGTCAGGAGTAGCAATAACTTCCTCTCCTTTCATATGCCACCAGCAGATGTGCACAAATAGACAGTGCTGAGAAAGCATCAGCCTCTATCTCACTCATTTGATAACTCCAGCATTGACTCCTCTCCCCACCCTTTTTCTTTTGATGAAGGGAAGCAATTCACTGCTGTGGGGAAAAGAAAAAAGAATGAAGAGGGGGGGAAAAAAAGAAAACCTAACCAAAAAATCCGCAGAAAACTTGACCAGACAACTGCAAGATTAAACAGTAGCAAAGCCAATGTAGCTTTTCCCACTTATAGAAACTTTGCTGTCTCTGTGGGGCAACTGAAATAAAATGTAGGTCCTTCAGAAAGAACAGTGAGCCTGTCAACTATAGCATGTTATGCAAGAAGGCAGACTTCAACTAACGTAGTCACAGCATCCTAAACGGTATTGAACTCCCTGTCTCTACCTCCTCACCATCTCACTCGTTTGCTTTTTCCCTTAAAACAGATTTTTTTTTTCCTTTTCAAAGACATTTGATATGAATTTGCTAGCTATGTAGTAAAAGAAACCCATGATTATTTCATATTTATACAGGTTACATGTTGATACAGAGCTAGGGCATTTCTAGGAACCCCACTGCAAAGCCCATAGAGCATAAAACTTCAAGTACACTGAGATCTAAAAGGCTGAATGAAAGTCAGCTTCAGGAGTCTGGATTACTTTGAACATTAAAACTGATCTCTCACTTCTTAAGGCTTCCTTGAACACAGTTTTAGGAAGAAAAGCAGCAGCACTAAGCAAACATTTCATCCTTTCAAGAAGAGGGTAAAAATAGGTCTTTTTAAGCCACAGAAATAAGTATCACAGTTTGGTGTGTTTGGCATGGGGTAGGTTTGACCACAGACCTCTTATGAGCAAGCAGGAGAATCAGCACAAGTATATGAGCATAATGGTGTTTAGGACATACCATACTGAGAACATCTCAGACCACACCCAACAAAAGTCACTGAAAAGTGGCTTCCAATGCATATGACCAATTTCAAATTCCTCACAGAATTAAAAATTTGGATGAGACAGATTGGACTGCTTCTTCCCAGCTGTCTTCAGGCACGGCCGTGCAGTGTAGGAGGTGATGCTCCCAGTAGTACAAGCTGGGCTCTGAGCACCACAGGCTTACAAAGACAACGATGCAAATCCTCTTTTTACCCATTATGTTTTATGATGCGAAATTCTAGCTGTATAGAAAATGATCACACTTATCAACATTTTAAAATGGAGGATACAGTTGACGTTAGCTGAAATATGCTGCTTCCAGAGAGCAACTTGAAAAACGGCTTGGGAAAACTGCACGTATTCTGCCAGAATGTGGCGGAAAGATTTGGCAAATGTGAAGCATTATGCTTACTTCATAGCAAAATACCTACAAAGTGCAGAACATTCTCCTTAAAATATTTTTAAAAGAAATACAACACCAATTTAAACGCCTTTCATGAACATGCACTATCGTCCAGATTACACAATGCTGCTTCTATTAAAAACAAAGCTTGGTCTAAAAAATGTTCATGCTGTTTTGAAATAAGAAATGGATGATAGGAGCATTTTCTGCGGTAAGAAACAAATTGCTTCTTAGAGATGGATATTTTAAGATAGAGAACAAGTGGCCGATCCTCAGCTGGTGTAAATTATCACTTTTGCAGGGAGCTCTATTTTTACCAGCTGAAAATTTGCCCCAAAGCATCTGCCAGCGAAGTGGGCCAGGGAATCAAAAACATGTATATGGAAAGGAATTTCTTATAAAGAATGACAAGAGACTCGCAATACATTAGACAATTACAGAGGGAGGAGATTTGCAAAGCATGAAGAATGTCAAAGTAACACACAGTAAGAGAGAAAAGAGGCCAGGAAGCCAAAAAGCAGTACTGCTAACTCACTGGGTATGGTGATGCATGCTGAGCAAGCAGTATTTTATCTCCAGGAAAGTCAGATGTCAGGCGACACCTGGTTCTCATCAAAACAACAATAAAACCACCATTCACTTTAAGAGCATCAACACTTCTTGCTTAACCTTTCTCTTAAATGGGACAAAAGGGGGCAGAGCCGGTTTGCAGCACAGAGGAGCTGGGGCAGCTCAGGGCCAGAGACTGCCCAGCAATAAGCAACGGGAGCACCTGCATGGAGGCAGCCTTTGCAGCATGTAGAGGCAGAGTGGAAAACGGACTGTGTTGTGCCTTATTATTTTTATTATCTTTTTGCTTTCAAAACTGCCCTACTGAGACCAGTCAAGATGTGATGATATCTGCTCTACTCAAAGCAGTGCTGCAACCCTCTAACCCCTGTGTCATAAAACCTGAGCGTTAATTGCGCTTAAGCATTTGGGCTGAGTCAGCACCTCTGGTTCCTGACCATGGCAATCGGTGACAGCTGGTGAGCTCACCACCGACTGCGCTAACATCAAGACAACGGTTATTCTTAACTGCTGGATTAAGCATTTACAGATGGAGATTTTAAGATAATTTTCATGCATGTTTTAGCTCAAGAAGCCCAGCCAGTATATCTTAAACCGCTTCCTAGACATTTGGATAAAACATCCTCCTGCTCTGCGTGCTGTGCCTGATTGGCTTCTGCCTGCGTGGCAAAACTGTTGTGCACTCTGGCTTGGGGCTGGCAAGACAGCATCCCCATTCACAGCTAGGTACCTTCCTGCACTTCTGGATGGCTTCCCAGGGGTGGCTCCCCTGAGCCCTCATTAGGTCTGCTTGCCTTCCCTATCGCCTGATTAATGTAACCCAGGACAACCATGCGCTGATGAACCCACAAAGGCCACTCTGGTGCTAACTGGCTGTAATAGCAGCTTCAAAATCATCACAGGTAGGAAAGTATTTGAGAAATCAGCCAGCTACAGTTTAAGCAAAATACTTTCTCCATCATTTCACACAAAATTTGAATTAATTAAGGAAGAGAAGAGAAAAAGAGGCTCTAGAGATGCTTCTTTTTCCAATGCATTTCATTTCTGGTGTTAGAAGCAGCAATTTCCCTATTACTACATACATGGCAAGTATCCTTCTGCATTTGAAAGCCCAACTTTTCCTACACTGATGGCAGACACACTGCTAATACCTGTCCTGTTGCTTTATTTGGAGGAAACAAGTGACTGGCATTGTGGCACAGTATTTGCAGACATGAGCCAAACATAGCTTTATACAATTAGAAACTTTCACTGCTTGGAATATGTTGCATTTAGATCCATTAAAACAAGTGGCCCAATGGCTGGAAAAGAATTCTAATTACATATCATAACCGGTACTTACTTATTCTCCAAGGATAAAGCATCAGAGGTCTTCATCTAAGTCTGGGTGCCTTCCTAAAGAGCCACTAATGCTCAAAAATCAATGACAGGCTTTAATTCCCTGGAGGAGGGTGATTTGGACTTAAAGTCAGAGCAGATAATTCTGTCAAGGGAACTTGATGAAAAAACTGAAAACCAGCAGAAGCAGACTGTTGAATTCATCCCACACTAGATGCACCACTACCACTTCAAGGGCTCTATCCTTTATTCAGACAGGATCTACGCTAATATCCTCAGGACTAGCAGAAATCAAAACCAGACTAACTCTCTATTTTTAGCGCTTCAAAATTTGTTCTAAAATACCCTGCTTTAATGTCCTTTTTTAATTTTTTGCTTTTTGTTCTCCCATGAAGATCATTTTAGCTTACTACAGTGAATGCTATAGGGCATATATCCTGGAATTCAGGGTGCTGGCTGTACTTTCATTTCATTGTAACACACCAAGATAACAAATACAGATTTATCATTCAATGTCCCACCTTTCACACTATGCAAATTCACCCAGCTTGCAGCCTATGTTTGGCAGTCCTCTTTCCCAAGGGCCCTTTGGGAAGAGGCTATCAGCCAGATTAATTATTTTAACAATAGCAGCCTTTTCCTTGTGCCATTTTTTCTGTCATCATTATGTGACACAAAGCAAGGGGAGGCAGAACAAATTTATCCAGTCTGCAGTATCTATCAGTCCAAAGCTTCCCAGAAGCACCAGACTCAACATGCCGGCACAAAGCGGTCAGCCCTCTGTGACAAGAAGCAGTGGTATCAAGTTGTGCCAGGGGAGTTTCAGGTTGAATATTAGGAAATTTCTTCTCAGGTGGAGTGCTAAGGCACTGGCACAGGCTGCCCAGGGAAGTGATGGAGTCACCATCCCTGGAGGTGTTCAAGAACCATGGAGATGTGGCACTGAGGGACGTGATTGGTGGGCATGGTGGGGATGGGTTGGTTGATCTTAGAGGTCTTTTCCAACTTCAATGATTCTATGACCAGTTAATGAGGAAGAGAGACACCACAGCAGCTGCCTGCTTCTGGCAAGGGTCCAATGGCTAACCTGGCTAGCACAGCTGAACATCACCAGCCTATCGCTGTACAAAGACAGCTGTTAAACAGCCAGAACTTAAGATAACTTGCTCCTGTTTGCCATCAGCCCTTACAGCACATCAACTTCCAAATGGACAATGCGGCTCCTCATAAATTGTTTGATGCTCACTAACTTATGTACAGTTCATTTACCATTTCTGCCCTCCTGACGGGCACTTGACAGGGTCAGGGTGCTAGCAGCACGTGCTCCCTGGGCAGTGTGTACCAAAAGGACTCATCTGAACCTGCCCAGATGTCTCAGCACAGTCCTGGCCACGCAGCACCTGTTCAGAGCTCCTGGCTGGGACCTGAGCACCTGCCCTGCCCTGCCAACAGCTGCAGGAAGAGATCATTAGGGCTCAGATGTAAATAGGGTGTGCTTATTGGAATACAGAAATTAAATGTGGGGAGTGAGTATAAACATGTATAAATTATGGATTTTCTTTTTCTGAAGAAACACCCGAAGCATTGCAAACTGCCCTGCAGAGGCAGTGTTTGTAGCCTTCCAGCTCCTTATTCTATATTATTCTGGTTGGTTGTTTTTTGTTCTTATTTTTGCAGATGCTGGTCCCATATTTGCAAAACAATGTGGGCACTGGAGATTAGTTCATGTGAACGGGCTGTACTGTATGTTTTATTTAGAAAAAAAAAGAAGAAAAAAAAAAGAAGCAGCTGGCACTCTGTAACGTAATGTTTACAAAATGATAATAACCTCAAAGAAACGCCAACAGGAACTTAGCACGAGTTCAACAAATCACCTTCAAAGTGGCATTCTGACACAATGGTGTCAAAACACATTTCCTTTCTCACTGAAACAATCCTATTATTTCATACTGGCAAATGTGGGGGAGAAAAGTGCTTTTAAAGCCATGGAAAAACTGCAAATCTGTGAGAAGACTGAAGTGGCTGGGTAAAGGTGGACTTCTTTGGGAACAAAATGTTGATGGCAAGGGCTATTTGACAGAGAAAGAACTACAGGATTATCCCAAAGGTTGAATCCACATCAGCGTAAATCCACGACAAGACAACGTAATCTCAATGACTTCAACTGGCGCCAGATTGTAATCCTTCCCATGAGATGAAAAACATATTATGCCTCTATTAACTGCCCCTTTTCAACACCATGACAAGGAATTGAGAGTGAGCAAAAGAAATAATGTTCGTACTATTTCAAATAAAAGCCAGCTTAAGATTACATGGATATGAGCACTTTGATAAGAAAGCTTAAAATGGCATCAGGCAGCAAAGAACAAGGCATCATTCCATGGAGCCTGTGCTACTGTGACAATGTTCTTCCTTCCTTACAGGGAGAACAACGCGGTTTCTTTGTACATTCCCTGCTAAACGTTAGTAATTTTTGTTCTTTTATGACTGTTTATCAGCCATATGCTTTGCAGCAGTTTCTCTCTCTAAATTGGAATATGGTGTTAGTGTTATTTAAAAGTGCCACAAGAGACAGGGCATACATCAAACATGAAAATGGCAATCAGATGTGGCTTACCCAAACTGAAGGAGAAAAGTGAGCTAAGAGCAAGCTTGTGCAGAATTTGCATGTTTTTCAGACACCAACTTCTTAATTTGGCAAAGACTGCAGATTAAGATGCAAGGGGTTTAGTGCCTTCTGTATGCAAGCTGACCCACATCCTCAGAGGAAAACGACAACATCTGATCAAGAAAGGGAGTCAACTATGCTCTAGCAATCAGGAGAGCTTACCAATCCAGTGGCACAGTATAGAGTTCCAACTTAATGCTTCATCTATTTCGCTACCACATGTTCTCAAGAGTCAATGCTTATGGAGTGGAAGAAAAACATTTTAAGGGAAAAAAAAAAAAGGTACGCCTCTTCCACAAAGGAAAATGAAGGGCCAGTTCAAGTTGCACTTCTTTTCTATGGGAACCATTTGACAGTTCTACACTGTTTCTCTGCACGGTGTGCACACAGTTCAGACTTGCTTGGACACAGTGCATTCAGAGATCCTGGTGCAGCCAAGGCTGGATTGCAGAAGCAGCTGACCCAACCTATGGAAATCTCACAAAGAATATAACAAGTCTTTGTACAAGATTGTAGGGTACAGGGTATCTAAATAAAAACAGGGTGTGCAGGACCTCTCCCAGCTCTACTTTCCTGTATAAGCCACAAGATCCAGCATGACTCCTAAAGCAGCCAAAGATGGAGTCTGTAAGGTGAGCATGTCACACGCTGCGGGAAATGGGCTTTGCTGGTGGGACTAACCACACTTCTTCCGCAGAAGACTAGCGTAGACTAGCTAGTCCTAACTTAAAGCAGGAGAGAAAGGCTTAGTGTCTCTGACTATCAGTATATTAGCAAGCAGTGAGGATGCTAGGAGCAGATCTGCACTGCAAAGATGCTGCTCATGCTGAAACCTTTACATTCAATCCTTATGCATCTCAGGGCTGAGGACGGATGTCTGCTTTAGCACTGCAGCTGAACACCCATTAACAGTGGGAGTGCATTAGGTATGCACCTAGAGCACAACTTTTGATTATTTTCATCCAGTGTGTGTACACAAAGTCTGCTCTGTAACGTGAAACAAATCAGGGGAGATTTGCCTCAAAGAACACTTCTGAAGCACTGGCGTGCACAAGCCTTCTGCTGGCACAAAAGGAGGCAGTGAAGCGTACCTGTATGGAACAGACTGCTGGCTGCACCAGTCCTGCAGACAGGCGTATCATGGATTCACTCTGAAGAGCTGCAGAACGAGTAGCAAACCAAGCTACTGATAAACAGCAAAACAACATTCAACATGGAGCAGCTGCCATAGCCAAGAATCAATGACACTCGACTCCTGGAGTTACAAGAAGTTCCCTCACCTAGGGAACACCTACAAAAGAAATGTCTGCTAAGAAAAATAACCTGCTGCGAGTGCTAATATTGAAGGATGACTGTGGTAGCGTGAACCTTAGCGTGCGCCCAGATGCAGCCACACTGTTTTACAGGGATGAACAACTGCATGAATATGCAGCCAGACAAGACCTCCATCAAGGGACAGCAATGGCTGTACACTCAAATACTTTTAAATCACTTAATACTCAACATCATGTAGGAAACAGAACAAATACAAACCATAATCTGGCAGCTCACGCAGGAGAATATATTACTTTATATAATGTGCTAAAGACACAACAATACTGCCTATTTCTGTTTTCTTTACTTTCCAAGACCACTTCCCTCACTGTGCTCCAGATGAATTCATCACAATGCCTGGACTCCAACCACAAGACCAGAAGGGCCCAGAACCCACCCATACAGCCAGCAAAGCCCTTAGCCCCCAGCTGGGAGCTGTGCCCCAGCCCTTACTGCCTTCATTGCCATAAAATGTGATCTGTCTCCAGAACCTCAAGGGCTTCTGACACCTTCCTCTCATCTTGACAAATGAAAAACCACTAAACAGCACAACTTTGGATATTTAGCAGGCTTCCATTTCTATGCATGCATATAAAAGACGGGTGAAATGGTATTATGGTATTCTCAGAATGACACAGCACAAGCAAGTGCTGCTTAGGTTAGATGTGAGGAGGAAATTCTTTAATCAGAGGACAGCGAGAGGCTGGCACTGCTGTCCAGAGAAGCAGGAGGCACTCCAGGTCAGGTTGGATGGGGCCCCATGCGGCCTGAGTTGGTGGGGGCAGCCCTGTCCATGTCTGGGAGTAGGAACTAGGTGGGCTTTAAGGTCCCTTCCAATCCAAGCCATTCTCTACTTCTAGGCTTATTTCTAAGAATCTTACTCAAATCACAGACTCAGTAGTAACTCGCCAGAGAGATACCATGTGTGACAACTGCAAGGGAAAATTTTAGGGACATCATTCAAAGCCACACGGAACTCATAAGTATTTCCCAAATTTAAGGAAGAATAGAACAGGTACTTGATTTCCATGTTTGGAATAAAGCCCTGCTGGAAAACCCCTGCAGACATGCTGGTGTCTCAGCCAAAGACTAGCTGACAAGGACCATGACACACTGCCAGTAGTGAATAGTGGCACTTATAGGCCAATACTGATTTTCCCATTTGCTCAAACTTCTAATTCATGGTTATCTCTGTGTTTATAAGGGTTCCTACAAGCTTCTGCAGTTGAGCTGGATGTTTTCCCAAGAAATCTGCATGCTGACGAGGGCACTGTGCTCACCTCCAAAGGCATCTGGGCTCAGGAAGGTGGCTGCCACCTTTCGGTTGCACCTGGGTCTCAACAGTGCACCTGCAGGTTGCTCTGCAGCACACCAGTCCAATAGCCACTCAACGGCATTTCTTCCTTCCCAAAGAAGCTGGAGTCAGATTTGCAGATTTTTGGAAAACAAAGTATAATTACCAACCAGTAGTGGTACATACATACCCCCAGAAAGACTGAAAATTAGCATTCCTTAAAGGGTTTCCTGAGCTTTTTTGCTTGATAAAAATATCTGACAAAGGTGGGGGGAAAAAAAAAACCAACAAACCCTCCACAACATAAGCAGCATGCAGTCCTTTTGCCATATAATCCATTTCTTTGGTAATAATGAAAGCTGAGCACTTTCTAAAGCAGTTTGTTCCAGATTGCTAGCTCCCACTGTACAAAAATAATGACCTCTTCCCCACCCCATCAAAACAGTAGCATGCAACTCTTGCAGCACAATATCCCATTGTATTTCTCTGAATGCCTTATTGGCAGTGTAACTGGTGTGAAGGAGGGAACACAATCACTTCTTTGCCCTCCCACTGCTGCCAGCTAGAGTTCAGTGAAACATGACTCACGACTGCTGCCAATATGTTGATTTGAGGGAATGAAGAAAGAACCCACGCTAATATAAATGCGTGGACCCATGCCATGCTCCAGCTCCTTCTTTTAGCTCCCAAAAAGACTCAGGAGAGGAAGTCTCCTGAATATCATGAACTGCAGGAATGTGCTGCTGAGCAGGACAGCCTACTACAGCAGCTCTGCTTTCTCAGGTTAGAGGCTTACCTGTGCTTGGGTACAGTATAACATAACAAATCTTTTTCATCATGATCCTCAAGGATTAAACAATGTCTCTTTAGCATCCACACTTTTACGCACTGGGAAGATCTTATGATTTTTAACTCCTATTTCAGCTCTTCCTGCTTTTTTTCCTTCTTTCCCACCTGCCAGTTCTCTGCCCTCCTGCACTTATTACATGGGCTTAGCAGTCTCCACAAGACATATTCAGCAACTGTGATGCTACCCTGAAGATTGCTACAAAGGCCAAAGCCACCTTGCAAAAAAACTGAGCTCACACTGTATAGGGATGCAGGAACGGCAACATGAAGCAAAGCTATGTAAACCCAATTCCTCAGTTTCACAAATAACACACCTTGCTACTGAGAATAAAGTTGGGTAAAAAAAAAAAAAAGAGAGAAAAAGAAACCTCCTCAAGTTATTCATTTAAAATAAAGCAAGATAATCGATAAATAGCATTGTATTTCCAGATTCTTTATCTGCTAAGGTCTTCCATCTATAGCAAAACAGCCCACACAATGTTGCAAGCAGAATACCACTGCTGGTGGAGCCAGAGCATGATGTGACAGGGAAAGGCAAGAGAAAGTCCATGTAAGGATGGTGCTGAACCACCACTTGCAGGTGGTTCACCATGTTCTTACCTGATCTGCAGCCACAGGACTACTGCAGATGCTGTTTCCCTGACTCCTACTGACTGTTCTTGCATATGCAGCCCAAGCTGACATTTTGTCATCCTTTTTTTCATCTCTCCTTCTGGTATCACCCACTTTTCCCACAAGCTGTTGATGGAAAGACTCTAGTTGATGACTTCCTTCAGAACTTAGCTCTCTGCTATTTTGTTTATGGCTCCTTTCAATTTAGTCACATAATTAAGTGCAGAAATGAATTCCAAGAATAAAGTGACTCACATTTATTAGGCCTGTTTGTACAGAATTTGTCAATGTTGTACCCTACCCAAAAAGGATGCTGTGTCCACATCTGCAGCAAATCTGGATGGACTCACAGCACTGCAGTGTACAAAGTGAGATGTGTCCACAACTGCCTCCAACACAAGCCCAGGAATACGCAGATAATGGCAATGAGAAGCTGAAAGTACCACAGTAAAACTTTCCATGGTTTGTCACAGAACAGTGTAGTTTTATAGCCACATTAAAGAAAAGGAGGGGAGACGTAGACAAGTTGTTTTTAGTTTGTTTGTGTAAACTCTACTGGGATACCATATCTTGTAGGATAGTGGAGTTCTGACATGCATATGTGCTGAGTGGGAGCTGCAATCAGGTTTTATACCTAAAAGACATTCCAGTTCTTCTAGAAGATTTTCAGAAATTTTTGGAGATACTCCAAAAGAGCTGAGAAAAGGTATTCCTATAGTCTTGTCTGAAATGGCATGATTGGGACTATTTAAGTTGAATGTTGAACAATACAGTACATTAGCTTTGAAACTGTCAATGCTTATACCACAAGCACCCTTCCGGTTAGGCAAAGTAGTGGGTAATCCATGCAAGATGACACCAGGAGGGAAACTGAAATGTTGGCATTAAGGTTATCCACAGCTATGGAATCCAGCCTCACATTCCTGCAAAGCACAGACCTTCACAGGTTCACTGCTTACCAAATGACTTTAGGAACTCAGAAGCCTCAAACTTAGGCAGAGTGTGAAAAAAACCAAAAAAACTTACAATCTACCATCTCTTTAAATTTATTTGGGATTATGTGCCCATTAAAAGCTACAGAGCTGACCCTGAGGTACTGTAAGGCAGATTTAACATTGTTCCTCAAGAACTAAGTAAGAATTTAATGCTGACCTCTGGGCATTACTGCTGAGCAATCTGAGTAGAAGTGTGCCCAGTGTGAGACTTACACGATGGGGTTGGCATCTGTCTCCTGCAAAACATTCTAACAGACCCTGAGGGAAGTCAACCTACTGCTGAATATTCTCTCACAAAAGCTGTTTTCTTCCTCACTGACAACAATGTAAAATATTTCCAACAGTAAATAAAGTTCCCTGATAAAAACCAAGCAAACACAAAACATGTCCTTCTCACCTACAATCAGCAAGTGTCATCTCTGAGGCAGTTTCTTATCCTTTGGCAAACACAGCAGCTGTTTCTGTATTACAGGGGCAAGTAAGATCTGTATCTGGTGCTGACTTCAGTTCAAGTGTTCTGGCTTAATAAAATAATCTCCTGTTCAAAATAACCGAGGTAACACCAAGGCCATGTCCTGATGGCTGTCAATATGAACTGCATTCCTCAAACTTTAAAATATGACACAATGATGAAACTGTTGAAGAAGAGGAAGCAGTAAGAAACAATGGTTTCACAGATTGAATGTGGCTATTTCTGTGTTTTTCTTTTTTTATTAAGTAAAAAAGAAGTAGTAACGACTGCACAGTACTATGGCAGAGAATTTTAAAAAGATTAAAAGAAAAAAGTGAAATTCAAAAAAAAAAAGAAAAAAAGTGAATTTGTACACTGCCTTTGCTACACGAAACAAAAAAATACACTGATCTGAGTTCTGGACATGGTTATATTTCAACTAATAGGTACTGCTAGACTGAAAGAGAGCTCACAGCTCCCCTTTTCCATAACTTCTTTCACCACTAAGTTCATATACTTAGGATAGATGTGCCTTATACAGCTACATTAGGAAAAGTGCTTTTCTCTGTTCACTGTTACATCTGTTAGAGAGTGGGCAACAGAGAGCCAACTGGATGTAAAGCTGCACCACTGATAACACCTCACTTTATTTTATCTTCCCTCAAACATGAGGATTGCTTCTTTTTCCAAAACCTTGATGTATTAGTTTCAGCAATCCAGATGGAAATTAACTAGGAAAAAAATGCAAAAGCTGTTAAAAGAGAAGGCTGACACGACAGCTACTGCCTGGAAAGTGAAGCTAGACCAAGAATTGGAATAGGTCTTGTCCCAGTTCTGCAGACAATTGACCATCTGAGTGACTCATGCAGGTTTTCAATCCATCTTTCAAGCAGAGAGACTGAGCAACATTCTCAGTTTAATATTGATAGACAAATTTGCTATTGACTAAATGTAGCTTGACATTAATTTTCAAATACCTTACCCGCCTTAATTATATTCTATGGTGTTTGGCAGTGGAATCACTGAATGGACTTTCCTACTGCTGCTCTTTGGCAGCAAAGCAGAAGGACCTGGTTCCTGCTTCATACACACAGACGCTGATGCACTTAAGAAAAGGGAGCACCTTGGCACGTCACCAGACTGGAGCTGGCTTGGCAAATAGGAACTGAGCTGGTCAACAGCACTCTGCTATCCGGAGGCAGTAAGGCAGACACTGAAACCCAATGACATAAAACTGCAGGATATAAAGCTCAACAATGCATTTTAGGAGATATAAATCGTCAATATCTTCCTTTTTTTCCTCTACATGTCTGTATAAAAAATTACTATTTTTTATGCCTTCTTCTCATAAAACCTATAGTATGTAAAGAAGCAATGCTACTAAACCATTAGAAGAAACAAGAAATAACACAGCACTGAAATATAGAGCTCTACTGTTTCTCAAGTATTTCTTCCAGCAACACAAAATTAAAATAAATAAATACAGTAAGAATCTCAGCACTTTTGTTAGCAGCTACAAGAAAAAAGAGGCACACACTCGGTGTCAGTAATGGCCCCAGCTCCAGGCACCTTGTGCAGCTGCACCTCATGCAGATGATTTTGTGCTGTTGATGGAGACAACTTACCACTTCAAAGTGTGACAAATGAAGAATGATAGAATGAATAAGGGCAATTTAAATATGCCCTTATTTTAGAAGTAAAATGAAGCCTTGATTTGTTTTCAGAAAACATCTTATTGAAACAGTATCATCTGCTTCATGAAATAACGTAAAGATAAATGTAGCTTGTTTCTCTTGCCATCAGTGAAACAGGAAAAATGGCTAGAAAAACATAATTCAGCTAGTGTAGAGCTCCAACAGAAAGCAATACTGCTTTTAAGTTTTGAAAGACAGCCAACCAATTCATTTAGCATTTTCTAGTAATAGGCATTTACCCACGTCAGTTATGCCAGTCTTTTGTTTAGTACAGAATTACTGCCCATACATCTTGAAAATTGTGCCTGTCAGATTAAAAAAAAAAAGAAAGAATCCACACCTGTGTAACCAACAGAAGCATCTCAGAGATAATCATAACTTTGCAGGGAGCAGTCACACAAAGGAATGTGCTCATTCAGAGGAACCTGGAGTCAAATGTGCATGAGCCCTCCCTTCTCCCCACGACCAGCACTCACTGCAGGCAGCCCACCTACACTGCTCAGACACGGATGGAGCAAAACGCAGCCAGCTTCACTGTTGGTACCTGCATCTCACTCAGACTGCAGCAACTCCATACAGCATGGCAGTTCTACAGACAGAGGTGAAGAATATACACTTGATCCCCAGCTAGCTTAAACCATGTGCATTCCTTAAGAGCGCTGGTAGTTTATGCTGATCTTGATATTTAAACATGAAGGTACAGGGATACTTCCCATGATGCAGGGAGATGGGGACTTGAACCTAGCTATTCATATCAAGCATGTTAAGATACATACAAATATGCTCAGATATTTGTGCACCAATTCATTTTTTCATATGAAGAAAAATTAACGTCTGGAATGGGATGCTTATAAAGATGAGGCTGTTGCTAAATTCCCTTCTTAATATTTTGGAGATTATTATGAAAGTATTTCCTACTCAGAGAGGCCAGAAAATCAGCAGAGAGCATCACCAACCCACACAGTTATGCGGCCATTATGAGCCATGCTCTGCTTATACCTATTTCACCTTTATAGGAACCTAGGTACAGCAGATTTGAAAGAACAGTGAAAATAATTTTCTACACCACAGTAACAAAAGGAACAACATAAAAGCAACCCAGCACCAATGAGCTTTTCTCTCTGACAAACATAACTGGGGCTTTGTTTGCTTCTTCACACAGGTGCATCACTGCTTACATTTATTAACCCCAGTGAATGAAATATTTCTTCTGTTGCTATTTTAATTATCATCTGCCTTCCAGCTCTGCCCGAGTTACTCAGGTACCTCAAGCTAGCAGAGGTGAGGCCCAGTAATGTCTTAACCATATGATGCTAAGTGTTTTTGACAAGCTCTATTATAATTATATTTAAATGTTTTGTTCTAAGGCCCTGTGTTTGCTGAAGCCTTTGATGGGAGATTAAATTACCTTCACCCAAAACCCTATAATAATCAAAAGAAAACAGAAATCTAGTGTTAATTTGTGTCCAAATCTGCTTACAAAAGGGAATTAGCTCAGGCCTTTGCTCAGCCAAGTGCTTAATCATGTGTTTAATTTTCCTGACGTCAGTATCCCCACTGATGTCACCGAGCAACTGAAGCCACGACCGCTGAGCTTCACCCGTGCCCACAAGCTCTCCTGGAGGAGGGCCGGGCAGAAGAGGGGGCACACAGCAGGGGCTGGAACCAAGCAGGGGCAGCAAGAGAGAGTTCCTGCTCCTACAGAAACACCAGATCCGGCTGCATGAAGCAGATGACAAATATGAATTATGCTTGCAGCACAAAAATCAGCATTGTCCTGGCCTAAGATGCTGAAGTGCAATCCAAAATTCTGGCAATTAATTGATGATTACAATAAGGTCAGTTAATTAATTGCAATCATGATAGATACAAAAAAGGCACATTATATTGCATTTCTGCATAACCAAGCATTAGCTTATGTTTCACTCAGTCCAGAGGAACAGTCTAACCCCCAAAGTAACTTGTCCTGTTCTACCAGGGTCTCCGTGCTCAGGAAAGAGCTCCCACAGCTGAGCAGCAAACGAAAGCTGCCAGAGCACTGCAAAGCAAGCATCTAATTTGTGGGAAGGACTTTGGGGTCATCATGCACTCACCCACAGAAAAGAGCAGCTGCTGGCAACTTGTCCTGAGGTCTACAAGCACTTGTCAACAAATCAGCTTTGTGAAAAATGGAGAAATGGAGGCCTGCAACTTAGGAGACATTACATGAATACTTTCATGAAAAGCTTTCGCAAGTTTTTTTTGTTCTTTGGTTTGGTTTTTTTTTTTGTTTTTTTTTTTTTTTTTTGCATAGCAGAGACCGGGCTGGGAGCTTCTGAAAAGGAAAGACATTTTTATCTGTGTTACGGAGTTGGAAGCAGGCTTAGGCAGCCAGAGAAAAGGATTTAATTATCGCTTCGTCAACCGTATCCTGTCCACGGTGAGCATGGCTTATTTTGACGGCTGCCGCTGCTGCCACTTGTTCTACCACAGCAAACAGGAGGTGAAGATAAGGTGTGTTTGGATTCTTTTTGCTGGGTAGGATGTTGTTTCCCCTTTGCTTGCCTTATAGACTTCAGCTTTGTTACACACTGCCTGGTCATTATTCAGCCAAGTGAAAAACAAATAAATGTTTCCTGCTTTCTACATAAGACAGTGAATGCAATACCTTAATAATTTGTATTCTTCTCTGAATTCCCTTTAATTTGCAGTATGTAGTGTGAGTACATACATGCTATACATATAATTATACATTGTGTATATCATTTACATATTTATATATTTTGCAATACACTTCACATAGCCTCTTGATTTTTCTCAGAACAACTGCTCTCTGACTCTCCTTTTAAGCAGCAGATTTTAACAGCAGCTCATAATCAGTAGCACCTAAACCTATATCTACATGAGTAGCTGGCATTTTTTCTTGCTCTATATTCAGTTTCTGCAGAACAAACATATGAAAGTTTTATGTAATACTGTTTGTAAATGCCAATCCTTGCTTTGAAGATAAAGCAGTGAAAATCCTGCAGCTTGGTACCCGCTTCACCCTTCTTATCATGCTTGGCTTGACAACAGTAGCAGCTTCAAACCTTAGGGAGACCAGCAGAACGGTAACAAAGCCTGCCCAAGCTTCGTGCTTAATACAATAAGCCCAACGCGTCAATGCATGGCACAGTCCCTTTGGAACTAATGCTTCAGTCCTTCATGCCAGTGGTTTCTTGTTCCTACACAGTAAGACTACATTAAAATATTTCTGGTGGATCATCAAAACATTGCACACAGACAGATATCTTGACAGTTGAAACCAAAGCTTTTGTTCATATTCAAAGGGAATGAGCATGACATTTCTTTTCCCTCCCCTTCCACCTCCCCAAATGTTTATCACAAAACAAACAATTCAGAAAAATTTACTAGATTTAGAGCTGAACCTATAATTAGGTTATGATCCTTCATCAAGCAGCTACAGTAAATGTAGACACAGTTGATTCACATTACTTTTCTGTTTGGTTTTATGGTTTCCTCATTTTAATGTGTCTCAGGAAATATCAAGTATTTCCTGGTGGGGCTGAGCAGTAAGGAACATTAAGATTTTACATCAGAGCCTATTTTTGCAGTTTTACACACTGCTGGTGAAACTTCTGGTGAATGTTTGGCTCTGTGACTTGTTCCGGTATCCTTCTGAACAGAGTGCTTAACAGTGGAGTTCAATTTTACTTTTAAATCATTCGCTGACATCCAGCAACAGATCAAACATCTCAACTGAGTACTGACTTTGTTTACGAAGCACAAGGAAAAGATCTGAGTTGCCTGTCCAACATTCTTCCCAGAGGACCACCAAGCAGCTCTTCTGCTGAGGCTTACTCCTACATCAGTAATAACAAAGACAAGACTAAGAGGAAGAGGGCTTGAGGCAGCTCTAACTTCCTCACTCTTCCAGGGGTATCATCAGAGCATACAACGTAAACCTGTTTTTCAAAGCAAAACCAGCAGAGCAGCAGCAGGCAGGAGACAATCCCAACAATTTAAAAAATGACTATGAACAGCCTTTATGTTGAGCTGAAAGAGCTGAGATATTTTCTGCTATATGCCCTTCTTATAAAGATGCATTTTGAACTGTTTTACAGGGATCGGATTTTTAAATTAAACTAAAACCAATCCCAGGCCACTTAGCTAAATAGCAAAGTATAAAAAATACTGGAAAAAAAAGCACTTCTCACTCTTTGCTCTGAATTCTTAATACTAGTCATTGAACAATATATTTCAGATTTTATAAGCTTCTAAACATTATGCTTTACTCAGTTTCAAGAACATGAACTCCAGACAAGTAATAATACAAGTAATAATGATAATGATACAAAGACTTTGTTTTTGAAGACTCCCACCAAAAACACAGGCCCAGAAAGTATATGAACATCCCTCCCCGTGCATTGTACAACTCACTTTCGAACACACAACTTGAAAGGAGAACGGTTAAACACCAAAATAAAAGCTTTCAATGATTTGTTATATTTTTCAGGACCCATTCCAATTCTAGACTTCCTTATTACTAAAGGACACTGGTTAAGATAGTAGCTCTCAAAAAAAAGTGAAAACAATTCCTCAACACACAGATTACGATAGGACCAAGTTCTCTGGTAGCTTTTCACTTGTCACTGATAGCTGAGAACAGGACCTCGTGCTGGTGCCAGAGGTCAGAAGCAAACTAGATACACATAGAAAATACAAAAGCCACCTAGCGCTTCTCATTTCTAATCAAATGCTTCCATTTTTCATCTCTTCTTGCAGACTAGAACATTTTACTTATGAAATGACAGGACATTACAAATAATTTGTTTCCAGTTCCTGAATGGTCTTGCCCTGAGGCTAATTATATTAATAGACTTCCCTGGGTTTAATTAGTATTTTGCCTAACCCTGACTGATCGTTAAAATTTCATTTAATCTGATCACTACAGTACATATTTTAAGTCCAGTCCAGATGAAGGAATTGCAAGTGCACAATTACCACTAAGTCACTGAGCCACTAAATTTAACTAAGGCCGGGGCATTTTTCATTCATAAATTCAATTTCAGTATCTCAGCTCCATTAGGGTAGATTGCAGAATCCTTCTCCTCATTTAACTGACAGCAACAATAAATCACAATCTCATATTTGGTATATCTGAGACCCTAATTCTCAATTGCTGTCACTCTGCAGTTCCAGGTGACTCTGCCACACACGAAACTCAAGCCTTTGCCTATCTTCAAGTCCTCCTAGCATGGAACAGCAAACCAGCCCAGTACAGGCTTTGCTTCCTATGAGCAAGAACTTATTTTGTCAGTAGACCCACTCCTTTAAAAGAGCTGAACTTCAACCAGAAAAAGAACTGTTGCACTTCTACAGCTGGATCTGTAATAGGGCTTTTGCTATGCAAGTTTTTCTAGCAAAAGCTTTAAAATTACATTAGTCTTGGAGTTCCTGTATGGCCTCTGTCAAGCTGTACTTCTAGGTGAGTTATTGAGCTGAGAACTGAAGACCCAAGGGGAGATTTTTTATGAGCTCTTGGAAAACATAACTCCTCGGCTCCTTTCCCATGCCCAGACGGACATATTAACTCCTTTCAGAGAGCGCCGGATAAAAATGGCACACGTACTCTTCTACAACAACCCCAGGCGACGCTACAGGCTTGGGGCGGTGTGGCTGGAGGACTGCGTAGAGGAAATGGACCTGGGGGTATTGATTGATGCTCGGCTGAACATGAGCCGACAGTGTGCCCAGGTGGCAAAGAAGGCCAATGGCATCATGGCTTGCATCAGAAACAGTGTTGCAAGCAGGAGCAGAGAGGTGATTGTTCCCCTATATTCAGCACTGGTCAGGCCGCACCTCGAGTACTGTGTCCAGTTTTGGGCCCCTCACTGCAAGAAAGATATTGAGGCCCTGGAACGTGTTCAAAGGAGGGCAACAAAGCTGGTGAGGGGTCTGGAACACAGGCCATATGAGGAGAGGCTGAAGGAGCTGGGATTGTTCAGCCTGGAGAAGAGGAGGCTCAGGGGAGACCTCATTGCTCTCTATAACTTCCTGAAGGGAGGTTGTAGTGAGCTGGGGGTCGGCCTCTTCTCTCGTGTCATTAGTGATAGGACCAGGGGGAATGGTTTCAAGCTACGGCAGGGGAGATTCAGGCTGGACATGAGGAAGTATTACTTTTCAGAAAGGGTGGTCAGGCACTGGAATGGACTGCCCAGGGAGGTGGTGGAGTCACCAAGCCTGGGGGTGTTCAAGGAAAGGCTGGATGTTGTGTTGAGGGACATGGTTTAGTAGGAGCTATAGGGAATAGGTTGGACTGGGTGATCTTTTAGGTCTTTTCCAACCTTGGTGATTCTATGATTCTATGATTCTTCCCAGTTTATAGGAAGCACATCTATTTGTGGAGGCTCGTCACAGTGTCATACATCCTGAAATTCCCTGCAGGGCTGAGTAACAGCACAGCAAGAAGCAATATTGAAGCTAAAATAAAGTCCTGAGAGCATGACAAACACCAATTAAACCAATTCTTTTGGAGGACATGTCAGTGTATGCACAAACAGATTCAGCCAAAACAACCAAAGCAAAGTGTATATTTTTCAAATATATTAAACAATAAAACCAATGACATTTGCACAACTTTGCAACACTATGCTGTTATCATTAGCCTAAATTCCCCCACCTCCTTCAGCCGCGCAGCTTCACAGATCAAATTCTCGTTTCAACAAGAACCCAATGTTAGCAATTTGGTGGCTGCTTATAGGAGCTCTATATGCTCAAGTGCACACAAGACCTACTGTCCTTAAAGACAAATATATCTATCGTATTTGATACCTATTAAGATCACAAATAACAAGCTGTGGTGCTGGGATCACAACCAGAACTTCCTTCTCCAGCACACTCCTCTACCAAATGCTTGGTACTTGCCCTGTAGAGTTGAGGCTCTCCCCACTCCCACTGCAGCACAGCACCTCAGAGCTTTCTCAGCAGAGTTCTGGTATTATCAGCTGCCCAATTTACCAGCATGCTACTTCAGTAGCAGCTGCTGGAGGACAAACTTCTAACTTTTAGACCCATACCTTAACATAAAAGCAAGAAACATACTTGAAAAGCTCAAGTGTTTGTGTTGTTTCCTCACATAAGACTAATTCCTCTGTCTGCATTAGAACTTATAACCAACTCTGTAGGTATGTATTTAAAATAAGTATTTTCTAGTTGTGCCTAAGTACTACCTCTAGTGTTACAAACCTGTTTCTTGAAATACAGACTTTCCTCTGACTTCTCTCTGAAATCTGATTTTATCTTTGAGGATTCACCTGCACATGACTTGCCATCACCGATTCAAAACTAGCACAATTTTTCACTGGAAAATCTTGTAACTTCCAAGAGAAAAGGCTTCTTAGGGATTTGTGAAGGTTCTTCATGGTGGATGCTATTTACAGTATCTTCTGTTTAGTTTCTGTTGCTAGAATTGTTAAATAATTATTTCTATGTGGTAGTGGGAATTATCTGTGTTATTATCTGCTGTCTCCACTTCAAAAGAAATCACAGTGCTGAATGCAAAGTGTGACACTATGACTTACAGAACCCTTACTTCCTTTCCTCATGACTTGCTCGCTTAGAATACATGAAATACAGTTAATATCACTGTGATAAAAAAGAACTTTCTCACAGAATCGCTGATGATGATGACTGCTAAATGATGGATTTTGAACATTGCTGAGTGCTCCTGTCAAGGTGCAGTATGACTTCTGTTTCTTCATTTAGTTTAGATGGAAAATTTACCCTTGCGCTAAGTTAAATTTGAATAAAGCACTGCTAGATACTAGATTTTGTGCAACTCATATTTACAAAGCCTAGTTAAATACAGTTGTGCTGGCAGTCTTAAGGCTAAACTGAGAACATTTAAAATGGAAATAATTATTTGTATTTCCAAGAGTTTTCTTTAATTGTGCTGTATTTTAATAATCTGCTTATAGCCTGTCTGTTTTTGTTTATCTGGAACAAAGCAGCTTGCATGAGTAAGATAATTTGATTCAGAAGCTGTGCTCCCTGTAGATGTCTCCAATATGCAGAATATTTTGTTCACTGATGTTTTTCACAAAGGCTATGTTCCTCTCACTACGCCAAAGCCCTTGCACTGTTCCTTGGGGGAAAAGGTTATTTGATATATGAATAGCCACAGATTTTATTCTTTTAAATATTTTGTTACAGACCTGAGCTCCTCTGGCCATTTCTGTTTGCACAAATCTTTCCCACAAAGTATTAGTCACGCTCTGATTTCTGTGAAGTGTATTTGATGAGCTGCATTCTTCTAGCTGGCATAGTGGCTCAGAAACAAAATGAAGCTGATTTGTAAGCAGTAATATTACCCAAAGTCTGCAGCTCAGCTGCTTAGCTAGCCTTTCATTATAAACTTTGTCTGCTTTTATTTAAATCTTAGGAAAGATCTTCTCATTAAAACACCAGCCGTTAAAATAAAACATCAGTGAGGATGAAAGTATTTTGAAGTGAAATATAAAATGCAGCCCTTCTTCAGTGTATTAGTATTTTAAGAATTGGATTGCTAGATGCAGTGAGAAGTAATAAACCTCAGAAGATCCAGGATACTGCTCCAAAGCCAACAGAGTGGGGCACAAGAAAAAGAAGGACGTTTTATTTGCCTTTGTTTTTAAAATACACAAAATGTAAACTTCACTGTGAGAAATGATACAGCGTGTGATTCATGTGACAGGGGAATCGACAGCTGCATCTTCCATATTCTCTAACAGCACCTCAACAGTACAGGGCTGGTATAATTTCCAGGAGAACCTACTGTTTCATCCTCCTCCTTTTGTTCTCAGTAAATCAAATCTTCATATGTACTCCTTCAAACCACACCTACCTCCTGACAACATAACCAGTTTTTCAAATTCCAGCACTACGCAATTTCTACTCTTGCCAAGGAATAAAAGCCCATGCCATGCCCTTTGCACAGCCTACTCCACTGCTGCTGCTTCCTGCACAATTAGCACTTGGTTGCACATCTTTCAGGAGCTGAAATCCCCTGCCTAATTAACAGCATCCTGAATCAGAGATTACCCAGTTATCGAAAAGAGAAATATCTCTTTTAAAATGTCTAAGGAGGCAAGCATTTACAGGGTGACCTCCACTGAATGGCCTGCCACACATTATAACAAGGGCAGGCAGGGTTTATTTGGCCATTGTTCCACTCAAGAGCTTTTAAAACACCTCGTTTGAATTTACTTACAGGTACAGCTTCATCATCTTGTTTTAAATATTACTGCTCAACTCAAACAAGGTATTAAAAAGACACTGAAATCTTCTATAAGGCAAGTCTTCTTGACTAACAAGGACAGAATTCACAGCAAGACTACAGTGAAATGGCTTGAAGAAGACAGTTGTCCTCCACATGCACAAAACCTTCTGCAAAGGAAGACAGGCTTAAGACAGAGCCTATAAGTGGAAATGAGAACAAATACAGCAGCGCTGCATGTGGTGCCTTCATAAGCCGGTCTCTGTTCTCTTAACAACTGATCTCCACTCTCCTTTCCTCTCTCAGCTTCCTTTGCAGAAAATTCATTTACGATCTGCCTCTTTAAAAAGATCTCTATAAGCAGGAAAACCCAGCATCTTGATGTTCATACCAGTTCCCAATACGGAATTAAGTAGCAAAAACTGTGTAATTAGGGGAAAAATTGCTATCAGAACATTTTATGTTCTATATAAAGTGACATAAACTTTGCATAAAGTTCGCTTCATTAGTGCCATGAGCATGAACCGCTACATCGTTTACTTATCTACAGCTGCTGTAAATCATCCTAGCCAGATGACAGCAGTAGAATAGCATTAACGCCAGCACTGTTCTGGCTAATGCCTTGTCTTATGAAGCTGCCTTTCCACAGCTTTCTTTTCTGAGATGTCTTTATTTGACAGCAAATAATTGTGAAAGGAACGTCAGGGAGTCATGCTCACCACCAGCAGCAAGGCAGCCACAGGCACAGCACAGTTGCTTCAGTTTTCAAACTGCACAGAGCAGGAAAGAATATTCTGAGTTCCAACTCTGCCTTCTACTGTAGCTTTAGAAACATTTGGTGCTTCCTGGTCTCTGACAGTTAACAATGATCTCTCATTCAAAAAATAAACATCTGATGAGTCTGAGTGGCACAATTAGATTGATTGAATTACTTCAGGTTAGAGAGTTAAAATAAAATAACGTGTATCAAATGCGATGAGCTTGTCAGGATTTTCCTCCTAAATTTATGGAAATAGATATTACATACCTTTCTCACTGATAGCTGAGGTTAAGCTCTGCTGCAAGTCATCAATTGAGAACACTTTACTATTCTGATTTGAAGGATCTTCTACCTACAAGGAGTCTCTCCTTCAATTTACAATTGTGGAAGAAAAGAGTAAATTTTACTTTATTTGAGGAGAAAAAAAAAAAACAAAAAAACTCTACAGGTTCATAAAATTGAAACGTAAGCAAGGAAAATACTTGAATCAATGGAGTGCAACAGGGAAGAAACACCTCAATAAAACAAAACACGCATCCTGTTTTAAACACAGTTTGTAGTTCTCTTCTTCCCAATTTTACAATATCCACACTATTCCTGCGTAGCTGCAGAACTACATATAGGGCATTGTCTGATTTAGTTACTACTGTAAAATTGCATTAGACACAGAGCTCAAAATAATATCTATTCTGCTCCTTGGCTTTTCTACAAAAACACATACATTTGCAAACATTCTATGTGCCATTCCTGCTAGTCTGCAGTTTATAAAGCACAACTGAAAGTCTACATTTATAGTACTACAGATAACATATCTTGATCTTTCACTTTCTGTAAACCATCTCTTTCATCACTGGAACAATGTCAATAAATAATCATGCAGCTACAGAACTAAAAACAGCTCAGGCTTTGAACACACCAAGAAAAACATGAAAATACATGAAAATATTTGTAATTAGATTAGGATACATAACAGAAAAAGATCAGAGTAGCAGGGGGTGGTGTGCTTTGTCCATACCCACCTTTGGCCCTGCTCGTGCTTCAGCTGTTTGAGATGAGCTGCAGGATGCTAATGGGGCAGGGCGCTGTGTGGCCCAGGCACCACTGACAGAGGGTACCATCAGACAAATTGCATCTTAGCTCTCAAACACCAGGTGCACTGTCAAACATATTTTCTTCTTCCAAGAAACACATCACAGATAAAGGAATGGAACTGTAAACAAATTATAAACCACCTCTGAACTGTGGGTTAATGCAGGACACTCACGAGTGGTGTGGGCTGCACAGCATTGAATCAAGCCATTTGTTAGGAGTGATTTCATGGGAAGCAAGACTAACCGTGAAGAATCTTTTTAAACAAAATAGAGAAGCATTCACTAAAAACTAAAATGCAGCTACTCTATGTATAAATACACTGGTAGGTTGTGCATAAGCAAACGGTGACATGGATTGAAATCCACAACTGAAGGTTCTTCAAGTGGCACTTGAAACCACTTCAGAGCAGTACCTGTAGTGATTCTAGTTAAAAGTAAAATACTTGTAGAACAAGTACATAAACAAATATGCAGATGTACTAAAGATGTACTGGTTTTATGAACTGTATCGGTTTTATGCCGGACAGCAGAGGTTAGTCAGCTGTTTCCAACCAAAAAACAAACGATGCTGCTGAAGCTGCACCCCACAATTCCTTTGGTCTCTCCAGGCACTGTTTGAGGAAGCTGGCTCTGTGGCTTCCATCCAGGCTGCCCGCTGCCAATGCAAAAGGAGCTGGGGAACCAAACTGAACTGAAGGTGACTCTAAGATGACCGTACATGATTTGCAGCCCTGTGAGTTCCCTAGGGCAAGGTATCCCTTGGGATACAAATGGTTGTGATGCAACAAGCAAGCAGCATTCCCCACATTTCTAAAGGAGAACGTTCTAGACAGCCCAGTTGAAGTGTTGCAGCAGGACTCCTGGACATAATATGTATAAAACCACTAATAGAAAAAGCTGAAAAAACTGAACCAGTCTAATTATTTTAATCTAGCACTATCTTCAGCCTAGCAAAAGAATTTCACCAATACCGACTATTTCAGATGAGCAGTAAGCAAAAATATTTGCAATGCATTTAAACTAATGAGTTTAAATAGCTCTATTCTAAAATGTAGATTTTTTTCCTCCAAGTCCCCTTGTGATATTGTTTACTAAAAATGCTCATTAGAATTTTGTTAACTTCATTCACTTCAGTCTTATGCTCAAGTAATAAAATTTACTCTACATTTGTTAACAAAGTCTCCAGAGCTTTTAATTAAGCTCGTAAGGCGTGAATACAAAGAAATCAGAAATGTTACAGCAAATTACACTGAAAACAAAAATATTGAATGTTGGGCTGTGTGTGCCCAGTCAGCACCCTGCCTTCCCAGCCCAGTGTTTTCAGAAACATTTCAGCATCATTTGCTGGCCACATCATTTCAGGAATGGAAAGCTTTTCAAACACAATATACCATTGTACTTTTCCCCAGCCATGTTTTCAAATATTACCACTTTTATTTGCAGTTTGGGCATTATTCTATCTCAGATATGTACAAACGTACAAAGTGACAAGACAGCCCAGTTTTTGCAACATGACATTTCTGTGGGCTGTACCACAGAGCTGTGGCAAGGGCACCTTGGAAAAGAGTGAGTGTGGCCATGCAGAGACCACTCCTGTTGGCTTTTCAAGCTCAAAACTTACTATGTTACATAAAATTAGGAGTAAGCCAATCGACTCACTCTGGTGACAGGAATTTTAAAGAATACTCTCACGTACCTCAAGAACAACTAAGTGATATTGAGACTTTTTCTTTCCTTTGGTGATGTGCTTGTTGACCACCTGCTCATTTCCTGGAGACATTTCTAAACCCTCTACTTCCTAAAACTAAACACAAGAAAATCAATCCCCCTACCAAACTGCAATCATTTACTGATGTGAGAGCAAGAAATGAAAAGTAAAAAAAAAGAAGCTTTAAGACTTCTGCCTATGGTCACAGTTCCAGCAAGAGAAGCAGTTTATTTATGAATTTATTTACTTCAGGGGTGGGCTTGCTTTGCCATCAAGGAAACTGGGAAGTGTGGCCAGTACTGATAGCAGTCCTATAAATAAATGTTGGCTTCACACAGAGCTGTAGTTTACAGCAACTGATACAAATGAGCTCCAGTCTAAAGCACATGAAAAGCACACTTCTATAAACCTACCGGATTGCATAAACAACTGTCTTCCTGGCACAAGTGAGCCTGAAATGCTTTCTTCTGCTCCCTCTGTCCAAAACTGAGAGCACTGGTTTAAAATGAGTGCTTTGGCTATGCATGCTTTGCTTTTATTCTGCATACTGTAAAAGCCACAAGTCCATATTCACATGTACACAGTGATTCACATGTACGCAGTGCTGCAATTCCCCAGCACAACCCCATACGCAAAGGCTCACAAAAAGATGCATGTCTCAGCTTTCCTCTTGCCAGCCCCCCACTCTTCAGCAGCAAGAACAACTGTATGATGTTCATCTCACCAGCATGCACTTCTTCATGCCATTCATTTCTTAATGGCCACAAGCAACCCCCAGCATGCACTCCTGGGGAGCAAAAAAAAATATTCACCTGCATCTATACCAGGCTCCACTATTCTGACTATTCTCTCATCATCTTTTCCCTTGCTATGTAAGGTTAGAATTGTACCTTTCATATTTAACAGCAACTGAAATAACTTTATATCAAGCAGTTTTGTAACATGTCTGACATTAGCTCCAAGAGTGAAGGATAATTCAGTTCTTGTTATACTCTAAATAATCCTCCAAATAGTTTGGAATCTATCATCAGAATAAACTGCATGACTAACAGGCACAGTTACTACTCAGGGAAAAGCTTCTGACAGTGCTCTTATATTCTCATCACTCATCCTAATTCTGGATTACTTCGTGTAAAAATCTCCTTAAACAGCACTTCGCCTCTCAGCCCTCCAGTTCTGGTGTCACACCTTCCCTGTATGTGCCAAAGAAATAGTTGGTCATTACTAGTTTTTTTCCAACAATGCTTCCCAAGCGCTTGCTGAGCACTCTGATGAGACAGGCTGTGGGAGCAGACAGGATAGCAAGGCATTGCCTTAAAATGGCATGTGCATGGCTCAGCCAGCTAATCCAGCCCAGGCAATTTTGAATCTTTGCTTACTGGTTCTCATCACAAAATGAGCTCTCAGTGGGTAATGTACATAAGGGAATCTTAATAAGGATGAGAGAACCAGCATGGGAGCGTTAGAAAGATGCTCAGGTTCATGTTCCCTGATTTGGTGAAGCTACACAATTTCAGTTTTCTTCCTTAGCACTAGAGCAAATACAAAAGATCTGCCAGCCCCAGCAGAAGGTCTCTTTTTAGTCAGCGCAACGGTGTTGACTAAAAAGACCCCTGGCACCTACAACAGTGGGATGGCCTGCAGCAAGGGGACCATTGCCTCCAGCACTCCTTTTCATTCCCCAGGAGCACCACTCGCTGCAGGGCTGTCATTAAACACTAATTTTCCATAATTCCAAGAATAGCATCGTTGTAAAGAGCATAAAACTGCATGACAGTAATTGGGTCTTGCCACGTGCCAGAAAGCTAATAGAGATTGTGTAACATTTGTTTACAGCCTGATGAGTTTTACCTTGGCATTAGTAATTTGCACAAAGAAGTTTTCAATTAAAGTAGAAAACAGAGTACTTTTCCATTCTGATGCATGGGCATTTAAATGCTCTAAATCAAGCTATCTGGTCGCTAAAAAAATATATTAAAGGCCTTCTTTTAATTACATAATCTGCAAGTGTCATATACAAGGCATTAAATTAGCAATATCAAGTGATTATGATTCCAGAGATAAATTTATATATAAACCAAAAGGAAAAGGCAAGCATCATCAAAATATGCCCAGAGCTGAGCAGAGCCTTCAAGTTTTCTTTTTTATTACATAAGTAACAGTTAAATAATCCTACTTGTCCTCCCACTGTTTGCAGCTCTCCCAACTCTAGCAGGATGTAGAAAATCCAGTGTAAAAGAAATTAGTTTCCCCAACTGAAATATCTCCACAAACATATCATTGTCTTAAAACAGAGCTAGAACATATTCAGTGTTTCCTACTACGATTTATGACAATATGTAGCTCCTTTGAAATATGCAGAAGCATTTCTACTTCGACTGCAATGAGAAATGCAGAACAAAGTTCAATCTGATGGATATGATTTGCGACATCCGACATCGTTAACAAAACAAATGGGCACCATCTGCAAGGGCCCACTGAGAACACTGGAATGCAGGAGGAGGAAAAAACTGATTTTAACTGACACTGCTGCATAGTAGGATACCATGAACATTGCCACGTCCGAATCAAAGGTGGATAGCTAATACTGCTGAAAAGTAGAAACCGTGCATAGCCACGAGAGCAAAATGTGATGGGTTGGTATCGACCAAAGCAGGAGCGAACATCTACATGATCAGCAATCTCAACTCCAACGCACACAGTGCCCAGCTGACCATTGAGAAGGACAGTGTATCAGTGATTCCAAAACCAAACTATCCTGTTCTTCCAGTTAGCACCAAGTAAAATCAAACCTCCGCAGCAGTGCAGGAAATGATGTTCCTACACTGTCTTGTCAAACATTCTCCTTCAGACACAAACAGGTTCCTCTGCTCCCCTCCTCCTGTTGCTGTCATCCTAACAATTCTAATATTTATCCAGGTAGAAACAGTCCATGGATGTGAAGAACAGGCTATAACAGAATCAAAACAAATAGATATAAATTTGTCTATAGAAAAAGATACAAAACCAGAGTGTTGTCTTAGCTGCACATAAACAGAAAGAAACACTGGAGGAAAACCTGCAGGGCTGCAGCTCTGGGTCTCCTGCTGCCCATGGAAGCAGCAGGTTGGGCAAGTCCTTGGGGCAGCTTGGACAAGATGCACAGAAAGAAATTCTTATTCTTGTTGGGGCAGAACAAGACCAAACTGGACCAACTAGGCTAGCAGAAATCAGCTGTCCTTCTCATAAAATACAAAATGGTCATTTGGCAAAGTTTGTTTTTGTTGTTGGTATTTTTAGCACCCTGCTTGCTGTTCTGCAACAAAATGGGGCATGGCTCCTACCAAAAACCAGCACTAAGCTCCTGCTGCCGTCCCACTCACACATGCGTTCCTCATCTGAAGACAGAAGCACGGATTTTAATGCAGTCAAGGAACACAGTGCTGGCACTCCTGAAGCACCTCTGTCATTGGTCTTTCTCTGCAGGACAGGACGCTTTGTGTTTTTACACTGCTCTATCAGCCATCCTGGCACAGACAAGTTCCTCATGTTTGCCACAACTCAAAGGTAACCATCCAAATATTCTGGTCCAGCTCACCTGAACTTGGTTTTCCTGAAGCATTTTATCAACATGCAAATTGCTATCATTATTTCTGAGCTGAATTTGATGCCCTCCTCCTTTCATATTATGACCCTGCCTAACATTACTGTTCTGCTTCTGCGACTTCATCAGCGAATATGATCATGAAGCTGTTTATAAAACACATCCCAGAAGCAGAACACAATTTCTCAAGTAGATTTTTCTTGTGTATTTCATTAATCCTGGAGGAAGGAGGTTAACTTAGAGCAACAACAAAATCTATGCAATTTCACTTATGGCATTAACAATATAGGACTAGTTTCAAAACAGAAAAAGCGTTTAAGCGCACTGCAAGCCAGACTGCAGTTTCTGCAGCACCTCGGAACTACCAGATCCTTCTATAATAAAACCTCTTATTAAATTTGTGAATTGGTAACATGTGGCTTTTTTACTTTAGTATTTGGACACAACGGAAGGCCTAATTTCCTCTGACATATATATATTTATATAAAAATTAAAAAAAATTAATTTGTACTTTTTTAAAATTCAATCTTTTATTAGTTGTGTGTGACTCTGTGCTAGGAGCAGGACTAGACATAACTTACCTGCAAGTAAAGAAGAAATTCAGCCACAATACCCTTCAAGATAGCCAAAATCTTGGCAGACCCGTGGCCTGCTGGAGGAGAACTAATTGCTGCAGAACCTCTATCTGCTCCAACGCAGCAGTTCTGCAGCCCAGGAAGTGGGTGCTGTGGATTAGGCAGAAACCAACCAATTTGGATTACAATGTTAGTGTAATGTATACTGATACTTGGCTTAGGTTTTCCCTGAGGAAAAATGAGGAAAAATACATTCTTTTAATGGGTGTTAGGATGATCTATCATCCTATCATCATGATCTATTTATCTACAAAATGGTCTCCCCTTTGAGGGAAGCTGAACACTGACCCAGAGGTAGGGCACAAGAGAATGAGAAAATACCAGCCACTAGGGCTTAGCCTGTTCCTGAACGGCACGTTTGCAAGTCCATTCTTATTCCAAAAACGAACACAGAACTGGATACTGCAAAGCACCACAGCCAGGAACTCCCTACAAACTTCCAGCCAAGGCTATTTCTTCTCCAAACAAAGGTAATGGAATTTTTTTTTAACCCAACTCAGAAACCCACAAATGTAAACCATGTGGAATCAGACTTTATAAGATTTAAGTTTCTCTTCAATTGATTGCTGTCATTTCCAATTGCACAAAGGTTTTACTCAGTTTTGCAATTCAATCGAGACCTTTCTACTACCTAAAAATAGTGCTAAACTGAACTTTAGTTAAGATCAGCATTGAATCTGCTATTTCTCTACTTTCTCTATGACAAACTGTGATCCTCAAGCTCTCTAGAACACTTTGCCTTGCCTATGGCAAGCATTCCCTTAGCTTTGACACATAGATAACCACTTCACTCCCTGCATGCTCCCGCTCGTGTAACAGCAAGTGCCACCAGCCCATCCATTTTTGGGGAAGATCCCCATGGTTGGCTCAATAACACCCCAGAAGCAGAATCCAGAGCCTGAGCTCCCCAGAGGTAACAGCTGATAATTTCATTTGTTAACCCAGGATTAGGCTGAAAGGCACTGAAGCCGAAAAACCAGAGAGAGAATTTGCATTCAATAAAACGATAAAGTATTTTGTTAATACTACAAAAGTACAATTAGGATTTATTTAAGATTGGATTATTCCTATGTTGTAGTAGGTAGCATAATCCTATTTTCATTATAATAAGGTGTGCTTGACTTTTTTTTTTTTTCCAAGACAAATACTACAACATTAAAACAAATGATCAGATTTTTGGATGTACTTATCTCCACATTCTATTCTTGTATATCCACTGCAGACTAGAGCAGAAAAAAAACTTCATTCCTTCTTCACATAGTTTCAGCAGCGAAGAACATTGTGATGACTCCTAAATTTCCTCAGTTAACTTCTCCAGAGTTCCAAGCTGTGACCAAAGACACTTCACACTTGCTTAAAATCAATGACAGTGACACATTGCTCAGCTTTTGTATTCATTTCTTTAGGTCTGACCACTTCCACAAGGAAGTACCGAGAGTCTTTTATACACTGACGATCAGAAACAGATCAAAGCTTTCCCACCAATTAGAGCCCAGCAGTTTTCACTAACCAGTAAGTTATAAGTACAGATATCATGGAAATCCACTAAGTGGATATTCCAATCAAATGGGGGAATTTTCATTACGTGTTCTAAACTCCGCAGAAAAATGTTTCTGCTTTGGCATTTTTGATCTGAGACTGTTCACCTCTAAACAGGTTGCCCAAGGAGGCTGTGGATGCCCCATCCCTGGAGGCATTCAAGGCCAGGCTGGATGTGGCTCTGGGCAGCCTGGTCTGGTGGTTGGTGACCCTACACACAGCAGGGGGGCTGAAACTAGATGATCTCTGAGGTCCTTTTCATCACTGGCCATTCTATGATTCTATGAATATTATCATCTCAGCACTGCTAAAAGCACTTCCAAAATAACTTTGTATTATCCTAGATTTTTAAATTATGTGCTAACAACTGTAAAGATGCCATTCATCAGATTTGACTAATCTTTACTATGACTTACATGACATGCCAGGCTGTGCCAGCAGTGATCCCATCTCTTTGGATTCCAATCCCCTGTCCAGTACTACTGTCGTAGCTATCCACCTCCAGATACACACTGCAACCAGCTCTGCTCCCACCAGTCCCAACCCAGAGAGGGGAAAGCAAGAAGCCCAGCTTCAACCTTCCTTCTGACACAGGGCAGAGGTGATTACCATCAAAAATGCTATCGCAACCAGGAGACAGGAAACATTACCCAAGCGTTGCTCAGCATGGGGTACATGCTCCAGTAAGCAATGAATTTGTGCCTCCCAGTGCCCTACTTCAATCCCCCTGCTGCAGTCACAAAGCTCATACAAGAGCTTCATGTGTGGATTTAAAATAATTTTGGAGTATTACAGGAGTATTTGCAAGCACGCAAAGCTGTCTCTGACAATTCTTTTCACAATCACATAAAAAGTCATACTAAAGTAGAAAGAAATAACTATACTCAGCATGCAGGATTAATCAATAGCAGCCTCAGCAGCAAAATTTAAAGCTCAGGTTTGCTGACACTTACTGGTATTCTCAGCAACTCCACTATCATCTATGTGCTGAGCAGTCTCCTATTCTAGCTTTTAAAATTTACAAGTCAAGTTAAAATATCACATTTATAAAATACTTCCGTGCTTCCTGAACTACAGAATTTCTTGTAATCGGTTTCTGCTACATACTCAGGCATAGAAGAATACAGACAATAAATGAGATAGATCTGATATAAACATAACAAACGAAAACATAAAACCAAGAAGCACAGAAAGTTAACTGAAACAGTCAGTGAGCAGGAAAAAAAAAACAACCTCCTGGCAATGATTCATAGTGAAAGTCTTGGACAAAAACCTGTGCTTTCTTCTACACCTGGATGCCGGGAAATAGTGAAGCCGATGGCTAAGATTTACAGTTTATGCCAGGCTTCAGGAAAGGTCCCAGTTCCCCAGGGAGTAAAGGCTGTAAATAAAGCATCCTGACAGTGCTGAGCCATGCCAGTGGTGCAAGAAGACATGGATCGTCTCGGAGGTGGCCTCGGCCTCAGGCAAGAGCAGCCAAGTGAGCTGCGCCTGGAGGCAGAGAGGGAATCTCAGTGGGCTTCAGAGCGCAGGTGCAACTCGCTGGTGTTCATCCACACCACTAAGCAGCCTCTGTGCTCAAGACATGAACTGTAACCTGATGAAGCATAAAGAGAACAGCTCTGCACTGCTACTGAATGCTTGGATCCGAGCCTCATCGGAGCTCTCAGGAAGCTTCACCTTGCTTCCACAATTCCATGAATGTTGTTTCCAATGATGATGTTTTTTTAGGTGATCAAGAAGTGAAAATCTCCTGTCCAAGCTCCCAGGATAGCAGCACTGACAACTTTATTTCTGGAGATACAACACTTCCCAAAGAGGTTAGCTTCCAAAAAAAAAAAAATTCTAGAGCATCCTAGCCATGGGCAGCAATGAGATGCTTTCCGCAGAGGCAGTTGGCCCTGGCAGGGGAGGTGTGACAGGAGATTTGCCAGCTGCCATGGGAGCCTACTGGCTGTGGTGGAACAGTGATGCCAAGCACAGGGAGCCAGGCCAGGAGGATTCACATGGTCACAGCCCCCGTGGTGTCTGCAGCATTTCTGCTGCTTCCACTTCTCTGCCTTACAGCTGTGCCCACATGAACGCTGCGCTGATATCATCTGCAAAAATCCATATTAACTTTCCTTAATTAAGCTCAACTCAAGAAAATGCTGATATAATAATATGCTCTCCGTTATGTAAAAAGTAGTGATGGTGAAAAAACTGGGAAGGGATGTTTGAGAATGTCATTGCTACACCTAAAGTGACTGGGACGCAGGTGAGCTGCATGCATATCCCATTTTTGTTGAGTTTTGTATTCTATTTGTATTTGATTTTGGCAGAAATAGAGCACTGCTTAGGCATAATTTACATTAGAGTTCCTAATTTAATGCCAAGGTTATTGAAGGAAAAGTGACATGCATCCATCAGTAGATAAAAATAACAGCAACAGCAGCATTTGAGACAGGCAGAGCAACAGACAGCGTGTGCCACAAAGGCCAGGGCTGCACCTCTCTGAGAGGTCCTGCAACCCATGCAGGCAGCAAGGGGATTTTCTGGGGAATTTACTGAGTGGACCACAAGAAAGAAAAGGAAAAAAGAAAAGCCTACATCTATCTGCCATTCCCCACAGGCACTCTAATCGTGAAGATTATTAAACACAGCATATTTGCCTCAGCTCAGACCTTATCACAAAGTAATGAATATCTGTACAGCTTTCAAACGTGCTCAAGATGGAAGCTTCTTTTGTTCTGATAGCAAAAGAAAGACAAAAAAAGAAAAAACCCTGACCATAAAATGTCTGCTAGCTAAAATTTAAGTTAGATACCAAAAACAAATCAATTAACTGAATTAGGTTTCTTGTCATTGTACTCGTAACAAGTTATAGCCTTATTCTAACATGAATCAATCTGTAATATACTTTATTTGCATCTGTAATTTATTTATTTGTGTATTTGAGTGCTTTTAGTTCAAGAGTTCTCCCCTCACGTTTGTAAATTCACGCAGCATGTTTGAAAGATGAGAAATAAATAGATAGTAATTAGCAACACACCAGGCAGCAGCCTTACCTTCCTGCTTACCTGCACCAGTTCTACTTAAAACCCAGCAAAATCCTCCTGATTCAAAGTCAGAGCAATGATCACAGAAGTAGGCACTGCAAGGCAGCAGTCTTGATAGCTCTAAGCATTCAAATAAAGACCTAATTTCCCTGAAAATCACCAGATTTTCTGCTGCATAATTTGGATTATGTTGTTAGTTTTTGAGACTAGTTCAGGGAGTTGAGTTTTTCTCTGCAAACATGTCACCAATCAGCCAGCTCTTTGCAGTGAGGAAGATGCATGGTGAGGTAATCCTGAAGTTGTTGCACTCTAGCTCAGGATTTTAGGCAAACCCACAACGTGCAGCATCTGCTGACAATACTGAAGTAGTTGAGGCCTTGGTAAATTTCCTATATTAGGGAGGCCTTCACTATTTTCCTCTGTAGAGTATCCCCTATTAAGTGAGAATATTTGGGGCCAGGGAGCAGAGAGTGTTTTTCAAAGTGGGGACCGCGCACTGTAAACATTTTGTCATAAATGCAATCCCATGATCCATAATTTCCTCTCCTGCAGGTTCCAGAGTATATGTCATTTAAATCAATTTATCTCCTGATGAATGATTTATGATTTTTTTGAGGGAAAACATACTGATAAAATGCATCTAAAGTTTTAAATGTGAACATTTGCCATGGGGTTATTTCCTCACTCCTGCCAACCCATCCCGATATTTCTTCTCGTTACCAAAAACACTTGCACAGTTGCATTATGATTTTAGTTTCCATAGAAACTGTTACAGGCTAAAGTAAATACAAGATAGTAAGAAGTGTGAATTTCACAGTCTTGTGAGCATGCTGCTGGCAGACCCATTTTCTCTGCCTAACCTTTCACCAAGGGTTAATGCTACATCTTGATTTTAAGACATTCTTTTGAGTGGCTCGTCCATGCCTCATAAAGCTGTGTGCATGATCAGATCTACCTGTGTGTCTTATTGTAAAAAAAACATGTTTCTCTGCAGGGTTTGTGTTATTTTATTTTGCAGACCACTTCATTAAACTTTACAACAGGAATTGCTAGCCTTCGTTAGCCTGCACACCAAAGGAAAGAAAGCTGGAGAGAGTGCTACCAGGTAACGTGTAAATGAAAGGAAATAAATAATTGCTTCATCGCAACTAATGGTTTCCACATGGCCTTCTGCATTTGTAAGCACAAACAATGGGAGCTCTCAGCATGCTGGTGCTCTACCTCTGCTGATGCCATCCTGTGACAAAAAGCATGCTGTGTTTCCAAAAGGTTCTGCTGAATTTATGTGTGGTCACATCTTCCGAAAGAAGAAATGAACTGCATATTAATCTCCTACTCCCAAAATTTCTCTTCTTCCCTTCCTAAATGATTCTAATGCTTACTAAAAAGGCTAAGTTCTGATAATCATCATTCCCTCGCTACTTTATAAATTTCACTTTATTTTGAATTCAGGCATTTTTTTCTAATGTGCACAATTGGTAAATCTTCTCTTGTTCTCTTTAGAACATGACTTTCATTTATCTTCACATTTAGAGATCTGCAGAGGTGTTCAGTACTGCCTAGGACTTGCCCTTCTTCCAAAGAAAATACCTTTGTACGTATACTGCAGTGGGATGGAGAACTGTTATTCTTCCTGCAAACAGCAGTTGCAGACAGAAGAACTTATCCCTGACAAGATGTGAAAAAAAAGAAGGTAATGTTGAAGTTTCTCAGTAACACAAGGGTCATCTGAGTACACTATTTATTAATCTAAGGGTTGGAGAACAACCTTCACATTCCCCATCTGTTACATGCTTAGGTACCTACTAAAGATATGACTTCATCATTAGCTAACTACATTTCTAGTTAAGAGGCTTATTTCCATATACAATCTTTACTCTTCATGCCACACTTTCTTTGCTGTAAAACCACTGTGCCTTCTACTTCCTTCAGCTGGGCATCCAAAGTACATAGGAAGTCAGCTTCCTTAAGCTTCCTGGACTTGTCTCACCTTCCCTAGCTTTCTAAAAGGATTCTAGAGTGTTCTAGAAGGATGAACACAAAGCCCCCTTCCAACAAAAGAAGCTGAAGTGCGACAGCCACAGATGCACTGCAGGACCCCTGAATGCGACAGTGCAGAAAATCATTACTCTCCACTTCTAAGATTATGACCTTGGCTCCAGGGCCATCATCTAGAGCTGGGCTATTCTAACGGGTTTCAGTCTGATTGCCTGGGTAACTATAACTACTTAGGAACAATGTGAAATAGGATCAAATGGAGTACTATATCTCCTAAACAAGAATAAAGCATTTGGCTGCTTAATTGAGGAAAATTTCTCCAGAATGAAAAAGTATTTAGTTTTGTTACAGTAGAGACTAGAAGACACGACGATCAGAAAATTTCTCTTGATTTATGGAAAAATATTGTGAAAATTAAGTGCCAACCAACAAGGCTAAAAGAGAAGCTATCTGAAAAACCCTTTGCATTTCTCTGCTTCTCAGAAATTAGCAAAACAACAGCTGTACAGCAGATACCCTGAATGCAGCATGAGAACAGACTGTTGCTAGCCATCAAAAAGAACAAAAGTTTGGCACGATGATGAAGCTAACCAAAGAAATGTTCTCACTGGTGGATAGTGACTTATGGCAAAGAAGTGTACATTCCACATGGTGAAGAGGAAGAAAGTGTTTTTGTTAACAAGGGCTACTTATATTCCTTTAAAATCACTACTTGCTGATGGCCTTCTGACACAGTGTACCTCTACAGTTTAGGTAGTTTGCCATGAGTGTTGTTAATCACATTTAAATTTAGTATGCTAGAAAAATAAGAAAGAATTGCTTGCTTTATGTTTAACAGAAAAGTCAAAGCTTATTAAAGATGACACTTCTATCAAAAGGTAACACTGTATCAGAAATACACTAAATAATGTTGAAAAATTCCCACGAACTTCTCAAGTTTTTAATGACAACCCACATATAGAATCCACTCCCTCTTAAAACTCTGAAAATAGATGGAAAAATCAGCACAAACTGGCAGAACTCCCCTAACATAGTATAAAAACTGTACAATAGTATGAGAGCGGGGGCTGGCAGAGGAATTTATAGAAAATTACCTAAATCTCTTGTACAGTGAAAGCTCCGCCAGCGCAAAACAACACACTGCCCATTCCATCTGGAAAGGCAAATAAAGGAAGCAACTTCTGCTGTCAATGATGATCCCACCAGACAATGTAAGATAACTTCTGGGATGGCTATGAAATGTGTGAAGTGGTACCACAGCAGCAAGAAGTATTTGTTCCTGGCAGCTAAAACTCTGTGCCTTGTCTGGAAGTTATGCTGGATGCCATACTTTACACAAGGCAAGATGCTCAGCAGGTACCAGTAGATCCCAACAGACCCACCATGCTGGATACAGCTCAGATTCATCATCACAACACAATCGTCACATACACTGTACTTTTACTGTACAGTGAGCAGATCATGAATGAGCTCTTTGTATGCTAATGGAGACAGCTTTGCTTTCCCATACAGAAATCATCGAGAAACATCATTCAGTATTTATGCTCACCTGAGTGCCAGGGCTGCTCCATCTGCAAGTACAGCTGTGGATGAGTCTCTAAAACCTGGAACTTTGGCAAGTAACACTCAGAAGCGATGCTGCTCTCTTAAGCCACTGTACCAAGCTATTCCTAGAAACCTCCATGCAGTCACAAGCTGCCACTGATTGACTTAAGGCCAAGCCTTCCTACAGCTGCTGCATGAGTTGTGCCTTCTGTGTACAAGACATGCGCAAGGCTTCTGTAACACTCACTCTTTTGCTGAGCCACCTCACAGCTCAAAGCAGAACAGGCACAACTGGCCCCAAAATGAGCTTTTTGCTTCATATCACTTGCAAAATTCTATCAGCGACCAACCCAGGCGCTGTTTCCATTCTGCCCACACATAAATCTATGACAAAAAGCAAATTCATTCACACAGGTGGTGCATTTCACCACCCTAAAAGTCAGGATTTTCTCATACCCTTCATTTAACACCACCACTGTCAATCCATAACGTGTGGCAACAAAAACAGCCTTTATATAACCTAATAAATAAAAGTCACCAAGGCAATAGCTATGCATAAATTTTAGCTAAAAACATTTTGTTAGAAGAACATGAATGTCCTCTGTAAAGCGGGTAGCATTTTAAAATAATGTTCTAGCAATTGTTAATACTTTATTGCTATTCATCATAGAACCATTAATCATGGTGAACTCACTTGGTATTAATGTGGATGTCATAAAGTACTTCTGCTGCATTTCAATTATAACTCAGCCTTTAGAATGCTGCCAACATTACATGAAAAATTCTGCAAACCAGATGTGAACAGTCTGTTCAGAGATAACTGGAGTTACATTCTGGCATGAAGAAGGAACCTCTCCCACTGCCATGGTGTACCTCACACCCTGAGGTGCCCATGGGGCTGTCCCCTGGCCTGGGGCTGGGTGCAAGGAGCACAGTGGCAGACTCAGGTATAGCTGCAGCCCACAGATCTGGTCGTGCTTCTCCCAGGATGGAGGCAGGAAAAGGATTGCTTTGGCCTGTTGCAAGCTCACAGGCTTGCAGCTAAAGAGCAGCAAGGCCATACTGTCAGGACCCTATAGAGGTCTCCTTTTCTCCTTATCATTCCTGCGATGCCCCAAGGCACACTCTTGCTTCCAGAGCTGTGCACTCCGTTGTTGTTTTTCTTTTTTTCTTTCATGTGTCGCTTCTGTCCAAATGAAAACACCACAGAGAACATGTGTCTACAACTTACTGTCTTTAAAGACAGCAAACGAGTATGCAATGTATCAGAGAGGGCCTAAGGGAACTGATATCCTGACCTGTCTGAGGACAGTTTAATAATTAAAAAATCCCTCTTTCTGTCCTCAAGAGGCACTCAAATAAGAAAGTAAGCAATACCAAATGCAACATGGAGCTCCACAACCATCAGCTCCTGGCCATCAGGGAAATTGGAAACTTAAGCAAGTTTAACCACAGCGCCAGACAAACCAGCAGTTCTGTTCACTCACTGCCAGCAGAGCTTCCATCACCATTCTAAATACAGCATCAGTCACAATAGCACAACCATCACAGCACTTCTTATCAGCAACTACGATAAATGAAGCAAAGACAAAACATTTCTTATTATCTAAAGGAGTGTTTTATAAAAAAATTCTTGCATGTAATTCATATTCTGTTTTGCCTAGGTAATCAATGCAACAAGTAATCACACAGCAGAAATGCCTACCTTGGGAGCTCTGGCATGTTTTCCACATCTGGCATCTTTGACAAGACTGATATCGAGCAGCTCTGTCTCCTAGAAGGAAAAATTGCAACACATGATTATTACATTAGTGAAAAAAACACCGCCCTATCTTCCATATCAGGGGTTCACCTGTCTGCAGTGACTTCTGTCCAAACTGAGGACAGTTTCAAGGCACACTGTGTTGCACTTAGTCTATTTTATAAGCACCACAATGTCTCAGATATATAACTGAGTTTGCTCAAATATGATCATGTCTCATGATATATAGAACCTGTAGAAGCCACGTTAGTCAAGCTCACTTCCTGGATCACAAAATATTGCTGAACTTTTTAATTATCCATTTTAATATAATTTTAGGTTTTTGATGCTTGTCACAGTGTGAAAAATGCTATAAAACAGAAAATCCTGTCTCTGGAATATAAAACTTACTGTATTATGCTCCGAATATTTTGAATAGTCCATATAAAGCTCTGTAAGCACTACAGACACAGTGCTAGCATGTTCCAGGAACTTTGCAGTGCTTAACAAAAAACACGTACTTCTGGCAAGCATTTTATCATCTGTCCAGGTCTGGGTTATACAAAACATGCTTTACTTGGAACAAAACTGGCATGTGATGACACCTTCTGTTTGGCACTTTCCTCTCCTTCCCTGCCCATGTGTACCATGAGCCATCTCCTGTCACCAGGGGCTTATCAGCTCTGCATCGCCCTGGCAGCACAGGAAGGACAGGGCCAAGTCCCAGGCCTGCTCTACTCCACAGCAGGGCCAGTATAGCAGGGTGTTCACCCCAGGATGGGCACAAAGCACTGACCTTCCCACCAACATCTCTTCCCCTCCAGCCTCACTCTGTGGGAGAACCTTTTCTGATGGTTCCATGCTAGTTCTTGCTTCAGCGCCCTCACCTTTGTGGGCACAGAGCATTCGGGAGGAGGAAGCACGAAGGAGACAGGGGAATGTGGTTCCCCCAGCAGCATGCACATCCATGCAATGTTATGCAGGTTTGGTTTTCCCTCAGCAATAAGAACCATTTCGCAAGACACAGCAAGACCATCTGATCTATTTGGCATTGCTTGACAATCTTTAAATGCATCTTAATACTCCCTGCCTCATTTACACTAGTATTTGGACTAATAGCCCATGTTAGAACATCTCAATTGCATACTAAATATAGTTTTAAAGTACTTCAGTGAGAATGGGACCACGCTACAATTAGAGCTACACCAGTTCAGTCCGCTTCAGTCTTCCAGCAGTAATTGCAAACGCTGTGCAGAGAATGTGAGAGCTCCATGCAGAACAGAACCATTTCATTTTTTAATTTCAAGGGGAAGAAAAAAGATTTTTTCACTGACATATTATTTTGCCAAGGAATGAATACTTTGCATCCTTATTTCTTTTTCATTTTACAGGACCCATTGCTGCAAAGCTCTCATAGGCTTTTGCTGTCTAACAAGATATGAGCTCTACCATGTGACTATACATCTACAACACTGCTCTCTCCATCCCAACTCCCTCCTGTATAGTACCACATGAAATCACATGAGCAGTTGGTTTTTTTCCTCAGTCTATCCTGTTGAGGAGAAACTTGCGCTTATTTTACTTATTTATTTATTTTTCCTCATGCTTGATTGAAACAGAAGAAAATTTACAGGGATTAGAAAGAAGAATAGGCAGGGTTTTAAAAGTTAGTATTTTATAGATCCCCTTAGGAAATCACCCAAAACACACCAATACCCATGGCATGTGCATACAAGCACTCCTGACGCAGCTGGAGCACTTCATGTTTCATGAACTCAACTTTCATGTCTAATTTGAACTCAGTCTTACTCCGTACCAACATTCTTCTTCCACATTATCTTTCTTCCACACAACAGCCACAAGGGACTTGGGGTAGAGCTCAATACTCGGAGTGCAGAAAGGCCCTTCATGTACAGAAGTCCAAATAATCTCCCACTGTCAGGGAAATAATTGCATGAGGAATGTCTATAAACTATAGATACACAGATGGATATATGGATATAGAAGGACATTCAGAAATTTCAGAACTGAAGATCATGACTTATGGCAGTGCTGCATTCAGGTTTGTCCTGAGGCAAGGCAGTGACACGATGCAAATCCAGAAACAGGAACTGCACAGAGTAAAACATGCTGCACAGAACAGATCATGGAGACAAGTGTTACAGACCGCACACTAAAGAGCAAACATACATCATTTTGCTGTCACCAAACGGGAGCATGGCCTTTCTGGATGAAAAGCCAGCAGTTATATGTAGCACCGTAAACAATACTCATGCTCCAAAGTAGTCTCTGGACCACGGTGAATTGTTCTGTAGAAGATACAGGTATACGCATTGCATGCCATGAAACTAAAATGTTGTATATTGAAAGAACTGACAAACACTAAAAACAGTTTCTAATACCAGACAAATAAAAGATGCCTAAGAAAAATGGACCCTACAGAGGATGAATAGCAGCAAGCTGACTACCCACTTTGGGCTGCAGTGTTTGGGCTTTGCTTGCCCAAGAGGACCCAACCCAATGTTCCAGCACAGGGGCACAGGGTTGCTCCAGGTCCTGACTCCTGCCTGCAAGTCAGTTGCACCCCACCCACCTGGTTATGGAAAGTGCAACAGTTCTTGGACCTGAGACCCACAATGGACAGCTGTAGAAGAAGAGCAGAAGAGTGGAACTTTCTGGGACTGCTTAAATAGCACCAACTGGCATAGCTACCAGGAAGGCTGAACCAAGTATCAATCTTCTGGCCTCTCTGTGCATTTGCCTGTTGTGTTATCTCTCAGAGCAGATTTTAAAATCCTCCACATATCTTTCCTTATACTCTAATTTGAAAAGAGCATCTAATTTTTGAAGACTCTTTCCTAGGCAGTGATCATGGAAGCCACAGTAAAACAAAGTCCAAGGTATCAGCCACCATCAAATACCCAAAAGGAATGGAACTGTCTCCATAATTACTTTTTATATGTACGTTCAGGACTGCAAAATCAGTACATGGTACTTTAGAGCAGAGTACAGCATCTAAGTAGATGAGAGCAGGATATGCATCCACATAAACGTCTTTGATGGCAGCATTCAGCGAAGCCAAGATAAATCAGAATTCATAATATGCCATTTCTTAGAAGTTCCTTGGTTCAAAAATTCCAAACCTCCTGGAATCCCCTGCCCCTGGGGCACCTGCTTTCATCTTCCAAACAACTAATTAAGAAGACAGAATGCAACTTCCTCCCCAAAGACAGAAAAGACAATTTCCTAAGCCCCTATTACAAAACACAGATAGATTTTAAACCGAAAAGGCACAGGTACCAGACAGAAAAGTGCCACATTTCCTGTGCATCAAAACAGTCTATCCTCCCCTTTTCATGTCAACAGTAGTTTTGCTACCAAATTCCTCTGTGTTGGCTTGGGAAGTGCTTTCTATGCTGCAGGAGGCCTGAAAGCCATAGCAACTAAGAAAAACAAAACCCTGCACAAGTCCAATTTCTCCCTGTTTAGCGACCTCCAGTCATTGCCATTGGGACTTATGAATATTGCAACAGAATAATCTTTCTTAATGCAACTGGTAGATTCCCCTCATAATTTATGATACAGAAATTCCTGAGAAGTGAATTATTAATCCTACTGTGTTTGTTTTCAATTAGCAGCTGAGACAGAGACGTATTCATATAGGGCTCAGTTGCATAACCTCACTTTTATGGGTGAGCACACACTCAACAAAAGCAATAGATTGTGCAACCTTCAGTGACTGCTTAAGTACTTATAATTAGGCCTGTCTGAATTTAATATAGTAACACCAATTTGTACAAGTGGAGGATCTGGCTCACTCCTATTTTAAACTGCCCAGAATGATGTTGAGTGAATCACTGTATCTTGGGAACTTGCTGGTGACGTAGAGCCTGCTACGGAGCAGGATTCCTCACCGACCTTGCTGGAGAGCTCTGCTAAACAGCCCTCAATGGCACGGAAGTCTAAGAGTGGGATCAAGTGTCCTACAGAATTTCACAAAAACTATGTCAAGGAGACATAGCAAAAGAGGGTGTGCACTGCAACAGCTGCACAGGGTAGAGTGGATATCTAATTACTTCATTTATATCCTGAACAAAAATAATTGCACTTTGCTCAGAGTGCTCCTTTTGGTTGAACCGTCACGCCGTGCTTGAGCCTCCACTTGTCCAATCTCCATTTTGACGTTCCTTGCGCTGCGACAACCCTGGTTCACTTTATGCTGCTGTGCTGCACCATGAAGTGAACTGATGTTCAATTAACTGACTTGAAAATTCAATTTTCACATAGTTTTGAAACCTGCTGCTTCCAGGTTCAATCCAAAAAAGCTGCGCACCTGAAAACTTAGGTAACTCTTCTAAATATTACCAGTCTAACTAATAAATGATATGCAGATAAAATGCTCTGCATTCAAAGTTTGAGTTACACCATCCAGCAAAATAAACACTGAAAAACTAAGAGCGCTTTGTAAACAATCACCACTTAACGCTTCTACATGTCAACATCTGGAAACAGTTTTCAAGGGAAATCAGCATTTGGTTGCAACAAACTTCCCAAAGAAACTTAAACAGCATCTTCTGTTGGGAACAGTTAATCGCAATGAAATGTGTCTTTAATGTAGAGGAATTCCATCTCTCTACATTAAACATTTTCTGCACATGGAAACAGTGAAGATTCCTTTAACGAGAAAACGTTATTCTATTCTACATTAAAAATATAGAATAATAATAAAGATAAAGTGTTATTTAAAATAAAAACACAAGTGACTATGATTTTCTAACAATGGGATAGAAAAAAAATATTGAGGTCAAACTTCAAATGAGGTTTAGAACAGTTACAAGATATGCAAAATAAATATCTGGCCCTCCAAATTCAGACTAAATATGTAGACAAACTCAGTAATTTACAACCCTTTACAGCATAAACCTCATTCAGGTTTCAGACACTTGACAGTGCGCTTATAAATCAGCCATACTCAAATTACTTCAGGACTGAAATTCTCCACAATCAGAGAGAATATTTTGCACTAATTAGAAAGGCTGCTCTCACAGGTGTATATAATCCTCCTATTAAAAATATATTTTTTCCCCTTTATCACTAAGAATTTGCTTCTTTATACCAAAGGGAAGCTTTAAAAGAGGAAAGATTGAAAAGAAACCTGCGCTGATAGCTACAAGATCAAACAGCAGGTCTGTCAGTAACTTTAACTGGAGCTGACCGAAGGTGGAACCGCATTTTCCTGGAAGTGCCATTGCACAGTTTGTAAGCTGTTTCTTCCTGAAGAGAGGCAGGCCCTAAGGAATCTGCCTGCATGCTTCTTCCTGCCAATACACAACTCAGCTATGAGGCATCAGAAGTCAACAGTAAATCACTACCTGACAATTTCTCCTTGTCTGCATAAAGTTGCCCTTCACAAGTCCAAAGTACTTAATTCCCTTCCTACTTACCCTTTTTAATGAGCCATTGGAAAGCATTAGATTAATACTCTAACTCACCAACCTGGCCCAAAGCCACCAGACCTCTTACAGCTCCTCATACATGATGCCCTCCACAGAGAAATATGAAGCAGCTGCCACTATCTATTCCATTCCTCAGACAAAGAGGAAAGTGATGTACAACTACAATCAGCTGCAACCAGATGGTGGACCATCTCCCTCAGGGAAACCGTTTCAAAGAGTTTGCTTTATGGGGCCTGGATTTTTTATTTATTTATTATTTTTTAAAACACTCAAACAGTTTCTTTTGGGTAGAAAGTAGTCATTCTATCCACAGGCTTCAATCTTTCTCTAGGCTTTTTCTTGGTGATCATTATCTGTTCCTAACTCAAAAACACTTGGAGGACTTCAGCTTCTGCAAGACCAGAACTGGTATTTCGGATCAGCTAGGCTGCTCTGGGAATCAGTTCCAAATACTTTGCAAGGTTTCTGTGCTTGCAGGTCCTTCCTCACATGCTAAGTTACACATCACTACTGCAAGGCCCTTGCAGTGCTCCTACAAAACTACAAGACCAACTGAAAAGTTTTTGCCATCTTAATAGTGCTCAGTTTCTCAGCATATCCCTGCAGACTTACAAATCACAACATTTGCCAGTACAGGGAAAACTATCTGACATTTATTTGAAGCACTGGGCTATTATGGGAAAAAAAATGAGAAGGAATTTTCATGCTAAATACGCTTTTAATAATAAAATCAAAACAAGTCTTCTATACCTATTCATATAGCTTTTCACTGCTTCATTAAGGAAAATTTCTTTTACTCGGATGTGCAGATGGTGCCTAACCAGTCTAGAAACTGATGCAGTTTTCACAACTCTTAGGACAAAGAAATTGTCAGGAAGCAGAAGAGAGTTCAGCAGTAAAGATTCCCCACCTGCCTTCATCACAGCAAACTGCTCAGCCCCCACAAGAGCTGTTGTCTCCCACACTCAGAGCAACACAAGTGCCCTTGGTGCTGGCAGCTGGGTGTTTCTCATCCCAAGTCTTCCATTTCAGGCAGCTGACAGCAGTGCTGCATGGCCACCAGCACCTATGAGGGCTGGGATCAGTTTGCTTCTGCTGAACTTGTTCTCGCAGAGCTGCTCTCTGCATGCACACAAATGAATAACCACAGGAGGAGAGGGGAAACTGATGAGGTGCGGCCAGTATTCAAGAAAGGAAACAGCCGAGGGAGGATCTGCTTGCAAAGAAAATACAAAAGCGTATTGTAGGCAGCCTTCATAATGGTACTTGACTGATTTTTATTCACATAACTGAGAATAACCTGGCAATTTTTAGCTTTAGAGCCACAATGAAAAGTACACAGAATTGAAGTTTTAAACAGCAGATAAAAAAGCAGCATTTCTATTAAAAAGCTTCTAGTTTCAAATGAAAAGTCACAATGATGTGTGATTATGATGATTAAACGCCTTTCTAGAACGAACCATATCACGTTCTGGGGGTGATGTTCCTGCATCCTTACTTCATGCTGACAAGGGATAAAGGAGTCAAAGGACCAGCACTACAGCTCTGCTTTTGAAGCAAGCAAAGCATGTTATTTTCATCAGAGCTCCTCATGGAGCATGGAGCTGCAACAGAGGGTTCCCTCCCTGCTCACACCCATGGACAGAGCCCTTGAGCCCCAGCTGCTGCTCACTGAATGAGAGATTCCTTCAAGACAAAGCAAGAGCAAACCACCTTAACTTCTGCTATGGAAGTAATGTTCTATTTACATCACATTAGATCGATGCATCTAAAATAATGCCAACACATTTATGGGTTTGGATATACGTTTTTAGAAGAGACTTCATCAGATGAGGGCGGTTTTGGCAGAACTGCACTGTTCTGGAATGGTTTTCTTTCTGGCTAGCTTTTTTTGTGGAGGAGTTTGCAGACTGCACTTTTAATTAGTGTTAATAGCCCAAAGCTTTTGGCTTCCTTATATTAAAGCAATAAATATTTTAAATATATTTAAGCTTAACAAAAGCGAGACTAGAAACTTGCAATTGCTTTGCTCCCTGCGAAGTACACAGAGTTTCAAGGTATCAATACAGGCCCTATGCACGTATCTGTGACTTCTATGGAGGAATGAGGCAGAAGGAGCACCAACTGAAAAGGCAAAAGGATCAGCAACTGAGATCTATACACCAGCACAACATGTATTTTCTTCCAGTTCTTCCAGCTTGGGCCCTGGCAACACATTACTAAACTGGAAAACCTATAATTTAGGCTAGCTTCCAATAAGAGACTCCAGCTAAAACATGATGCTTCAGACACTAACGATGACAGCTGAAAAGTTGTGAATTAACCTTTGTAAATGAAGGCACTTAATGTATTCATGGTCCAAGGTTTGGTTTTGGAGATTTCAAACTGAAAGAGCATCAGAAGACATTGCCAAGATTTCTCCCTAGGATACAAAATATCTCAGGATCACTGGTTTGCTATAACAGGATGAAAATCTTAGGGGATTTTTAAATAAACCATCCTGCATATACTCCATATCAAACCTGAAGACTGGAGAAAAACTAAAACATTTACATCTCAGAAAATGGAAAGGAGGAGCTCTGACCTATGCAGCTGTAGGCACATCAGCCTTGTAGGCAAAGCTTTAGATTGTACGATGAAAGGAGCATAATAACATGGAGGTAAAACACAAAAAAGAAAGAGACAGTATGAGCTTGCCAGCCAGATCGTATCTACCTAAGCTGATACATCTTTTTCTTGGCACACAAAGCTTTGAAGCTTGCCCGAATTTTGATGAACTACATAAGCCAGAATTGACACAGCATCCTCCAACCCTCACCAGTCCTCAGAGCTGAATGTAACATGAAAGAGGTATGGGGAGGGCTTCACATGGGAGCAGAGAGCTGGGAGTATGCTCTAATTCAAGGAAACTAAAAGAGCTTGGCTTCCACACTGCAACAAAAAAAAAAAAAAGCTAAAAGCAGTACCATTTCCACCTGTAAATATATCTATTCTAGCATCAGCAAAGACAAAATGAGTTACTCAGTATAAAATGAAATCAGAATGGAGCTACATAATTTCCCCAGTAATAATTATAGGCAATATTTACAACTGTGTTACTGTAGATATTGAAAGCAAAAATCACTTTTTAAAATGGAGATTGACGTTTTTCTGAATGTGAAAATAATACATGCACTGAACAGGATCCAGAAAATCCTCTCTAATAAAACATATAAAATAATATTATTTATTTATAGCTAAATCCTTGACTAAATCTCACCATTCCAACCAAAGCAGTTTTGCTTATAAAATCCCAAGGGACAGATAAGAGAATAATTTGTTATATATTAATCCAAAAGTGGGCTACTCAGTAGGTCTTGACACTCCAGCTGTTGCAGAGGAGGTTCATCCCAAAGGAGACAGAGTTTTGGGCTCTGTCAACATCATACACAAACAAGGTAAGTTGAACACACAAAGAAAAGACTTTTGGGTTGAATCCTTGATGCTTTGTGCTTTGTTCCTCTAAAGGAGGATGAAGTACATGAACAGTGAGAGCCGAGGATGTTCTCCCCATGCTCCAAGAGCACACAAGCAATTCTCCTTGTTGGAGAACACTCACTCCATTCTCCTGTAGCCTACAGCACTTCACCTGCTGTTGTCTCATTGTAATTGTCCTTAATACCTCCACTTGCTCCTTACCTTGTGAATATAAGTAGTTTAGAACAGTTATTTGTTCAGTATTTCTTAGTGAGTCAATTCATTAGATTGGAGTAAAAAATTTCTTGCTAATTTATTTTATACAAGTGATAATTATTATTTTTGCATGCTCCCAGCATTTATGGATAAAGAAAAAAACAAAAAAAAAAACCACCCTGATCAGAATTGGTGGGTGAATCTCTAAAGTTTTAATTTACATTCATCTTCTACTTATCTGAATGCATAATCTTCATTATTATTTTATAAATCTCTAGATACATCTAGGAAATTATTTTTATTAATGTATTTGCATGCGTATGTCTAGAATTCTCCTAGTCTTGGCAGCTGATCTTAAAACCAGAATTTACACTGAATGAGGAAATGCGGTTCATTCCACAAACAAAACAAAGAAGAAGTGAACGGCAACTTGTCTGAAGACCTTGAGCTCTTGCCAAGCCATGTTTCCCAAAATATTCTGCCCTACACCACGCTCAAGCCTTAATCATCAACTGCTCTCTCCTGCAGGAGCCAGCTGCTTTGGGCATGAAAAGGCACACAGAATAGGCAGAGTTCAGCAGTAGACCTGGTGACACATAGACACGTTGTGATTAGGTCTCATCTTGAATTACACTTCAGAACGCACTTTTCTCAGAAGGGACTCACTGCAGTCGCACAGTTGGTTGTGCTCAGCGTTCTACTGCTGCACTGCAGAGCACTTTGTGAGTCGTCTCCACTTGTTGACAGCACACACACAAAAAAGCCATTTTTATCTCATCCCAGGGCACTGCCTGCTTTTTCCTGTTTATACTTTCTTCCAGTATGTAGAGCTAACTGCAAAGCAGCAAGCTCGCCCTGCTGTCTAACGCTGTTTCCTTATTTAGCAGGTAGTTTTAGTGCAATCTTCTGTTCTCTCCTCCACAAACGTTCCAAGTTTCATTCTCTAGAGCATAATTACCCTAAGTACTTCTCCTCCGGCAGCAGCATGCTAATATTTGACGGCTTTTCAAGAGGCAGTTTGTCTTCTTGAAGGTAACCAAAACGCATCTTGGAAAAAGTACCAAAGGGCTGACAGGCAATTTTGGCAAATTAGGACCCAACCATTTGTGGATCTGCGCAACAACTGAGACACCCAAGCTACTAAAACATGCAGTAATTTCCCTATCACTGCATTCACAAGCATCGTAAGGGCAGCACCTACGGGCACAACCAACACGTTTCACACCAGGCAGACTGGCTTAAATCTGCTCCTCTCTAACAGACACGCAGCAGCACTGCGTGCAGTTGGCCAGCCCTCTCCATTGAAAGATACGTCAGCTCCTCCATTCTTTGCCCAACATCAACCATTCAAAATGAAAATAACCATGCCGGATGACTGCCTGGGCTGGGGATCATTGCTTGTTTTGATTGTTGAAGTAGCAGAAAGGGTAATTTCACCAATTTCCTCAAATGAAGTTGCAATTTCTGAAATAAGGCATATCTCTGCAAAGAAGATGAATGTGAGCCAAAGCTGTTTTTAAAACATGTCCTACACTCACTCAAAAATATCAGCTACTTCTTACATGTGGGATGATCTAATGCCTTCCTGCTTGCAGCAATACCTGTGCATTTCAACACAGCCAAACAAATTGTTCCTGACAGAGCTGTGTAAATACAGCCTTGTCTGGACAAAATCATCCGTCAGAAGTTCTCAATCTGCACATAAGTAGTAAAAAAAAAAACAAAAAAAAAAAAAAACAAAAAACAAACAAAAAAAAAAACCTGCAAAGAATACTTGTTCATATTCTTATTCTCAAAATGTGTACGAAAATCAAGTTTTTTCTAGCATTTCCTAGCCTTTCAGTGGTTGACTTTGCAGCCTAAGTGGTCTCTCAGTATGTCTAATGTCTTTTTAGCCAGTGTCTCACTTCGTTTTACATGAAATATAATGCGTAATAAAATCAGTTTTAAAAATTGAGCGTAGGAAGCAGTGTGTCTTTCAAAGCAGGCAGCGCTGACTCTGGAATAACTCTAAAAAGTGCTATTAATGGGTAAAAGCATGCTAGTTAGAAGGGGAAAAAAGCCTGGCAGACTTAGAAAATTGATGCTTCTTTTAGTAATTACATGGATTGAGAAACAGCTATTTCTGTTGGCATCTTCAAAGAAAGTTATGGAAAGTAAACAGAAGGCAAATCAGCGAGCTTATTTTTTTCCAAATAATAATAATAAAAAAAGGTATTTTGAAAAACAAGAAGAGCACACAAATCTATTTTGAAAAACAATGAGATCAGTGTGTGGGTAGAGGCTTACGTTACTGGTCACCTGCTGTGATTCTGATCCACGCACCCCTTAGATCAGGCATTTTAGTGATGAGCTTCCCACTGGAGCTTGGTCACCCTTAAAAATCCCTCCCAGAAAAGCCAACGAGGCTGGCTGCAAATCGGGACAGGAGGGATGATGACAGAAGATACTCAGAATGAGAAACTGTCTGACAGCAACGCCAGCTAGAAGACTCGTGGCCAGGGAGAGAGCAAATAAACAGGAACTTGCTAGAAGGTCAGACTGATACATTCTGTAGCCAACTCCTGCAGCTTTATGATGACAATTGGGATGCTTAAAGTTCTATATGGGGATTATTATTTATTTATAAAACGTTATTCAGAAGACCTAATTTATGTGCAGGAATTGCATGATTTAAACATGCACTATCTGAACGTGGAGGGATGAGAGATTTTAGACATGTCTTTCCCGAACTTTACATGTACTCAGCAAAAAATATTTTATCCAATTAAACCACACTCCCATGGTTCCCATGATCTCTCCCAAGGTACCGGTGAGCAAACTGTATTAAACAGAGGCCACTTCTTGCCATGTTCCCTCATTTTTGCAGGGTCGTTTAAATGAATCACTTGTGACAAACCAACAAGGCTTCTCACAGCCTCTTCACAGGTGACTGAAGTGAATGTATTCTATTTCAAAATGGGCAGAAACCATGACACAATCATTAGGTACGTGAACCAGCTGCTTTCTGGTACCACTGATTTTGGACTCACTGAATCACACTTTCCAGTATTAGTCAATGGGACTAAGGAAATCCAAATCCACGCAGCCACAGGAAGTTCTTCCATTATGGATGATGTTACGTTATTAATTTACTCAAGCCGATGACTGGCAATACAGAAGCTTGTGCATCTCATTTTCACTGTAGAGCTCTTGCAGAGCAATTCATAGCATAAAGCCAAACCTAAAAAAGCCATTTTGGCCACGACCCTCTGCTGGGACCAGCTGACACTCCCTAAACTGCAACCATGCAATGTAAAAAGCGGGCTGCTTTGTCTTGTGCATCTTTGAGTGTGATACGCAGGTTGGGTGCAATCCTGTCAGAATGCTGCCATTTATTTTGGAATAATATAAGAAGCTGTTCTCTTCTGGGATGAAGATGCATCTACTCCAATGCACCACATAAAAAGCAAAAAAAAACAACCATAATATGGCTTTCAATGCTTCCAGCACAATCCTAGGATTGTTTGCTTGTTTTTTTCAGAGGACAATAATAGAGCAAATCATGTAAAATAGACTCCAGGACAGTCTGTTTTCCTGCGATGAAACCTGCCTCTTTTATAACAACAACAACAAATCCACCATGCAGATATATGACATTGAGGAACGACTTCTTTTTCATTCTGGATTATAAATTCCAACGATCTTCCAAAACTGACTCAAAGCACTGTTCTGCATACCAGCAGCTCTTGCACTGTGCATGAACAAAGATGAAACGGCATGTCTGCTTCTTTTCCTAAAGCAAATATGATTTTCTATGCACAAAAAAAATGTGCAGAAACAAATTAATTTGTTTGAAAATCTGGCTTTGCATGCCAGTACAGATCAGGATTTACCTATTTCAATACTGAAGGGCTTTTTAATTTTTAATGTGTTTATCTTTCCTTTTAAGTTTTTATTCATCTTGGTAGAGGCTTAATCTCTCTCAGTGGTCTCAGTTTCTTCAAGGGGATTATTTACCACCTCAATTAAATAAGAACAGAATAACGCGGTCAATTAAAAAGCTGAAGGAGCTGGAGTTTTCTACAGAACCTGAAATTAGCTGTGGAGCTACAATTGCAGCTATCCTTACGAATAATCAAACCTTAGCCAATTATTGCAGCAGCAGAACAAATTAAGTTACAGTATCAAACCAGATTAAACAGGAGATTAATTTCTTGAACAAGTACGTTCCCAAAATGGCAGAACTTCTCAGCAGCTGATTTCACAGGCAAGCACATCCCAATGCATTATGGCACCAAAGTAGGAACACAGGCCCGAAGGCGTTTCCGAAATTCAATGCTCAAAACCACAGAATCTTTCCAGTAGGAGAGGTATTTTTTTATTTTTCAGTATGTTAAATATTTGTGTTAGCTTAACAAACTAATTTGTTTGTGCTCAGGAAAAATCCTATAAGTATTTGAGTGGCATGTCTAAACCATCACCAAATCTATCAAACAATCTAGATTTTTACCACCCTGGATATAGTATCCACATGTGATCGTTCCATAAATAATTCCTCGCCCCTCATTCTGAGATTTTGAATGATCTACTATCCAGCAAAAGCCTAAATAATGCAACATTGTTCTAGCTCCGCTGACAGTATACAGTTTTCCCCATCCCAAAAGCCAGAGTTAAATAAAACTGTAGGCTGGCTGTATCAACTCTGTTCATCTCAGAAACACGGGAGGCATTTCTTTGTTTTGGTTTGGTCTGTATTCACACAACAGGGACAGAAATCTGCACGCCTTCTCCCTAACAATAACTCTCGATGAAGGACAAAGCAACACAGTGTGCATTTCTTAACTTCCTCCACTGCCAGATCAGTTTTTCTCCAGAAGGGCTTTCCTGCTCCATCAGACTCTGAGGTTAACAGAATGCCACAAAGTATGAAGGAGCAGGAAAGACTCACACTTCCCGAACGGATTTAAAAGAGAAACTTTGGGAAAAAAGCCAGAGAATTATCATTTACTCTGGCTACGTAAACTCTCCTAGAATACAGAGCTCCTCCTCATGACGGTCTTAGCACGTTGCTGCACTGAGCAGTGCCCAAGACGATGCTCTGACTTCAGCAACTGAGGTAGCAGATCCCCCTACACGACCCGTAACAGAGCAGCACACACACCGCACACCAGCAGCAGTGCTGGTGAGGGAAGCCTGCCTCACAGCAGACACTGCACCGCATAGGGTATTAAGTGCCACTCCCTGCAAGCCTTCATACATCTGCCTTCACTGCTCCCTCAGCAGGAGATGGTAAAAAAGGCTGACTTGACTTTATTAGGCAGTTACTACGGCCTTGACAAAAAACATTTCAACAGTTGCCTGCTATGCACACAGGTTAACATGTGTCTCGTGCATTATGGAACCAGTATCCCACCCAGTGTAAATATCAAAGTTCAACATGCCCTGAATTAAGTTCTGTAATGACTTCTAAAGACGACATTACATTCCATAATGTCAATACCATACAGCAGGCCGTGGTTACAATTTGTTAGGTCAGTAATTCAGTTTACCCTACTAAAGTTGGCACTGGCTTCCTCAAGAGCACGAAAATAAATGTTTTAAAAGTTTGCAACAGCATATTTAGAGTCATCTATAATTAGCTCTGCAGCACCATAGAAATACATTACAGAAATTACATATATAATCAGACTGCAATCTTCGTTTGTAATTTCACACTTATTCTCCAAGGATCGGCACAAACAATTGCAACTACTCCTCTGCAGATGATCGTCTTAATACACTGCATCACCCGCTCTGTCAGTGAGGTATGCTTTGTTCTCTCTCAACTGCAGCACGAGTCTGAGCAGAGACTGAATGCAGGCTTCTCTCTGAGGAATAACGGGACTGCTTCCCAACAGAGAGTTGTAGGATCTGCCCTCTCAGCTCAGCCCCAGGAGCCACACTCAGAGCTTTGGGCTGCATTTGTCACCAAAGAAGGCTGGCTGCTGGGCTATACAGACACAAAGAGGGAAGAATCACCCACATGAGGTAGGGCAGAATTTGTCAGAGGAGAGCTCAGGAACCTACAGAGGGACTGTTCTTACAGCTTATGAGCGCTGGAGGCAATCTTCTGGCAACCTACAAACCCAGTTCAACAACAGTCAGTAAAAACAAAGCAGTGGTTTTCAGCCAAAGGATGAACAGCTTGGATATCTATATTACACTCTTAACATTTCTGTGTTAGGACTTGTACTGCATGAAAAAGTGCTGGCTGAGACCTGCCATGGTTGCATGCTTTCAGAAACGTGTCGATACCTTTGGGATCAAGATGAGCTCCAGCAATAGAAATATGGGGGGGAAAAAAAAAAAAGTATAGCTGACAAATAACGATGCACGGCAGCTCGAATTATACTGAACACTGCTGGATTCCTTTTTTTTTCTTTTCTTTAATCTATATGCCAGGAATAAGACTTGAGGCAAGATTTCTTTATTGCAGGTTTTGGCAGACCCAGTCAATGTCTGTTATTTATGACTGTGGGTTTTTTTGTTTGTTTGCTTCTACTGCAATGTCTCAGTCTAATTGTCAAGCCCAGGTAGGACTTTACAACATAATTACTTAACGCTCATTTACTAAGTGATGCAGATGCAAGATACAGGAGAAAAATACTAGCCAGTATGAATTTCCATTTCTAACAGCACTGCTGCAGCACAGCTCCATAAACAGAATTCACACAGCAGGCTAGCATCGAAAAACTCCTATGTAGCTCAAAATTCTTTGTTCATGTTTCCTTCAGTAACTCAACATCCCATGTTTTCTACTTCTACAATGAAGCTAATCAGCGGCGACAGACAGTCACCTGGACCCACACTTGAGAAATCCCTCCTGTATCATGAAGCACAGAACTGACAGCACACTTCTTGCTCAGAAAAAAACCATCAGAGACCTGCGTGCCTACAGTCTAAGTAGAGATGTCGCAAACAACCTCTGAGATCTCAGGAGCAGAGAAAACCTCCTCTTTTCTCTATGCAGGTGCTAGGGGGGAAGCCCATCTTTGTCACCTTCACTACCTGTAATAAGCTGCCATAATCGAGTACACGAGAAAGCCATATCATCGCCCCAGGCCCTAAACTTCCCCTCAGGTTAGCCAAGGGCATGTTGGACAAGTTGTAGCTTATTGCCCAGCTACACCTCTGCTTCCGTCTTCTGCTCCTGGGACAGCCAAAGCATTTTGTACAGAAAGGTAAAGAGGAGGAGAGAGTAAGCCAAAGCAGTTTCCCTATCCAACATGTGACACAAAACTATGTCCAACTGCCCACACTTTCAGGGCCCTCTGCAAGTAACCACATCTCAACACATCTCTCTTGCTTTCAATCATGCCATGCTCCTTTTTGCAGGCATCTTCTAGCTAGTGATAACAGCAAACTTCAGGCTGGAATTTGCAAGTGCACTAAGTGTGGGAGTTGCACAGCTCCCACTGGAATAAACTGTATAAGCACTGGTAGTGCTAATGGAGGAAGACAGCCAAAAATAATTCCTCTGTGAAATGAGCTTGTATGACTTACGTATCCTGCTATGACTCTTGAAGGACAGAGGAACTTTGGCAAAGCTGCACTTTGAACATCCATCTCCAAGCCAGCGCAGCAATGAAAGTACTGCGAATGAATGGTGGCAGACCAAAAAGAGCTTCAGAAACGTCATTTCACTTCTCACTAACTGCACTACAAACACGCACGTTCTGTTCTGAGCTGCACCCCTAACCAAAAGAACACAGAATAATTTTTACACTGTTTTAATACCTTTCTTTGTGCATCCTTTCTGAAGGGCCAGGCACTGCTCAGTTTTCACATTCCTTGAATGAAACGTTGCAGGGACGCACACCATCACACAAACAATTCTAGGGCTGCTACACAACCAAGAGCACCAGCAGAGTTCAGTGCCACACGCAGTATTTCTGCAGCAATACAAGAATCAAAACCAGGGAAAACTGTGGCAGACATGGGAACAGGCTAACTAGCACAGTACTAAACAGAGATTGCCAGATAAATCCAGTGTTTCTCGCTGCCTGACTTCAACAGGTGACACAAAAAAATGTACATGACCTCATCTCAGCATGCCACTGACAACACAACTGAGATGCTATTCCAGCCCCAGCAGAAGCAGGCCAGTGTGCTGCTCAGTCAGGCTGTATGACTGCTCCAGGCAGCCAGGACAGCTCACAGCCACCTCAGGAAGATGCTGCCCCATGCCCCAGGTTGCCAGTTACACCACACAGCCAGGATGACAGCAGCCAGTAGTCACTGCCCTACTTCTGCAGGTGAGGTAGCCTACTGGACTCAAGCCCACTCTAGCAGGGAATAAAAATTCACACTATCTGGAGAGGAGCACTTGAGCTGGGCCTCTTTGGGCTGCTGAATAGACAGGTCCCATCTGTGACTCAGTGCTGTTGGCAATAGGTTTAAGTGAGGCTGAAACCAATGGCAGCCTTCCGACCTTCCGATGTGTCCCACCAAGCCAGGTTCCCGGGTGGCACACTCAGCTCCCATAGAGCTGCAGAGGGGTTGGGCTGGCATTCAGTGCTGGCCAGCACTGCCATGCTTGCACAGCCCTTGCCCACAGGTGCTCAAGCCAAGGGCTATCTGCCTCACGCTCACTGAACACTGCAGTTCCTTCTCATAAAACTGCAGAATTTTTTGCTCATAAAGCAGAGGGTTTGGTGAAGTTAAAAATAGATGCTGTTTCTAAGGAATTCTGTTACCACACCCATTCTCAGTTTCATATCCACTTGCTGAGGGCTGGGTCGTGGTCCCACATGGATTGCTAATCCCTTGGTTTAATTTTCGCACTCTGTAATTAAGACGTCTCTGGATATGGCTTAAGAAAAAAAAAGAAAAAAGTAGTAGTAAAATACTTGTAGCTTGTTGCAGATAGGAAATGCTGAGGGCCAAGAAGGCTTCATTCCCACCCAGCACTCACTGAAGGCAGGAGCTGGCCATCCACCTGCACAGCACTCACCTGATTCATCTCCCTCCCCATCCCTCCAACAGATTTCTTTGTTAGCATTCCCCCCCAGGTTTGTCAGCAAAGCCACTGCTTGTCTGTTACAAGCTTGGCACGTATGTACAAATGGCTGGCGTGATGAAGTAAAAGTCCCTTTCACAACAAACCAAACAGCCAGAGGAAACTCACACGCACACTCAAGCTGATGGTGGAGGAAGCACAAGGAGCTGACCTTTCACCCTGAGCTGCTCATCACTGCTCTGCACCACCCCCCCCTTCCCAGCACCAGCTGGTACATTCAGCTGCTGCTGGGTTCAGAGGTGGTTGTGCACTTCTTGATGGCTTCTAAGCAGGACAGGATTAAGCAAAGGCAAGATCTGCCTGAAAGCCGTCATCCAGAGATTGGCAAGAGAAGGGTAGATGTGGCACTGTGGGATGTGGGTTTAGTGGGTGTGGTGGTGAAAAGTTGGCAGCTGGACTTGATGACCTTAGTGCTCTTTTCCAGCCTTAATGACTGTATGATTCTATCTGAGTACAGGGGAAGGCACCAGCCTCTGGCCAACCTTCCTGATGCTAGGTGAAAGGCATCAGCCCCAGGCAGCAGCCAAGCAGAAGTTTCTTAATCTGCAAGAACAGCAGTGACAAGAGGATCAAGTCCCAGGTAGACTCCCACATTTTTGAATTTCCAGAGCTGTGCACCCAACATATTTGCCCACTTAACTGATACCTCATTAAACAGAAAGCTAGAAGTCACTACTGTAACAAACTGCCACAGATGCCTTTCCCCAGCACGTTGCCCACACTTTGTAAGATGCTGAGAGTGGATCATCAGACAAGAAGAATGTTTCATTTCTTTCTCCTGCTTCATGTGTTTATTAAAAACTGCTCTAAAATCAGCAGTAGGATTAAGGTGCCCACTCTCTTTTAAGCAACAAAAGCTGCAGTAAGGTAATAGTAAACAGAAATTTAATGCTAAGCATGTATTTCATGTATTTCCAGTCTTTAATCCTAACTACTCCACCGTTCTGTACGTGGGTAAGCTTCAGAAATCCTCAAAAGGTTATACAGGAAATTAAGAACCAGACATTTGTTGAAAGTTACAGACTGGCACTCCTTGAAGCACAATAGCTGTGCTGATTACACGTGGGCACTCACAGCATCACATCTTGCAATCTGGAACTCCTGCTTCCACTCATCTGCCATTCCCCTTCTGTGGTTTCATCTCCTTCTACGTTCCCATTCCTGGGATATACAGGATAAGTAGCCAGGCTCACTAGTGGCTGTGTTCCCAGTGACAGGTGCCTGAATTCGAGTGCCAGACCTCAACAAACAGATCTTGCAACATCTGCTCTGTCTCTGTTGACTGAGCAGTAGCACTGTTGTTGGGTGGTGGTTTTGTTATCTTTAAAGGAGACCCTTAAGCAGCTGTAGAGTTTCCATTTGTATGGTAATGCTTTGAGATTTGATTTCATTTTAAAGCTGTTTGAGTGTCCAAACAGATTTGCTGGCAAGGGCTCGTGTCATTGGATACCCCACAATAATGCTCTCCGCCAGCAATTTTAAGTGCACAGACCTAGTGCTGGGTTTGCGTGTGCAAGGCTAGAGTTCCACAAATGACCCTTTACATAAGTAAAGTCTCCTCTCCTCACACAAACACACTGTACTGCTACTGTAGGCTCAGGAAGCTCACTGTGACCAAATTAAAATGCTCAGGCTCATCAGGCTGCTCAGAGAAACTGTGGATGCCCCATCCCTGGAGGCATTCAAGCCTAGATTGGATGGGGCCCTGAGTAGCCTGATCTAGTGGGTAGCAGCTCTGCCCATGGCACGGGGTTGGGACTGGGTGGGCTTTGAGGGTTTCAGTTCCACAACATCTTGATTTCAGATTTTACCATGCTGACTGGTATCAGGCCAAGTGCAGACTTCCCTGGGAAGGAAAGCATTGCTTCTATAGTTTCTACACAGTTTTGGGTGCTCTTCCTTCTTCCTTTAAAACCAAAGAGCTTTATTTCAGAACATTGATTTGGAAATGAGACAGAAGATAGAGAGTCGATTTCTATTTTAAACTAAGGTCTTAGAGAGAGACATCCTCTTTTAATGCTGATCGAATATTTTCTATGAAAAGATAATTAACCCTATATTCTCCTTCCTACCTCTCAAAATAAGATCATTTCCTCCTTGCTACTATTTTTGCAGAGTTACTGCTTATTTTCTCACAAATCTCCTGCTGTCAGCATCTGTCTCTGTTTGTAGTACATGAAGCAAATGACAATATGTGGCTGTATTTGAATTCTGAGAGGGGACGGATTCACATTTGTCTTCTACTGAGCAGCCAAGCCAAAATAATCTGGGGGCTAATTTTAAATTTCACATAAGTATAAAAACATACATGAAAAAGTTCTTCTGTTTTGCTTGAGCTAATGGCGCATGCCATGGACTGTCAGCTTCAACTTACCCTAGCATTTCACAGCTTGTTCTTTAGCCACGTGGGAGAAGAAGAAAATATTTCTTCTTGTGGTAAAAAATAAATATAAGCTGCCCCCTCCTAGCCCTTCAAACTTGATCCTCCTTGTGTACACACAAGTCCCAGAACAAACAAAAAGCTCAGAGGAAATCAACTTAAAAATAAACAAACATGAAATTCCTGAAAATGTACCACCTTTGAAGAGAATGTTTGGCAATCACTTCAAACTAAGAAACTGGGACATGCAACCTACATCACGTCTCCTCCCTTTGCAGAAATAAATGCAGAGATTCTGTGATGATTTAAAGATCCATTAGCAAAAAAAAAAAACAAGTTTCTTTCCCTGCCCACATCCACAAAGCCCAAAGTCAGCAGATCTACGGTGTTGGTGGAATCTGCTGTCTTCATAGACATTTAATGTTTTTAATCTATTTTTAATTAGACCACAGTAATGTAAAGTTGGCACATCCCTTTTTATATTATTTAGTTTAAATTCTCACTTAAACTGTCATTTTAATTAGCTAGAATAATGTTTTAGGGTATTCACTCCTACTGCTATCACCAAATACACACCCAGGGCTCCTTCTACATGACCTTTGCAATTTATATTTGTGTCTGCTGATATCAAGAAAATCTTCAAACAAGCTTATGTATTACATGATTTTAAAACACAATGCATTACAGCTTCTCTGTTATTTCCCTTGTTCGTAATTATTTAGAAGTTTTCTTCTCAACTACAGTGGGAAGAAAATTCCTTGATGAACACAAATAAATCTGACTGCTGCAGAAACTGGGCCTCGAAATTAAAAACCAATCATGAAGAGGCTTAGGTCTGTAACCACAGCTTCACTGAACTTACAAACATCTAAAGTAAAATAACAGCACCTCTGACATCAATGGGAATTTCACCGCTGATTCCAGGGACCAGGTTTTTCATATTGCCCATTCAAATTCAGTTTCCTTTCTCTTAGCTGATTGTGCCTTGGCATCTTGCCCCCCTGTTATAATTCACAATTTTTTAAATGAGTTCACAAGGTTAAAAAAGTGCAAGGAAATGACATTTCCTACAGCTAAACAAAAACCACAATGAAATACTACAGTAGCTTTCCCAAAAGCACACACTGGTCACCCTTCTGATAAGCACATGTTAAAAATAAAATTCAAGAGGCGATTTGTTTGCCTTTTACCCCAACACAGGGCAGCACAGCCCCCTGTCGGGGCGACACTGTGAGCCACAGACATGCAGTCATGCCAGCATATCCCCATCTGAACCTGTGGCCAAGCCAATAGCTTAAACTCAAGAAGCAAACAACAAAAAAAGAATGAAATTACTCCTCCCCCTGCCCCCCACATACCCATTCAGTAAGGAAATTATTTTGTAAGAGGAAAGCAGGTGTGATGTAAAAAAATTCAGGCAGTATAATGATACTCTTCAAAACACGAGGTGCATTTGCCTGCTCTGCAAGATAATCATCATCATAGTACGCCTCGGAAGAAATCTGGAGTCATATTTTGCTGTCTGTTTTGCAAACAGAGTTAATGAGAGTCATGTGGATAATGTTTTTCATTAAATTGAGGATATGAGCCTGAATCAACTCCACTGAAATCAATGGGAGTCTTTCCATTCATCTTAATGAGGCTGAATCTACTTTTATAACGATAGAATGCAAAAGCCTTCATTCACTCTGCCTTGCAGAAGATATCCATCATTTTCTGAATAGTCTAAGGATTATTTTGCCACATCAAAAAAGAGCAAAATAAGGTCAAGAGAAAAGAATGTACATCCATGAGGGGAAAGGAGAATGAAGTATGGGGTTGCTTATGTCAGTAGGAAATACATATTTACTATCTTTGCTCTACTTTTTTTTTCAGCATTATCTTCTTATTAACTGTATGAAGTATTTTGAAACATGATCCGAAAAACCTCAGCATGCACTGACAAAGTAAAGTGCTTATGGAGGATGCATGCAAGGAATTTGAGTGTAGCGCATTCTTCCACTTTGATAAAGCAATGTTCACGTTGCAGATCTAAATAAAATACAGTATTAAAACTATTTTTTAAAAAAGCAAAGTCCCTCTTATTTTCTGAACAGAAACACCCTGATTGGTTTCAAGTATACATTTGGAAAGACAAAAACACACAGACAAGTGCTTAAAACAATGCATCTTAACACACACATGAACTGTTTTCATGGAAGACAACAACGGTGTGTGGATTCTGATGCCCACAAAGGACTCCTGTGTTCAATTGCCACCCTGCCAGGGCAGCAAGTGGCAGCACCTCTACAAATAAGCATTTTGGAATTTCTTTTACAGCTTTTTTTGTTTTTACACTCAATAACTGCAAGTACGTTTACATACCAAGTAACTGCCCAGTAACAGGCAGGAGAGGAAAGGTGCCTCAGACCAAAAGCAAAAGCTGCAAGGATGGATAGCATTCTTACTGGTACCACAGCAGAGCCTGGAAATCTATGTGGCACTCAGTGCTGTTTTTGGCTAGTTCCAACACAAGCTGCAGGTCAGCCCCTACACTTAAGAACACAAATTATGTAGATGCTAATTTAATTGCAACCAATTGCATATAAATGAGAACACTTAACTATTGACTTTTGTTATTAAAATGGCAGTTCAACCACTGCTGATAAATAAATCTTTTCATCAACTTTTAGCAACTTCCTCCTTCCCCAGTTTTTCCTCACTCTCAGTAAATACATCTGTATTACTTTTATTTCTTCTGTATTATTTTATTCCTTCCTCTGCATGCATTAAGTCAGTCACCTTCCCAGTCCTATGAAGCTCTGTGCTTCAAAAGGAGAAAAACTTTTTGGGCATCTTGTGTTGTAGTTAATGAGGGTTCGTGTCAAATGTTCATTCCAAGAAGCTATTCTAATTCCTTGCCCATTTCCTGTTGCATTTGGGGATGCAATTTGTCTTGGTCAAGTGCTTTGTCAACTTTTCACAGTTCTAATTACTAATTACCTTATTAGCTGCTTCAGTGCTCCGTAAAACCTTTTTGTTTTTTTTTATGCTTTCTTTCAGGGTCCTATTGCTGATCACAGGGAGTACTTTTTTACCTTTTTTTTTCTTCCTGTATGTGAAAATCAGTGTGGAGAAGGCAAGTGAACTCGCTGGGTGAACTTCCCATCTCTCGCCCAGCCTAAGCCTGAAGGCACGTGCTAATTAGGCATATGCCAGGCAGATCACATCCGATGCCACGTGCTTTGCTCTCTCCAACTGACTGCCTTTTATCAGCACCCTCAGTCACCCTCTACTTCATTTCTTTTTTCAGGTCTCCGTGTGCCTGTCACTTCACAAGGAATTATTTTAATAAGGAGTATCTGGAGACAGACAGGATGGAATTAGGTCTAAAAAAAGAAGGAAACCTAGTACAGAAAATCAAACTGGAGAGATAGCAGCATCAGACTGCCAGTTCCTGGGCTTCCATGGCTAAAAATAAGCTAATGCACACTATCAGAAGTATGAAATGGCTATCTGGGAGGCAAAATATTGATTGTTCACCGAAGAGACAACTTCTAATTACAGTTTAACTCCATTAAAGAGACTTGCTTCCAAGTGCATCTTCAGAGCTGTACCCAATAAGGCATTCAAATGTTCCACACTTGGCATTCAAATGTATTGCAGACAAGTCCACATCTTACAACAGTGCATTCTGAGCAGCAGTGAGCCCTTTTACTACTGCCTGTTATTCAGTGCATCTCCAGCTGATTTACTTAGCCTTCAGTTTATAAAGCATAGCAAAAACAGGCATGTTGGCAAGAAAACAGAGCTTCAACTACTCTATCAGAGACAACTACATTCGCTAATGCAAGTCAATAATTTTATCTCCTGAGAAAGAACAAAAGGAATCAAATGCAAAAGACTAAAGCCAGAATTTGATTTAGCACATCTTTCAAGAATAATAACCCAGCTTGATGGCTACTTACCACATCAAAGTTACACCATCAGCTGTTAGTATAACCACCTTTTTGCTCCTTGTTGACCACAAAGCACAAGCGAACACAATGAACCCGGGTCTTTGCATTACCAGTGGCACATAAGCACTTCAAAATATTTCTAAGAATCTCCAGACAAAAACTCAGTAATGAAAAAAATGTCTCGGAACATCATCTATATTAAGAATATTTCGATGTTTTCCATGACCATCACAGCATATCTTCACTGTGACAGATGCCCATAAGCCTGCTCAAACAAATATCAGTATTCCATTAAGCAAACCTGACTGGCTATGTTTTCAAAACACCTCAGGATTCACTTGACGATTTTCGAGAGGTCTTCCTCACTGCACCAACTGAGGTCTTCTGAAAATGGTGACATTAATTTTGTTTTTGGTATTATCTATTAATGGCTGAAACCTGCAATACAAGGGTGAGTAAAGCTGAAAATCCAGACCTGCTTTGGGCTGCCAGAAATTCTTCGAGATTTTTCTGAAACGAAACTAATACTAGAAGGCTCATCAAGCTGAAGGAAAGGAGAAGTAATCTTTTCCTCTCATTCTGCTTGCTTCCAGCCAGCAACCCATAACATCCCATTCCCATGATTTGTTATTTCTACAGGTTAATTGCACCCATTCTTTCTTTCTTTTGCTGACCTTTTTGTCTGTTTTCTTTGGCATTATTTTGGCCATCTGAACAGCTGATTTCCTTCCTTTAATCACACTGCACTTCCCCATACAATCCCAAAACACGCAGCTCCAAAAAGGAAGGTGGGTTAGAGGCAGAAGATTTGTTCTGCATTTCTTCAGCTTATTCAGTTTTTGCCTTTAATTGGCTCTCTTCTGCTCCAGAAAACAACATTGCTGTGGGGGTCCTGTGTGATCAGTTCTCTGTTGATGAGAATATGTTTCTTGCTGGATCAGACAAGATCAAAAAAAATAATAATAAAGGGAAAAGGTTGAGAAAAACAGTTTTTGATCTTTGGATTAATTAAACTTCATTAGTCCTCTAGAAAGGGAACCAAACAACAGCTCAACAAACCTCTTCAAATAAATTACAATGTGAAACAGCCATCAACACAAAAAGGCAGCTGTATCAGCATGATGGTAGGGCTTAATGCAAGCCAGTTATGCCCCCAAAGGATGGCTGCTGGAACAGAAACAAGTCAAACCTGGAATAAATTAGATAAATTGAATAAATTTATCCCACCTATGGCCAGCACTTACCAAAGCATTCAACACTCACCCTTGGGTCCAAAATTTCAAAGGGGATCTTTTAGTTCCCAGTTAGGCAAAAAATGAAATAGCCAGTTTCTGAAGGAACTCAACATCTTGTAGTGAACTAGTCTAACATCTAGATAGAAGAATCTGGTGTTATTCTGTACCTCTTCCTCATTCCTCTATTTCATCTTCCAGGTGCATTTAAACCACTTGGCTAAAATTTTATTTTCTGCCAATCTCTTCACAGCTGTGAAGAAGCTTCTAGTCTCACATCCTTACTCATTATTCTCTGAATTACTAGCAATGCTCTCTCCTTTGCCAGTTCACACGTGTTTTGAATTAGGAAGAGATCCAAGGCTAGCAGCACACACTTACCTCCCATTTTATTTCCTCGTTAATGGAACACAGCCGCTGGTGCCCAGGTAGCTAAATCCTTCCATTATCTCACTGACCTTTCTGCATATTTTAAGAGGTTATTTTGTGGGTTGTGCAAATAACACAGCAGTTTGTGGAGAATTGTGTTGTCTTTCCCACATCTTCACCTCTCCCAAAATACAGTTCCTCATGGTCATATCATAATTGACAGAGGTAACAGACCATTCCCAGCCTAGTCCTATTTAATAAAGGCTGCAGGAATAAACATTGAAATAAGCATTTTTGACACATTACACTGGAGCAGCCTGTGAATTACTCTCCACTAGAAAAGATCTAGCATAAAGAAGGAATGGAGAAACAACTGCACTAGAGAATAAAATAAAGACAAGGGGGGGGGGGAAAAAAAAGCAGAATGCCCATACGTTGTGTCAGGTTCTGCAAGTGACCTTGCTATCCTCTTAGGAAGCCTAAGAAAGACTGGCTCAGGTACGAATAGAGATTTGCGTCCTTTGCCTTTCCCTAACAGCAACAACTGAAGGCTGGAAGCACTGAGTACCACCGCGAAGCCCGGCAAGGAGGTTACTGGGCTGGCAAGCCACAGCAGCTAGCCTCTGTGGGTGGGACAACTGCATGAAACCTACCCCAAGGATGAATTTTGATGGCCTCTCCTTCTACAGCAATTGCTGAACAGGAAGTGGGCACTGTAGTGCCCACCTTTCTGGAGACAAAGCCTTCTGCAGCACTCGCATCTTTAACTCCTGATGAGCTCATATGAAAAACAACACTGGATTAAGATTCAGGAATACAGCGTGCGTTCGCTGCTTTTGCTAAATCCATCTTGTGGGACCTCCAAAAAATTATTAACCTATACAGTACTTCAGTCTCCCCTTTACAGGATGAAAATATTTTCTTCAGTTCCAGGCTTTGCTTTATCATTTAGAAGTTTTTCCAGAATAAGAACTACATTCTATTATTATCCTATTATTTTGGATATATATATATTTTTTTTTTAATCTACAAATGAAATAAACATAATGTGAAATTTGAAAACTATACCAAATCTGAATAACTCAATACTTTGCAAGGACAAAGCTTTAAGCAACAGATTTCACTTTTGTGCCGGAATGGAAATTCACTCAGTTCAGAATGCCATACATGCCAATAGCATCTCTTCCATTTCTATGCATTTTTTATTTATTTATTTTAGTTCTGCAGTATTAAGTAATGCTCCCATTAAAGATTTATCACAACCTGTCCCTCTGCATCTGGTGGCTATGTACTGAAGCAAGGGAAGCACAGCAAAAAAAAAAAGTAGCTACTATAATGCCAGCCTTGTTTCCTGTGATTTCCAAAATACCTTCTGACACCAGTCTTGCTATGTAACAGAATATAGAGCTTCTTCTATTTAAAACTCTTAATGATCCATTAAATTAGTACATGGAACAAGGAAGAGAAGCATTGGGAAAACTGAAAACTCAAATGATATTTTAGTACGTTTCCAAAAAGTTATTCTGCTACAGTAGACACATTTGATGCATAAATATCTTTCTGGATTAAGGGATGCATTTTTTTTTCCTTCTGATCACCACAAAATTTATATCAGATGTTAAATAGTAGTTTTCTGCTAGAAAGTACATGTTTTTTGTTCATAATCTTTACATAGAGCTGATTAAGCTTCACCCCCAAATTCCATTTAGTGCTGCATACTCACAAAATGCCACAATTATACTTTGTTACAGATCAAAGGGATTGCAGGACACATAATCAGATCAAAAATGGAGAGTACAGCTTGCACAGTAGAATCCTGATACAGTAAACCTTCCCATTCAAATATAAGTTGTGCCATGGGAAATGGAGGTATGTTTCTGTCCAGCTTGCATTTGTAGAGGGTAAAAAAAAAAACAGACAACAGCTTCCATTTGTATTCAGGACAAGGAGACAGCAGCAGGATACAGGGACTCACATTCTCACAGCGCCTGGAAAACGAGGGGCTTTCTGCATTATCATAAGACTCAAATCATCAGTAGCAGAAGGATCCAGCTATTCCCAACAGTGACTCCAGGGTGTACTGCTCTGTTTTACAGCTATGCTATATAACTTATCACTGAACAACAACAACAAAAATAACATCCCTGAATATACATACATTTCGAGAGTATTTAAGGGTCTCTGGAAAGTCCTGCATGAGTAGCAAACCTGATCAGGGCAGTTAGGAACCAGTGTAAACCTCCTAAGCACCAGCCCAGCTTCCACTCACGGGAGCGCTCTCCCCAAAAAGAAAGATGAAACATTCCAAACGAGCTTTAAGACTTATCAGAGGAAACCCTTGGCTACATGAAAAGAAGGCACAAAGATGGCACTTACTGGTTTGGAGATTCCAGCCCACTGACTTCCATTTTATTTTGGTTTTCCCTGTGTTTAAGCATGGCATCCCACACTTCTTGAATACACATTTAAACACTGTTGAATCACTGGATACTCACTGAATGCATTCTTGTTAAGCAGAATTTATGGCTCTGACCTGATTAGGCAACAACCATTGGCATTGATAATCATTAGGCAAAGATGATTCCCTGGGAGATGTCCCAGTAAAAGTGGCTGTCTCAATTAAGCACACTGCAATTATATCTATAAGGGTGATCTCACAATGAGAACAAAGCATTTCAAATGGCTTTTAATGTTTTCTTAATTCAAAATTAGAGAATTACTGCCAAATTTTTACTAATAATCCCTTTTTTTTTTGGCAACTGCAAACTCATACTTCAACACTAGAGACTCCCCCATCAGTCCACACAATGTTCTCTGGCAGCAGTTCTCCACGGCATTGCCCTGAGAGGCACAGGTTGCACTGGAGATTTGGGCACCCAGAGTCAGCCCCAGTAAAGCCTCTAATGCCCAGCTGCTGACCAACGGGGAAGAAAACAGCAGCAGGATATACAGAGAGAGTTGCTGCTACTCAATATGGTAGTGGAATTAAAAGAGAACGAGTAAAAGGGGCTGGGAAAAACAGGAAGGGAAGCTTAAGTCTTACCAAAATTAGTCATGTTTTGTTGTTATCCCCACTTTCTCCGGAGCTGTTAGGAGGTGCCAGGCAAACCACTTCAGGCATGTCTTTGTACTTATTACCAGTTTTCAGAAGCAGCTCCCAAGCCCCTTCTACACATAAAACTCTTTCATGACCTTGGGGAGCTGGCTGGGTAGCCAGATGAGCACATGCCAAGAATTCATTTCTCTGCAGGGAGAACCCAGCCAGCCCTCCCTACAGTAGAGACGTACATCAGTCCTCCTGAGTGCTGCTGACCTCCAATGCCAAGCCAGTCTCCCTGGCATTTAGGAAAACAGGGCATTTATCCATTGCTCTAGGGAAAGAACCATATGGCAGCTCAGCTTCCTACATAGAGAACCTCAAGGGACACAGGCATTAAAACACATGTTTTCAGCACATCTGAGTCACACAGTCTGGATGCCAAATGTTTCAAAACTTGCAGTAAGGTATGGGTATACAACCGTTTGGTTTGCTTCATCCATACTGAGTGAAGAATTGTCGTGGACCACATATGCATAAGTTACTCCAAAAGTGACACCTCCTATTTATTTCCATGGAAACTACAGCAGATACAAAGAGCACAGTAACTTTTTGATAGAGCAAATTCTCAGCTACGAAACATTCTTTTTCAACAAAGTTGTCACGATTAGCTGTGCATTTTCACCAGTGATGAACAAGAGCCTGTATGCCGTGCATGTAAAAATCTGCACCACTGTTGCTGCAGCCACTGCTAAAAATGCACCACTCACCACTCACATCTGCTGTTCAGTCTCCATCAATACTCACCAAGCACCAATGAACGTGAGTGCCATTTTTACTGCATGGAAAAATTCAGTGACACACCTTTACTTCACACGCACTTCTACATCAGAATCCATTGTGTCAGGCTGCCCCTGCACTGCCATCTGTCACACAGCAATATCCAATGGGATATCGGTGGGAAGGTTCAACCTCTACTGCCACCCCACCAACATCCACCTCTGGCAACAAGATAAGACAGAAGGTATTACTTTCTTAGCAGCCCTCAAAATACAGAATATTGTTAATGTCTAAAAAAAAAGATAAAAAATAATTAAAAAAATAGTTCTTAAAACAATAAAAAAAGATGAACAAAACCATAAAACTAGTGGAACATATGATCTTTTTTGTGACACCAACACATTAGTTATGTTCAGTGGCAGTGGTTGCAGTTCTTAGTGAGCAGTAAGTTGTTCATTAGAGATTTATGATGAAATTTTACTCTTCTTGTGCTTCATCCTTGAAAACAGTTGACCACAAACGTACTGCCGAAAAGTGATGACATGATTAAGGTGTGGTTATGAAGCAAGAGATACTTCTCTCTAGTAGGAGAGATCTTATAAAAGTTCAGTGAAGGAACAAGCAGATTTTTGAGTTGAATATCTGATTGCAACTCTATACACTGCATTTCAGGATTTGCAGGTAATATATTCACAGTAATTGAAAATGGTGCTGGAAACATAAATTGATGTGGTTGTTTTGGGGGTTTTTTGTTTTGGTTTGGTTTTTTTTTTTGCAATCTCAAAACCCATTCTCAAACTCCGTTATCAAAACAGAAAGCACAGCTTCACAGTTCAGAGCACTGTGCTTAGCCAGTGTGTCAAAATGCATGCAATTATTTGCCATCACTGGAGTCAGCACTGCCCTCCCTGTGTTCTGGGTTGAGCCGACACAGCGATAGCAGTGCACAGAGGGTTTGGTTGTTGCTGAGCAATGTGCGTGTGCCTGGGGCTGGGAAGAGCTGCTGCCTGCACTGCCAGCTGTGTCAGCCTGCAGGTTGGACATGCCTGCAGTAAGGTATGTTTTCAAGCTTGCACAAATGGCTATCAGTGATGCATTCTTCATTCTTATCATGCGCAGTAGAGCTGGATTTGCTACAAAGCCAGTACTTCTAGACAGAACCAAGATCAAGGGAACTGTGCTTGTTATATAAAAACGCTGCCTAATTTCAGGGAGAAAATATGAAACAACCACACACCTACCTAAACATCTCCAACTCAGGGGATATGTTCTGCCTCCTTTCTCTATGCCCTACTTTCTTAATATGCAGTCAAGCTAACAACATCTCCCACCTGACAGTGGGATAGAGACAGTCCTTTCTGGTGGCTCACTTCAACTCCACAATGAGGCACCTCCGTCTACAAGGCAGCTACCATCACCATCTTCCCAGCAAAACTTGAATGCAGCATCACACACAATGGATAGACACAGATCCAAGCTGGACACTGAACAATGAGATGAAACGAAGTCTGATAAACTTTGTCCATTTGATGAACACCACCTATTTGTTGTAGTGAATAAAGCAGAAGCCAGAGAAAATCTGATACAGAATCAAAAAATTAAAGACTGAGATATAATGTACATGCACAAGAAGTCAATGGGTAGGTTCTCAAGGTAACCATTTCTGGCATTTTCAACTTTTAAATTATTGACTGAACAATCTTACATCATTTGAGATATCTTATTTTTTGGTTTTGTATTACTTTAGAATATAAGTGAAGGGTTTTGTGTGCAAATTCACAAATAGTGAGGTAGTCATCCTTCTTCAAAGGAAAGATCTGGGACACATTTAGAAGATGCAAAGCATCCCTGACAAATGTCCCTCTCCATTTGGGAAGACTGAATCCACTCCTGTCTGCTGTGTGTGCCCACTAGCATAGCAGCTGTTCTCAACAAGCAACAAAATGGGCATTCATAGGATGGTGCCCTAAGGCAGACTGCTGAAACAAATTTAGGATTCTGAATTAATATAATAAACAAACACACACCAAACATTTAAAATAGGAGTTAAAATCTACTGTATCATCAAGATACTTGGAAATATTAACCTAAACTTAGAGCTTAATTCCATACTACAAAAATGCTTAAAAAAAAGGTAAAGGTTGTGCAAGAAAAAGCTACCTTTATGCTTTTTTGTTTTGTTGGTGTTTGGGTTGTTTGTTGTTGCTATTGTGTTGTTTTGGGGTTTTTTTGTTGTTGTTGTTTTGGTTTTTTTTTTTTTTTTAAGAGATACCACAGTAAGTCGTCTGTCACTGGCAAATGAAGTTACAATTTATCCTTAATTCCCAGCAAGCTTCATTTCACCAATTGCCCTGGCACCTCTTTCTCACAGGTGAACCATGAGCCTAACATAAACATGCTGGGCACACACCACAGTGCTACTTCCATATGCAAACCAGTGCCATGGAAACAGAAATGCCAGGGTGGCCGTGAGGGCAATCGGCAGCCACCAGATGAGCCATGAATCAAGGGCTGAAGAAAACAGCTGTCAGCAGGATGGTTAAGACAGATTGCATTTCACGGGGCAGCTTGCATTAATACTGCACTATAGTAATTTAGAAAAAAAAAAATAGGGACAGAAATTTGTTGCTTCATCATCAGCTATCAAGTTATCGCTTGGCTGGCCAAATAACAAAAGGTCAGTGGTGTGACTTGCAAGTACAAAATATTCAGCCTTACTTCTTACTCTCAGTCTTAATGCCTATTTCCACTTCTTTTCTAGAGCTTGTCAATTTGTACTTTTCCATATAATGCCATCTTAATGGCTGCTTTCACAGAATCACAAAATGTCAGGGATTGGAACAGACCTTGAAAGATCACCTAGTCCAATCCCCACTTGCTGAAGCAGGAACACACTTCTGCTTCCTATAGAAAGAAAAGCAAGCAGCCTATGTGTGTTGTCCTACCGCATGCACTTCCTAACTGGGGGAACTTAAAAACAAGGAAATATTTTAGCAGCAGACACACCTCATTTCAACACACAAGCTCGTAGGAATATTAGCATCCTCTAAAGCGAGTCTGTAACCTGCTCCACGTCCCCACCAGGCCTAGCAATGAGCCAGGCAGCCTCCGTCTCCAGATGCATACAGCTGCAAACATCTGCTTCTCTTCCCCTCAAGTCCTCATGAGAGTTAACCAAAGACTTTAGGGAAAGCTGTTCCTTCATTACTCAGCATCACTTCTGATCACAGCACTGAAAGAAGTTAAACATTATCGGCCCAGAGCAGGAGGGAGGTGAATATAATACAGAGAAAGCAAACCAGAAGAGGCAACATACACTAAAGAGGCTAGCAGATGTTCTCCAGTGAAGGTTGCTGTGGATGCACAACACGCTGCCTCCCACAGGCTTCTGCCCAGCTGCAGAACAGCAAGGTGCCAGCAGGGCAACCCAGGTCCTAAAGCCAGAGGCAAAGAGAAGACCTTACTGTCACATACTGACCTGCAGCCATCCTCCTGCTGGCAGCAGAAGCGTAAACCACCGCCACAAAGCTTCTTGAAGAACCTCTGTCAGAGCCTCATCAAGCAATGTGGCTTGTATTATAGAACAAGAATAAACTCCCCCAGCGCAAAGGGCTTTTATAGACGCTACATCTGTCAAGCTTGTCTCTTCCTATTTATTTCTTTGACAACATGTGATAATCTTGCAACTAGACAACTGCTAACGAACACACATGCCAAAGTTCACCATAAAACACCTCCCATAACAATCTTCCCATGATTTCACCAGTCTTACTGCAAGGTGGTATGAATTTCCGTAGGATTTAGCTATGTTTTCAAAAATACCTTCAAAAATAGATGTTGCACAAGTACTTAAAGTCCCATTGAAGACATTTACCATCTTCAAGTTCCAAAGGGGGTATATAATATCTTAGATTGCTAAAATGAGAGCTAAAGAAAATGAAGGGTTTTGTTGTTGTTTTTCTTAGGAACTATCTGAACACACAGATAGGTCTTCCCAGGGCATCTCATCTTGAACACCTTGAGAACGAGAGCCACTGAGCTGACTGGCAGAAGGAAAATTGCTTAAGCTCACGAGGCCACACTTTTGAAAAGAAAACAAGAGACTTGTGCAACCTGCAGGGACACCAAGGTCTACCTGAACCATGGCTACACTCTAAGCAGGATTGTGCAACACCAACCCTGCAGCTACACGACCCACAGCAGAGCTTACAAGTGTTCTGAATGACTTGCAGAAGAGACTCTGGGAGAAAATCCTGAAGCACACATAAGAGTTAGAAGACTTAAGAATTGAGAGCCACAGAGTTCAGGCATGTTCATAATCTAGTACCCAATAAGCACTTGTTTGTTAGACAGCCTCTATGAATGAGGTCTTCTCCTTTCACTTTAAATCAGAATCCTTCCTTTTTGAGAGAAAGAAAAGCAGTCTCCCACAAAAAAAAAAAAAACAAACAAACCAAAAATGAGTTACTCTGCCAGTTCAACAGCTTTCTTCCATAATTCTCTAATAACACACTTATTTAAACACTGCAACAGGATATTTTTCACTATTTATTTATATACTATATAGAATTTCAGTTAAATGGCTGATGGCAAAATTTCAATAATTACTCCATAGGTATGGCCATTTGAATCAATGACTTTCTGTTTTGCTCTCACTATAGACTAACAGTCTGCTGATGATCTATTCCACAAGGTTGCAAAAATTACAGCAGATATTCTCAAATATCTATACCAGATGCTCCTTTTATTTTTCCAGATTTTAGAGGAAAAAAAGTCGTTTACCTTCGCAATTTTTTATTTTCCTATTTCTGTCTTTGATGGATTTTTATTTTCAGGCCACTTCCTTTTGTTATAAAGGCTCATCTAATCAAATTTTCCATCACAGCCAGCTGGATAAGGAATTGAAACAAAGGTGACATGTATAAGAATGCTGGTAATCAAATTCCTTGTGTCATTCTAGCAAACATGCAACCCTTGCAGCGCTCACACCCTTCACTCCCCATCTGCTGCTTCATTAACTACACACATTATCCTCTGTTATCGGTGCTGCCCTTGCCTTTCTCTACATCACTGAGAGGGCAGAACACAGAGCAGCTCAGCAGAACTCCAAGCCCATCTTCACCTACTTTGGGAACGCCAGCATTTGCCACAGCTGCAGGCTGGGGACTTAAGTCTGCATTTGAACCAGCATTAGGCTACCTACAACAATGTAGATTTCACAAGAGCATATACAGCCTTCTGGCAAACTTCCAGCCCTGAAACCTTGTCCTTGAGTTCCACAAACAGCTCTAGAAAGAGCCAGAAGCAGCCTCTGCTGTTTCAATCTATAGAAGCCAGCACATTACTCAGACCCTTCAGCTTTTTCTGCGGCCATGTCCCCACCTGGAGCTAGAACTCACTTCCTGACTTGCAGGAGGTGATTCAGAGAAGCTTCAGCAAGGTTTCCTGTCTGCCTGGAACACAAGCTCTCACTGCCGTAAGGAACCAGGAGGATGTTACGTCGCTCAGCACCTGAAGGGTTCAACCCTTAAGGAAGAAATGCCAGAACATAAGGCTGTGTAGCCTTCCTCTGGATATCTTGGCTTCTGGGACTGGCCAGGATACATTGTGCATCTCTTACTGCTGTGAATGAGTAAAACTCTCAAGCTGAGGCTATAGAAACAGCAGAGATCTGTTAGACCCTGTTCCTGATAGCAGCATCCACCAAAAGACTGTCACAAACCTTAAGTGCAGGACCAGACAAAGGTATAGCTTGCACTGAAAAATACATTTCTTCAGCTTTCAAACTTCCAAAGTACAGAAGGGCAGTTACACTATACTTCCCCTGCAGCTTTCAGAATCAGTAATTCTGTTTCACAAGTCTTTATTTCATCTTTTCAAGAGACAACAAATCTCAAGGTATAAATTGGGAGCAGCTGGAGTGGGATGTTAGACTGTCAGCTTCCATTAATGACAAAGGGGCTCACCATGCACCACAGCCAAGCCAGAGCCTTTCACCTCACCTCTGTGCAACTACTGGAGAAGCTATTTGTCCAAGTTAGGGTTATTGACAGATAAACGCGAGTCAAAACCAGATGTGACTGCATTAACAGCCAGCCAATTGTTGTTACAGGACCCCTTTGCCCATAAATCACTAGATCACAGAGCTCTCTCATTCATTTATCACAATGCTGGGAGTTAAAAGTTTTGCCTCAAAATACCACACAGTGACTATGAAAAGCTGCTCAGGAAGGCAGAGGTGGGTGTCCAGCCTCCTGACCCCTCCTTCCCTTCAAAAGCTGTAGGCTGTACTGTTAAAGCAGAGCATTTGACTGTTGCGGGAAAAGAAAACCATGACACTACTCTGTGCTGTTCCATGCACCTGTAAAAGAAAATGTTAACTTAGACAAGCAACTTTCAAGCACTTCGCAAAACGAAGGATAGAGTCTATGGCCATATGGAGGCCAACGAGCAGAGAAAGACCACCAGACACCTCCTGGGTGATGGAGGCTCCCTCCTGCATCTGCATAAAACCAGCACAAATTTCCTTTCTGAGAATCAGAGAATCCTTAGAATTGGAAGGAACCTTTAAAGGTCATCTAGTCCAGCTCCTCTGCAGTGAACAGGGACATACAGCTAGATCAGGTTGCTCAGACCCTAGTCCAGCCTCCCCTTGAAGATCTGCAAGGACAGGGCATCCACCACCTCTCCAGGCAACCTTTTTCAGTGCCTCAACACCCTCACTGTAAAAGACCTCTTCCTTATAACCAACTTGAATCTACCGTCTTTAAGTTTGAAACCATTTTCCCTTATCCCATCACCGCAGAGCCTGCTGAAGAATCTGTGCCCTTTTTTCCTGTAGCTCCCCTTTAGATACTGAAATGCTGCTATGAGGTTACCTCAGAGCTTTCTCTTCTCCAGGCTGAACAGCCCCAGCTCTCTTAGACTGTCCTTGTAGGAGAGGCGTTCCATCCCCCGGATCGTTTTTATGGTCTTCCCCTGAACGCACTCCAACAGATCAATATCCCTCCTGCACATCTAAATACAGTACTCCAGGTGAGGCCTCAACAGCACAAAGTAGAGGGGCAGGATCAGCTCCCACAGCCTACTGGCCCCACTTCCTTTGATGCAGCCCAGGTTGCAGCTGGCCCTCTGGGCTGCAAGGTCACATTGCTGGCTCATGTCCACCTTGCCATACACCAGTAGTTCCAACTCCCTTTGAGCAGGGCTGTGTTGAATCCTTCCGTCTCCTAGCTTATATTCGTAGTGGATGTTGCCTTGACCCAGGTGGAAGACCTTGCATTTGGATTCAGCAGCTACCTTATACTCTTCTCATGGTCCCTGTCCCTGTTTTCTCTGCCTGTGCATTTTCTTCTTGCTCTTCTGTTTGACCAGCAGGTCCTGGTCTTCCTTTCCTGGTTTGCTACACCTGGGAATGAAGAGTTCTTGTGCTCTGAGGAAATCTTCCTTAAAGATCTGCCAGCTCTGCTTTGCACCCTTGCCCATGAAGACAATTTCCTAGGGTGTTTCGCTGACTAACTACTTAAGGGCTGAAAGTCAGCTTTCCTAAAATTTAGCATCCCTCCAAAAATGAAAACCACCTAGATTAAAATAAAAGGGGGTGCTCAATGAATGCCAAACAAAGCAAGCCTAAGGGCCCCTATGTTGCTACCATGTTTCTCCCAGGTTTTTGGGCAAAAAATGAAGCACAAGAGTGCCTGCTGCTGGCAGCCTGCTCTGCTCTCTATCACAGCACTACTCACTGTTTTGGAAGACGACCAGCCTGCCTGATTCTTTTTAGTAGCAATAGGTAGCTCCATATCTCTGCCACCAATTTCAGAGAGAACTGCTCAGGTGTCACTGTTCTTGGCTTTACCAATCAGTCTCCATCACCATCTGCTCCAAAGCTGACTCCATTCTGCTATAAACAGGCAAAGCTTAGTGGATACAAACACTGCACTGACCCTTACACATCAAGTGAACTCATACACAGGCAAATGTATTGTCAGAATGATGCATCAGTTAAACACATGCAAGGCCTAAATATTTTCGAGAGCCAAACTCCGGAAATATAAAAGGCCCATTTGGCACCATGAACTCTCTCCAAGCCATATTCCCTCTCAGCTATTTCCTGTTTAATCATCAATACATACGCTATGCAATCTTCGCAAGCTGAAGAGCAACATGATGCCTTTCTGAATAGAAGAATGAGGCTGTATCTACAAGAAAGACTGAACAGACAAGAAAAAAATAAGTGCATCAAAATCCAGTGACTGCCCCTAATCTGCAGGAAACCACAAGGCCTTTAAGCTCGCCCAGTGAAAAAAGTCTCGCAAACATGTAATGAAGTACCATCTCTCAAGACCTTGTACACTCTACAAAATTAATAAGAAATGCTTTGGCAGAAATTCAAATACCTTTTGAAGGCAGAATTAGGAGGAGGCATTTAAAGGAAAAAGGAAAAAAAATAAAGATGTTATATTTCAGTTCCTAATCCATTAAGATACTTCTCACACAGTGCAAGAAGCCTGGATAAAGACTCAAGTTCAGTCAGCAGCTGGCAGATGCACATTATGAAGTCTATTCCTGGACAATCAGCACAGTGGGTCTTGAAGCATTTTTGCTCCTGACTTCATTGCTGTAACAGTCTGATTGCTTGTGACAGGTGAAAAGGACACAAGAGGACAAGAAATGCTAGGGGCAGACATCTCTTTCTCAATCTTGCTGATCACAGTGTAAAGTATTTTTGAAACAGTTTGTTGGAGTCCAAAGAAGGAGGTAAGTGTGTGAAGTCAGGGTCAGGTAGATCACTTTGGATGATGAATGACCTGGTTAATGAGGGCTGTTTGCATACTGTGAGAAACTCAAGTATTTCCAGTAGTGGTTCTTTGTCCTTGAATCAACCAGTTCTATCTTTGGCTTTCACTTGCATTATGATGCTTATTAGTTGCATATAATCCCCTTTCCTGAGATACACTCACTTACAGCACTATTTAAAACATCCAATAATAGTGATCATGAAGTGCTATCCCAAATGAAAAGGACATAAGAATAATTCACAGAGGATATAGGACGGAATGGTTTGTAAGTCAGACAGCCAGAAACACTGATTGACTCTGGTTAATTATTTTTCCTTTCACCCTTACCACTCTTCTGAGCCCAAATGATTTGTATTTCATCCCAGAGCCAAAACTGGAAAGGAAAGTATCGCTGGGAAGAATATCCCAAAGCAAAGGTGATGCTTTGAATAGTATCAATGAAAGAACTCAGCTTTTAATTCTCCTTCTCCTATCCCGAGTAAAATGAGAAATGTTCTGGAGTCTCAAGGCTGTTGGTGTTTGCAGACTTAGGAAAGCTTTGAGAAAAGACTCTGAGGTACTGAATAGTTAATTTAAGCCCAACCATAAGGAACGTTCTGAGGAAATTAGAAGGCTCAGAAGGTGAACAGTGCGTCAGAGGTCTTTACTTGCAAGCAATCACTGCTAATCCAGCCTGGATAGCTGTCAGCAGACCCTGCTGTGATTTGCTGGTGGTTTGTATGAGGTGGTTACTCATCAGCCTCCTCTGGAGGTCCCAGCCCACAAGGGGGATAATTTCTTCCCTTTGCATTGGTTTAAATCAGTCAGGACTGTTCCTTTTAACCTAATACAGAAAGACAGTAGTCTCTGGCAAAGGTTTGTCTAAATGTGAGCTCCATGTATTTTATTCCGAAGGCAGAAAAGATCCTCATGGACAGAAGTGCAATATGATGAATCTCTGAAAGCATAGCATCACCACACACAGGCAGGCTAGAACTTTCCTCTTAACCAGCAGTGAGTTAATTTAATAAAGTCTGACTTAGTCATTTATAGCACTGTGTAGATCCCAGGCATGCATCTTGCTGAGAAAATTTTACTCTGAATTTTGCATGCTGCATGGGTCCCAAGCTTACACTTAGCACCATACTGCCTGTCCCCACAAGACAGCAAAATACACAGTTTGTCTGCTGTGAGTATTCCCAGGTAAACTACCTTGCAAGCTGCCTGTATTTGCATTGGTCCTTGCACCAGTACCAATCAAAGCCTCCTGCTTTTTGACCTATTAAAGACTGACATCAGACTAGCATTAGTGATATGACAACCTCAGCCTTTTTTCGAAGGCTTTTGCAGATCAAAAAAACCTGCTCCAAATCACACTCTACTGGTCACACTATGAAGTTCCCTTGTCATTATCTATCCAGTGGTAAAGAACCTTCTTCCTTAAAGTTTGGTCAGTAAGGCAGCAGTTCAGGTAGTACCACCTGGAAGCTATGCAACTAAGCACTGCACAGTCTGCTGGCTGCTCTGGATGTCAGACTACAACACTGCTGTTGCATTAAAACGAGAAAGGACATGGTGCCCAATGAAAACTGCATAGCAAGATGCGTGCTGGACACTGCTTCCTCACTCCAGCCCACACGCTCCTGCCTTGCTCCGTTCAGAGCCCAGGAGGCCTGGCAGGATGTTTGGCTGCTGCTTCTGCAGCGACTCCCTACTTGTCAGCAACAGGTTAAGAACAATTACTCCCTATTACAACAGAATACAGAAGTAAATATTGCATTTTTAACTTATATAAGTAGCAAAAACAGTAAAGGTACCGCCAGAAAACTCATCTTGCTCAAATTGCCACCTTTTCTAACCAATTGTACGAGAGCATTAAGCAAACAACTCTGAGAAATCTGCCTGCAGACAAGCATCCATGCCAACTAGCCACCAGTTGATTCCGTAGGAAAACACAAGAACACAAATAAAGCCACAAGCTAGAAACAACCCAGAAGAAACTTTATGACATTTTCAAATGATGAGCTTTAGTTTGGCATATGGTACTCCCACACCTCACAGAAAGCTGAAAAGTTGTTTTTTCACTGGCAGTCAAATAATATAAACTTTTTTTATGGAGCCTGCTCTCAAGAAAGACATCGGCTTCTCTGCTTCTTAGATACAACTCTCATTTCTGATAGATGTTACGTCCATAGGGTCTCCATAAGACCCAGGTTATATCAGTTACAGTTCTGTCTCGAAAAAGTATCAGCTGAGACAAGACATTAAGGAAAAGAGAAGGGAAATTAAATTAATCGCACATTAGAAATCAAGACTGAAGCATAGAAAGGTTAAGTGAACCTTTCTCGATTACCCAGGAAGTCTGCATCTAGTCTGGAAAACAAGTCCCCGTCTCCTAATTTCCAGTCCAACCTTTTGGCAACAGAACAGACTTCCTTCCAGCTAATAAAGGTTTACAGGAATTCTACTCTGACATTTGCACACAGGCAAATCAGTAAATCTTTCACAGCAGGAGACAGAGAAAAAAAATGTACACAGAAAAAAAAGGAACAGATAATGCTATTTTAGATCCCCCTTTTAAGTGCTTTTCTGGCCATCTCCAACCCCTCCTCTCCTGCCACCATACAGGCAAATAAATCACAGCTATCTATCCACAGACTGTGCATGCAGCTTACTTCACTTCCTGGTACTGCTACAACCTCACTGAACTTAACTTTATCTTTGTTCAGAGAGACAAACTGAGTGATGCAAAAACTGCTAAATGAATTGCCTAAAGTTAAAAGAGAACTAATCAGATTACAGCAGTAATATGGATTAGTTTGAAAAACTGACAGGGCACAGCTGAAGTACAGCTACCTTTTCAGCAATTGAAAAGCTATCGCAGCTCACTCTGCGGACTGCAAGCGGTGAGTTTCCTCCTGAATTATTGTAAAAGTTTTCATGTATTATAAATACAGTGTCCCTAATTCCCATGACAGAAATGTAACTTTCCAGAGCTCTAGCAGGGTTTTGAGCTTTATGAGTTAACTGTAGGCCTAGGTTTGAATTAAATCAGAATGAATTTGTTCTAAACTGAAAAGTCACTACTAATTGACAGGCTGAGCTGGGTTGGCCCGAGAGGACGGGAATGAATAAGCCCATATTCCTTCGGTACAAATCCCACTGTCAGAGAGATGACACATTGGTGTCAGTGCATTATCGCTCCAGTTTGACAGAAGTTGCATGTAGCCCATCTCTAAAATACACAGAATTTTAACTCTTTGTGGACCCAACATCATGGTCTTCTGCAAACCCTCACAGCCCACCATGAGTTGGTCTTTGTACAGACTGTCCTTGGACTGCCAAGGTGACAAACGGCAACGTTGAAACCTTGAGCTGGCACAGTGCATATCTCTAATTACTGTTGGTAGGAGACACAGTCCCATGCATACTGAGAATGTGTTCCTACAGGGCCGTGTCTATTTATATACAGAGAACACACAATCAAGTAAAGAATAAGTTCTGAGTTTGTGAAAATCTCTACACTGAGATTAAAAGAGTACATTATGGTCCCTGACTGGGGAATTACCCGGTACAGTGACTGCTCAGGAGCCGCTGTGCACCTGGAGGCAGCCAATGAACCCTGCTGACTCACAGTAAATCCAGAAGGGTTCTAAGCTCTGCACCTGGCCTACCAGTATTTAGCTTCTCCAGGTGGATGGAACCCTTGCCTCAGTTGGACACTTACATGGATCTAGTCCAACAGCAGTGAACAGCATCCGCAGACTTTTGGGAATCGCTACTTGTATAGTTCAAGGAAGAGGCAATTTAAAATGAACACTTTTGAAACACTGGACACATTTCTATGAATCAGATAATACTCCTCAAGAGTTCCACTCTAATGCAATAAAACAAATGCTACACATCAAGAAACGCATGTTATGCTTTCCTATGGAGGATCTCTTGACTAATAGCAAATCAATTTTACCATACATTTCTTTCAAAAAGAAACAAGAGTCATACCAGGGCTATCCAGCTGACCAGCTGAGGAAAGGAAACTGCTTTCCCATCACCACACAGCATTTTCACAGAAGTAGGGAGCTTTTCTGCAACCTCACATTACATGCAGGCAAACTGGGCAGTTTTAAAACATGCAGCAGCCAGTGTCAGGCACAGTCAGTGTGAAGGCAGAGCATTTGTGATGCATCTGAACCCATTTTATCAGCAAGTTGGTCAGAGAGCAATCTGAGTGATCCAGACTCACCTCCACCTGGCACCTGCATAGCTCTCCTGTTGGCCAAGTGCTGCTTAGGCCAGCACAACAGGAAGGCTACAGCAGGCACGGAGGACTTATGTGGAGGTTAAGGACCACTGATACTGCGTGACCGCATGGCACAAAGAGGCCTGAGGTGGGAGGCTGGCCTGACTCACGCGCAAAACAGACCCAAGCAAAGAAGCCTGTTACCAAGGATATCATCTGTTTGGGAGTTGCTGGGTGTCAACAATGCGCAGTAATTTAAACACATCTCTTAATATGTACATAAAAAACAGACTTTGTGTAAGCACAAAGGCTAGCACACTGCCATATCAGCTCTAGAGACATAAGGAGTTAAAGAGCTGAAATGCATTAAGATTGGGGCAATCATTAGATGAAAACAAACAAAATTATCTTTGTCAAAAGACAGGCTCCATTTCTTTTATATTCAGATTACAAAGAAATAATGTTTAATTTCCGCATCCTTGCAATGAGCTAGAATAACATCAATTAATCTGCATAATTCAGATGAAAGAGTGCATATCCAAGATGAACCAAAATCACAGCCATGTAGGAAAGTCTTCTGCAGGAATACTGCAGTCTAACCTTTCTCAGGGGTTGTTGCTATAAAAGACCTTCAATTCACTCGATCTCATTTACTTAAAAAAAAAAAAAAGACTGTCAGAAAGACTTGTCAGCAACTTCTTAGAAGGCAGCAGAGGGAGGAGAAGCAGATTGTTAACATTAGAATATCACCTACCATCTGGATGCATTTAACATAGGATCAGATATAAGATTTGGATGTAAATTTGAAGTCCTTGGTCTCATGCCCAGACAAAACTTGAACTCAAGATCTTAAAGACGTGTTCTCATCCATGGGATGGAGTAGCTTAATAACAGCTCCAATCACTTCAGACAATTTTACTGCATATACTCCCTTGCACTTTTTTTTTTTTAAGAAAAAATGCTAAGTGCATTCATAAGAAGAAAAAGTAAACTAGAAAGTCAGTAAGACCTACAAGTTCTACTGTACACTGAAGAAAAAAAGGGAATGTACAGAACTACTGCCACCTCTGAACCCCTGTAGTTTTAAACAGTCACCTTCAAATGGATTGACTAATGAGCAGAGGCTGCAAGCAAAATCACAACTGCCCAGTCTCAGTCTCTATTTTTGAATGTAGATTGGTGTAAAATGCATGGAGGAACGGAGAACAGGAGAAACTAGCAAATTATCACTATATTACATTATATCCATCAGGGTCCATGGTGCCGTTTTTTCCCTATGTGGAAGAATTCAGTGACACTCCTTTGCTTTACTCGCACTTCCGTGTCTGTCTCCAATGTGCCAGACTGCCCCTCTGCTGTCATCTGGCATATAGCAACAAAATGGAATGGAATATTGGTGAGAAGGTTCGGTGATCACTGCCACATCACCAACATCTGCCTCTGACATGGGCCAACATAATAAATAGGAGGTATTACTTTTGGAGCAGCCCTTGTAAAATATATAATTTTGTTAAGGTATCTAAGTAACAAAAAACTTATTTTATAATATTTTTCTTAAAACATCTAAAAAAAAAGAGAAAAACAAAACTGGCAGGATGTTTGATCTTGTTTGTGGGAAACTACTGCATCAGGGTGGTTCAATGGCAGCGGTTGCAGTTCTCAGGGAGCTTCCAAGGTGTTCATTAGAGATTTTTTGGAATAATTGTTCACAAACGTACATACTGCCAAAAAGCAGTGACATGAACAAGGTGTGGTTGTGAAGTGAGGGATACTTTTCTCTGGTAAGACAGAGCTTATAACAGTTTAGAAGAAGGACATGATCAAATTTTTGAGTTGAATGTCTGATTGCAACTCTGTACATTCCATCTGAAAACCTACAGGTGATGCATTTATGCTGACTGAAAATGGAGTCACAAATATAAACCAAAGAAACTGCCAATTTTTTGTGGCCATCTTGAAAACTGTTCTCAAATACCTTTATGAAAATGGAAAGCACAGCTGCATATACTTTTTTTTTTTTTTTGCTGTTCACAGGACTGTGTTTAGCCAATGTATTAAAATGCATCTAATTATTTGTCATAACTGCACTGCACTCTCCCCGTGCCCTGGTTTTATTCCAGAAGCATTGAGAGGATACCAACGTTTGGCTCTTGCTAAGCAATGGGTGCACAGTCAGCAGAGCAGCGCCTCCGCCACAGGGCTGCCACCATAATGGCCCAGCAGCAGAGGTGGGCCAATCTGTGAACATGTGAGCCATGGGTTGGACGTGCCTGTCTTACACAATTAAAATACCCCAGCATTTTGTTAACATTTTTAGGCAGAGCATAAAAGAATGAATATGATGAGTTTCTACTGTTTTTCATAGCATATACCCAGATCACATCAACGTGACACAAACCTAACACCAATAGTAGGCAACTATCTTGTCAGCAACAAGATTTTGCACAATCCAAACTTCTTCAGAAAAGCTCCACCATGCTTTTACCTCCCAGTCATAGAACCATAGAGCCATTAAGGTTGGAAAAGACCACTGAGATCATGATGCCCAGCCATCAACCCATCCCCACCATGCCTACTAACCATGTCCCTCAGTATCACATCTCCACATTTCTTTAACATCTCCAAGGACAGTGACTTCACCACCTCCCTGTTCCAATACCCCACTGCCCTTTCTGAGATGAAATTCTTCTTAAATATCCAGCCTGAACCTCCCCTGGCACAACTTGAGGCCATTACCCCTCATCTTATCACTGTTACTTGGGAGCAGAGGCTGATTCCCACCTCACTAGGCCCTCCTTTCAGGTCACTGTAGAGAGATATAAGGTCTACCCTGGGTAGGGTCTGCTCTTCTCCAGACTAAAGCATCTCAGTTTCCCCTACCACTTTGCATAAGTCTTGTGCTCCAGACTCTTCACAGCTTCATTACTCTTGTTTGGACATGCTCCAGGGCCTCAAAATCTGTCTTGTAGTCAGGGGCCCAATGAAATCCCACCCATTTTCAGCTGCCCAAGACAACACAAAGTAAGAGCAAATCCTCAACCAAATGAAATGAAAACTAGAGCATGAAACTTTTGGTGCAATGCTAGCAAGTTCTTCTTAAGTTTTAAATATTTATTTTTAACACCGCCCACAATAACTCATCTGAAAAACAACAACGTCTTGCACTTTCCAAAGTAATTTCCCATATTTGTTCTTTTTAAATAAGTAAATAGAAAGTCAGCACAAGGCCAAAACAGATTTTTCTGGACGAAAACAGTTATTTTGTGGTGAATTACTGTCTCTTCCCTTGTTCTTCTTAAAGAGGAGTGGGGAAGTACATTTCAGATCAGAAAGAGCTAAAGATTAAAAGAATTAAAGAAATAAGAACACCAAACCAACCCACAACTTTTCCTGTAGCTTTTAAATGCACTCATTCTTTACATAGCCAAATCACACTGCAGACGTATCTCCACCACCCACATAATCAGCATGTCACTTCCCAAGTCATTTAGTGCCTGAGTGCTGGCAGCTTTACACCTACACGCTTTATCTTCCCTGCCAAGGAAGGTACCTTTTTGCCATTGGTAGGTAGCACACAGTCGGTACCTGTAAAAACCTCGCAGAGGGGCAGTGCTACATTAAGATAGACAAGTTCCTGCTTCAAGTTACCTGCTGTAGGGAACCTGCTTTGGCAGGGGGTTGGACTCGATGATCTCTGGAGGTCCCTTCCAACCCCTACAATTCTGTGATTCTGTGGAGTTCAACTGACAGTAGGTAATAAAGCACTGTCCTTGCCTGCTTATTATGGCAGAATAATGCACATCCTGCCTGCTGTACGAGTGATGACAGCACTCGAGTGATAGAAGGATGCAGGAGAACAAGCTCCTTCGTATCTCAACCAAACCAGTGAGTACAGTCAGGGCAGGCCTGACAAGGGGTCTGCGTACCCAAATGCCAAGCCTTCTCCAGCTGCTGCACTGCCAAAGCACAGCCTCACACCGAAGGACACAGCCATCTGTTCAGCCGACCACAAAGCGCTGACGTTTCTGATCAAGCTGCATGTAACAGAGCAGAAGCTGCAAGCTCACAAGCTCTTATTCCTGAGTTACAGGATGAGCCCATAAGCCAGGAAGAATTTTTCTTGCAAGAAGTTCTGAAGAAAAACGTGTTGTCAGACTTCTCTAAGAAAATATTTTCTTGCTGCAAAAGGAAACATTTTCAGTTTGGTGGCTGAAAAAAGGAACAGTTCCATTATTTCCAGTGTAACCTCATAATATTTCATCTGGAACCATAAGTGCTTTACAAAAGCTGTCTTTATGATGATCTAAGCAATCTGTTAAAAGACAAAAACAAAACTACCATCCCCAACATTTGGAGACGAGATGCTCTAACCAGCTGTACTTAAGAGAAAAGAAACCTTACAGTAAACCTCTAAGTGCACAGACAATCCCATTCAGAAACACTGCATTTCACAAAGATTAGTCAGAAATTGCAACTCAGACAAGCAGTTGCTGCTAGTCTTGTGACAGTATACACTAACACAGCAGTACTTACACTATTAAGCGATGTGTGCATATATTTGTGTCTGAATGTGTGCACACAAATAAAAATACCTGGACACATATACACACAGGCCACCATTTCACAGTATGTCAAAGCTGTTTAAAACAAGTCATTTGGAGCAAAATCATTTAAACATTCTTTCTTTTCCAGGTTCCCTGCACCTGAAGCACAGCCTCACCAACTCCACAGTGCTGCACTGATGAGCAAGGCTACATCAAGCCACCCTAGATGCAGGCTGTTTCTCTTTTTCCCTCTTACATGTTTTTAATTTTTCCTTTTTTTTTTTTTTTTTTTTTTAAGAGGCACAGCAGAAATTACATAAGACTTAAAAAGAAAAAAGATTTCCAGCTCCAGCTCTCACTAGAGTTGCACAGCCAGTCAAATTTGTAACGTGCCATAGGAATAATCTCAAAAAAATAAGTGAAGCATACAGTAGACTGACATTTCATATCAGCAATTTTTTGGTTATTAAAGCCAGCACGTAACAACACATTTGTGTAACAAAGAAATTATTTTGAAGCATTTTAAGATCCTGACAGACGTATTCTCTGCATTGAGTCTAGTGCTATGATAATATTAAGTTCACTCAGAAACTTTCTAAATGCCATTTGAACAACAATATTGCTCAACTGATATACAGCATGGATTTCCTCTTGTCAGCCAGCATGGGTTGCTGCCTGCTAGGGACTACATGCTAGAGCAGTGCAGAAAGGAGAAATGGGACCCACATGAAGAGCAACTATGTGAGACTTCCTTCCATTATGGAATAATAGTGCCCTTCAGATTCAATATTCATTAAAACTGAAAAGTTCAGTTTGGTCACAAATTAGTTAAGATGTGAACACTCTGGTCCCTGCCCAAAGTCTTGCTTTCAGGTGTATCGAGGTACACCTGAAGTATTGTGAACAAAAGCCTGCTCTGTCAGAGCTCACAGGCATCTTGGGACTGAACAATATAACCCACACTTCTCCCTTTTGCATCCTTGCCATCCAGTTTCATTTTACTGTCATTCAGATTCCCCTCCAACCTGGTGTTAATTTTGCTATCGAGACGCACTAAAATGCATTTTCAGAAGCAGAGTACATTCACAGCACGTTCAGGAATTTCTTGGCACCAATAAGGACTCAGCCTGCAGCAGCCCAATGCAGCAACATTTCATCACCTCTTACCACGCTGAAAGATGTTTCACAAAGCAGCCAGAACACTGGTGTTCCCACTGCAGAACACCACGTGAAATTAACTGGTCCCTTCTACGTGCTAATCCAGCCAAGCACAAAACCAGCTAGATAGATTCAGATCGTCAGTTACATCCAGAAGTCATCTTGCTATCCAGACCTGCTTAATCCAATTGGTTTCCACTTTCCCAGCTCTACTCAGGGAAGCATGCAGGAAGCCCTCCCTCCTTCCCTCCCTCCCCAGGAATAGGCAGAGCATAACCTAACTTCTACTCTGACACTACAGGCTGAGATTTGGAAGCTTTCGTGAATCAGGACGTTACAGTCGCTAAAAATCACAAGAGCCAAATTGAATCAGAGCACCAACCCTTATTCAAGCAAAAATCCTGCTCTGATTATCATTTATCTTCATTAAAAGCCACAACTACCTAGCTGCTCCACCACACTATTGGAAAGATTTTAATTTGCAAAGCAGAGAGCGCTGCTTAAGGCAAAGGGTTTAAAGAACCGAATACTCAAAAGGATTTACTTTAGTCAAAGTGGTATCAACTCCCAACCAAAAATAAGTAAATAAATAGCACACGAGACTGCCTCATTTGTTTCATCCTCTTGTCTTTTGTGCCATAGAGCCTTCATAAAATGCAATTGTTTTCCATCCATCAAATTAGTCCTTTTAGTCCCTGATTTATTTTGATATCAGATAACAGAAGTTAAAAAGGTTTCTGTACAGGGGCAATTCCCAGGCAGTTACAGCTAGCTCTCTAAACCTAAAGATGCTCACTCCCTCCAGTTTGCTAATATCCACTGAAGTCAGTAACATTCTCCTCTCACAAGCAAACAGCTCCCACATACAGGCCCAGTATATTTCAGAATTATTACTTAAAACTGTACATCAGAAACCAGCCAATTAGTTCCTGGTTTATTGAGCAAATACCAGATGGATTTATTTTCTGGATTTCAAAACTACAGGTAGTAAACTTAAGAAAAATAGACATAAAACAATTTTGTAAATTCAGTACCTTGGCAGTTAAGACCTACTAACATACAAACTCATTAAGATAATTATTTCCTTTGATTACCCTCAATACCTTTAGGGAAGCAAAAAAAGGAAGTGACATCAGTAAGCAACTTAAGAGACCCTGGGCAGAAAGGCAGTAGAACCTTATCCAAAAATATGAGATTACCTATTACTACTAATCAGCTGTAAATTAGAGGGTCATTTCATGAGGTATCAGTGTAACTAGATACAATTGGAGCTGTATGTCAAGAATGAGATCTGATTACCTATCTCTGGTTCTTATCCTACAAGTATATATGATCTCAGGTCAGTACAAGCACTGTGATTTCTTATATAATTAGGACATAGGATGTCTATTACTAGGACACCTACAGAAATATTAAATGAGGACATTTATTCTTCTCAGTTGTTACAATTACATCACTAAAAAAAATCCTTTTACATCCACAAATTAGCATTAATCAAACTTGCAATACATCAGAACTAACACACAGACATGCTGAGCTCATGGAGGTATTATTTTAACTCTAGAGTTTAAGTGCAAGCAAATATTTTTAAAGATTGTTAAATATTACAGTTCTCACTTTCAGATTCCCATTCCAGGAGAAGTCCCATGGGAAGTTTGTTCACACAGGAAAAAGTCCATTCAAATACTGATATGCAAAGAATAAATGCATTCCTTTAGTGTTCCTAGAGCAACACTCTGGCAATAAAGGCTGCCTACATTATGTACTGCTCGTATGCTCATTCCTCTAATTGTCACTGACAGTATTTCCAACCAGCAGTTACCACAATGAATAATTTGTGTTTGAGGAAATTTTTTAGCTGCTTGAAACTCTAAATTTTAAGTGTTTTAAATGAAAATAACAGCTTAGGCACATTTGTTAGATCAACTGGGTGAAAGCAGGCAGCACCACCACAGGCAGATACTGGGAGAAGAGATCACTGCAGCAAGGAGGGGGAGGATCTGAGAGGCAGCTCAGAGCATTTATTGCCAATCATCAGGTCAGGGACTGGCCTCCTGCAGGACGAGTTCATCCTCTGAACACCGCAGACTATAGAGACAGCCAAACAACTCCAGGGCACTCAATACTCCAGCCCTGCACAATGAATTGGCCGATGCCATGGGCACTACCTTCCTTCTAAGGGATGTTTTGTTACACAGCCAAGGCTTCATCCACTATCTATTCATTTTGTAATGAATAAACAGCATTTTGTGGCTTGATGAGAACAATTTCTAGATCTCATCGTGCCTTTCAAAGAAAACGCTCTCAGTAAGAGCTGGGCTTTGTATATTTGTTCAACTAACTGCAGCATACAGAGGAACTCTGTGGCATGTCAGTGAAGTCCAATTTTAGAAACGAAAGCACAGGATCGCTCTGGTGAGCTGAATGCAACAGATAAGTACAGCATAAAATCCACTGCAAAAACCAAAGGCTTTGGTAAGGGAGGGAAAAGAATGATAATGTTATCTAATAGAAATACCTGAAATCCTGTGTGTCATCTCACGCTTCTGCTGGAGAATTCAATATGCTGCGAGTAGTTTGCTGCCAAAAAGTTACAGTCCAGAAAGCACTAAACCCCATATGAAAAATTGCTCACCTCCATCCAGCAGAACTAACAGCTTCCCACTGTGTTAACCAACACTTCTCTGCCCGGTTTGGACACATTGAAACAAAAATAAAACAAAGCATTTCAGACTCCTCAAAACCAACTATTCTCTTTGCATCCCCACACAAAGAAGGCCCAACTCTGAGGCAGCCCACAGAGCCCTTTCCACCTTTGCTCCACAGCAGTGAGGAATAAACTGTAGCACTTTGCCTCTGATAAATAAAACATCAGCAGGCTCAAAATGAAACAGCATATTGTTTGCCTCTTGACAAGTGTCCTGTGTTAAATGGTGCCCAACAGCCACAATCGTGCTTGCTACTGGCACAACATACACCATCTACATACTTCCATGGAGGCTGCAGTGTCTCACTCCCAAGGTAAGCAAGGTTTCCATGCAGTGACTGCATTTCAGGTGCACACAGCAGCATTAGAGCTGCCACTGGGTCACTGCCTGGGAAATGCACTCAGTGCTGCAGCCTGGCTGAGACTCAAGGGACTCATTCCTGGCAGCCCTGGCGCACAGCCCCGGCTGCCATCGCAGCCAGCCAAGCATGTTGGATGGCTAAGGAACTTTTCCTTTTTGAACCACACTATTTCCAGTCAAGCACTCACAACTATTTAAAGATGCAACCAGCTGGGACTCATCCATAAGCAATTAAACTCCTGTCTGTGCAAAACCAAAGGTCAGCAAGTTGGGCTGTGCTGTGGCAGGGAGGGGAGAGCATGCTGCCAGCAGGACGCACAAGGGGGAACCTGTAGCTCTGCACTTCATGCCACTGGCTGCCTCCTGCTTCTGGTCGTATGCTGCACAGCACAGCTACCTTAAGAAGTTTCTTGTGGAGAAAAGAAGGCGACTGGGTAAATACCTCAGCTGGAGCAAAGTGCTGGATTATTTGTCGCACAGCATGGCTGTACCATCTTAAAGGCAGAACGGGCTGCAGGATTTCACCTGTTGTTATAATTAAGCTTCACCCATGACACAGCTTAATTGCATTCATTCGGCTTTGTGTACACACCGGGATGAGAGCTATATTTAATGAACTTTGTCATTACACTTCAGTCAGGAAATCACTCATTGTAGACAGACATCGTAACTGCTTATGGCTTAGCTTCAACAAACTCAACAGAACACAAAGAGCTATAATAAGAAAAAACAAACAAAACATGTTTAAGCTGGTATAGCAATGCTTTTATCAAGGCTTTCATTAGTACAGGGCACCCAGTGTTTATCTCCTATCTGTTCTTGCCATGTGACACAAGAAATGAGTGCAGACCTGGTCACAGTAAAGAGAAATCACTAGCCCAGAGAATTTACAAATTACATCAAAATTGCAGAAGGAAACAGAAAACATTATTTTTACTCCAGTCTTTGGAAAAAGGCTGCAGATAAGTGAACTGGTTGAAGTGACACAAGATCTCCAGCTGAAAGGAAAACAAAACTGTCTCTTCAGCACGCACAGAGATTAATCTACAAGAACTAACTTTTCTGTGATCACTGGATTACAACTTTAATGGCATACATTCTTAGCTTTATGCCTTTTATTTTAGCAGGATTCCTCTTTAATCAAGAGAATGCCAGACATTCACTCACAAGTTTAGGAAGACAAGATATATAATCATCTCTGCAAATGATGAATCATTTGTACAGCATTCTTCCCCTTTACAATTTTATTGAGAGATGCACCTTCCTAGAAGTCAGATTAACAATACTGTGCATATTTGCTCTAATAGCAGTTGTTGTACACCAGAATCTAATCTTGCCAACAGCGCTGTCAACAACCTGGGGCAAAAAATGTGGATTTCAAATAAGTACAAGCACACAGACAGAAGAATGAAGAGAGACAGGGGAACTTGTATCAGCAATTAAGAAAACACTAATAGGTTGTAAATTCTTCTCTCATGAGAGGCCAGTTGCTGTAATTGCCTCTACACTGCAAAAATGTTATGGCTTACAGTATCCAGATTGAACTCTAGAATGGTATCTCAGTATTGCAAGTAACTCCTCACATCCATCCAGATGGTACTATTTCCTTCGAGTCATCTCAGCCTAAGTCCCTCTGTAGGAGAAGACACTTGCACAATGTCAAAGAGCTGCCAGAGAAGAAAACACGTCTTGTAGAGACCTGAAAGATGAAGACTTAAGTGCTGCCTTGGCAGAGACAAGCATACCTTCAGGTTCTGTCCAGCAGCAAGTTCACACAACTTTGCAGTTAAAAGCTGTGCCTAATAAAACCAGACAAATGTGCTGAAGATAAATAAAATCAATGTAAGTCAGATAATGTAAGCGATATTAAGATATGATACATAAGATTTATAAACCATAGGACAACCTAACATTATTATATAGCACCATCATGTATCTATAGATTTATCTACTAAGTATATATCTACTACTTATACTGTATATACTTTATACACAGTAGTTACACAAAGTAGATTTCTAAATATATAAATCTCTATGATACAGATACACCCGTAACAGCTTAGCCAATACAGTACAGCATAAATCCTCCCTTCAAATAGAGGCCTTCATACTGCTAGATTCTAAATTAGGGCCTGAGTTCACTGATTCTTTTATCAGTGTTTCCCTCATATGCTCACAGAGTTAACAGACGTACAATGAACTTTTGAAACAGATAGCTTATGCCCATATGTATAATCAATGAATATTAAGATGTTATAATTATGAAATAAACAAGGGAGTTAGGCAAAGCAGACTATGATAACAAAAGGAGAATAAATAGAAGGCTTACCCCATCCTGGGCTCACTCACAAAACACCAGCAGAGCAGATCTCCAGAAGAGATCCTTCCCCACTGGTAGCCAGCTCTTCAATAGGTCTAGGAGAGGTGGAACCAGGCTCCACCCCTTCCGGCAGCACAGGTGAATTGCCTTCAGCTGTGCTCCTCTGGCTGACTCATTGCTGGCCTCAGGTGATCAATCAGAGGTTCAGGCCGTGACTCAGCAGTTCCATACCAGCCCAATATCACTGATGCCTCGGAAATGCTGTCTTCCACGGTTGTAGGATGTTAAAGTCAGCATTCTTGTAAACATTTTGAATCTCGGAATTCAGCTTCCTTCCTTTCTCCTAACAACTGTTCACAAAACTACCTGCCTTGAAGTGGTGCACTGCACAATTCAAGGATCCAAAACCAACCAACCAAAAATGAAAACCCATGCCAGACAAACTAAAGCAGCTGTCAGAACAGGTTGGGATCGGGATGCACATTGCATGGCATACATCTCCCTTTGTTTCTGCTTGCCAGCAGAATGCCAGGATGCCTTGGAGGCTTCTTTCATATACTTGTAATGTTTTTATTTGCCAAGATATACTCAAACTTTTTTTTTCTGGAGCATCCTGAAAGGAATATCAAAATATAAGGATTTTACTTGAGGTTTGAGATCTACTTCAAAAATACCACTGAGGTCAACACACACCTTTTAACTTTGTTAAGCACTAGCTTCAGCCTCTGGTAAAAACAGGAAAAGACAGAAAATTTGACATTTGCATACAGCCTCTCAAACAAACCCATGCCTGTCCTCTGCAACACCTTCCTAAGACTCCACCATAGCACTTTAGAAATCTTCTCACATTGAATCACAGAATTACCTACCAATATAAAAGACATCTATGAATGCACTTATGTATATGTATCTCATGCTTTCAACTTCCTGTTTTCTAGATGCCAAGACACCACCTGATGCTTCAAGGAATATACAGCACAGTGAAGAGATAAAAGGATCCTTCCTGCACCCCCTCCACAGCTGTATCCCCATTCCAAAAGTGATCTCCAGCCATGGGAAAACTGACATCAAGTAACAGATCTCTGAACTGATCAGATTTTAAGCCCTTCAGCAGATTCAATGTGTCTGCACTAACAAGGTGATGGGCCCTACAAAGGGGCCATCATACCTTGTGGTGTATTTCACCTCTGCATGCTTTCCTCCCTCCTGGACAAGCACACAAAATAACATAAGGATGGTCACAGTCCCCCAAACACATACCAGGACTGAGCAATATCAGAGTGGGTAGGTATCTGCAAGAACAAGGTAGGTCCAGTGACCTAGTAAAATGCACATGCATTTGCCTTCTCCAGACAGTGACAGTCAAAGGAAATATGAGCACCTGCTTAGAGTCTGGCATGCAGTTGTTTAAAACCTACTGGTGGGCGACAGCTGCTTTACTGCAACCCATCACCTAACATTCAAATCAGCAGTGCATGCCACCAGGTACTCTGGCCCACCTGCAACACAAGTGTAAATGTACTTCAAATACTTCAGGTATATTTTTTAGAGTCAATGTGCATAATGTGCACAATGTGCATAAACTATTACAACAAACTACTTGAAAACATTTTCTTAGAGCTTCATTAACTCAGTATTAAAAAAATTAAGGCATAGTAAGCATAGAAATGAATAATACATTTGCATTTTAGTGACACAGTATTACACAGTTGGGCACGGATTGCCACCTTTATCTAGAATAAGGCTCACTGAAGACAGTGGAAGTTCTTAGGGTCTACAGCTCTCAGGGCACAACCTTAACACAGAGGCTCAGAAAAGTCAACTGGCATTAGTTTAACATATGACCTAAAAAAGAGTAGTTAAACTCTATTTGGATGCTTTCCTTCAAAATTAAAATGACTTTAATACGATTTCGTTACTTAAGTTTGGAAGTGAAATAAACTAAATCAAATTAGGCCACTGTAATGCTGAAGAAAAGCATCCACACGGTTTTGATGCAGTACAACAAACTGCTTTGAAAATTAACTCATGGTTTTCCCATGTGTCCATTCATTCAAAAAAACCCTTTAAGAAGGCTATAGTTAAAAAAAATAATTAATCCAATTAAATTAAAATCTGTCTTATCCACCGTTATGGCACAGTTGTTATTGTGAAGAAATAGCTACATATTAAAGTAAGTTTCTCTGTGGAAAAACTCATCCGGCTTCAGAAGAAACGGTATTTTTGCTGCAATTCTTCACAGCAAGTTTTATGAAAGGACTATAAAAACCTTCACCCTTTTTCTCGGCAATTGATTAGTGACATCCAGTGCAGTAGCTCAGAGGGCAGGTCTGAAGTCCTTTATGGCTTTGCTTTAAGGCAGAATGACTTCTTATTCAGCAGACAGCATGTTTTACATCTACTCACAGGAGGCACATTTCCAGCTACAATGAGACCTCCAGCATCTTCCACAGTCTTCCAAACAAACTAATTCAGGAAAGTCAATTAATAGTGGTTAAATATTAGCTAACAGCTCAGAAGAAAAGACACAGCAGTTAAGTAAGGCTAAAAGGATGATTTGACATGCACTATTTTAAGAGCACTGGGCCAATCAACAATTTATTTTGTACTTCCTGCTGACCAAGAGAATGGGGGCAGACATATCCAGAACAAGACTCTAAGACTCCAGAAGTACCACCTGCATTTTTCCCAGACTATTTTACTTGTCGCTCAAATGCTTTCCCTTCCATCCCATTTGCGCAGACGATCTACAAACACTGTTACACTAGAGATGGCAAGGTCTCTCAACGGAGCTGTAAAAGTAGCATCTCTTAGAACTGATTTTATGCACGGTGTGATATATGTATTTCTATAGTACCTTACCACAACACACATTTCTGTCGGTCTCCAGCTATACCAGAACTTGACATGTCTCAGGGACACTGTCAGGCTTCTTGGAGATGACCTGGTGGTACCAAGGCACTCAGCTAGTCCTACCACTCTTACAAGAGCCAGACACAGCCGCACCATGATAAAGAGCTCTCAGCAGAACAGGACCACACCTACCCGTACTATGACAAATACAATCTTGTAGCTGCAGGCTCATGCATCATTAAGAAATGGGACATGATGGCACATCATTAGGCGCATCACAGAAGCATGCATTTTCTCTGAATTTTTCATAACAGCTACATTCAAAAATAAACTATTGGACAGATCGCTGGGCTATTTTAAGTCCTCTGACAAGTGCCCTCTGGAGTCTGACAAATGTTAGCAGCACTTATAGCTTCTGAAGTAAAACTTGCTGACTTCAAAAGATTCTAATACTCAAACTAACCATAAAAAAAAATGGTGGCTTGCAAGCTTTTTTCTTTTTTTGCACTTTTTTAAAAATTGTTTTTATAAGACCTTCCTGCACCAACAAATTAAGCACAGGGGGGCAATTTCAGGTTAAAAGCAATTTTTAAGACAAAATGTTTAATATGTGGCTGATGCATGCTCAATTACATCGTGTTTGAAGCAGGTCTCAAGATCAAAAGGAGAGAAATGTTACATTAAATCAGAAAGTTGTTTTAAAGCTGCAATTAAGAACTCAAACTCAAGGGAAAGAGTTGTTTGAGTTGGTAGGGGAAACATTATACACAGAATTAAGATCAGCATTATAGTTGTTGAAACAAAGAAAGTACCCTAGATAAGAAGCAGCACATAATTGAGTGTTTACACAGCTGTAAAACATCTACCAGGAGAATTACAAGTACACGTGCTGGGAGACGTGGCAGGGGAAATCTCTAGCTGATCCTGCTCAACAATTTGCTTTATTGCCTGGTTGCTCTTGGTTCCGCGAGCAGCACAAAAGGTTGATGATCAGTTTAAGCTGTGCGAATCAGAGATGAGTAGACTAACAGAACCCTGGAAGTTGGAAGGCAGCTCTGGAGACATCATTCCAACCCCCTGCTAAAGCAGGTTCCTGAAAGTACGTTACACAGGAAAACTAACCTGTAAGTTTATACAAACAACATGAAGGGCAAAAATGTGTACCAATAAGGCTCTTAATGCTTAAATGAAGAAAATATGAAGTTAAAATCTAAAAAGGAGAGAAAAGAAGAAATAAGTCTTTGTACAGGCTGGATGTGGCTGTAGGCAGCCTGGTCTGGTGGTTGGCGACCCTGCACATAGCGGGGGGGTTGAAACTCAATGATCATTGTGGTCCTTTTCAACCCAGGCCATTCTATGAAAATACTTACAGGTAAGTTATTTAATTAATGAACTAGTCGCAGCTTATAAGCATGCATACTTATATTTGCTTATATTGCTTTCACCTCCAAATATTTCATAATTTATTCTTTTATTAGTTTAGTGTGTTTGATAGGGACACACAAAACATTTTAAATTTCCTCACATTTAGATTTGTAATAGCCTTAGAAAAGACTTGTTACTGTTGTAGTTAGTGCTGTTCTTTAATACAAAGTACTTTATAAAAACTGGTGATAATATTCAACACAGATGAAAATGAAATAGTTGTTAAAGGAGATAAAGAAGTACCTACTATATCTGCTGCTTCCCAATCTTGGCACCATCAACTTACACTGGAAATAAATACTACTAGTCATTACTATGATGTTCAGTCATGGGATCATAATAGTTATCTCACACTCAAATCTGTGCTGCCACCCTTGGAAAAAAGTATGTGAGAGAAACACATCTATGGACATCATTAACTTCAGTCTTTGCCCTTAAAGCAAATGAAGTTTTTGGCAAATGCTGAACACACACTTAATAAACAATTTCAAAAAGGGGCACTCAGACTCCTTTAGCTTTCATGGGAACATTGGGAGGCTTCAGAAGAGGCTCACTCACAGAAGAGCTGGTGCAAACTTCATAATTCGATCACAGAATTAGACAGAGTTTTGCCACTCTACAAGCTTGGCTTTCCTCTGCTCTCCAGCACTTGTTTCCAGTACCTACACCACAACTAAAAGACCTTTTCTGTTGTGTCCTACTCCTCTCCCACTTCCCTGATGGCATAGCAGAAGGAGGAGGAAGCCCTGCTGCCCTGCAAACTTGGTACACAGCACCGCGATGCTTCCGGAGTAACTCTGAAATTCCTTTTCCTATAGCCACACTCTCTTCACAGATCCAAATCCAAGAGCAGGAAACAGATGTTAGGACAGAGAGCAAAGCTAAGACATCTCAGCAATCTCAAGGAAGCAGGTGGTTCCTCACAGATCACTGCCAACTCCCACATCTTAAAGAGGCCCATGGCCTGGGTGGGGCAGAGGCGCAGTCAGTCCCTAAATATCCTTTTCTCCTCCACGCTGTTCAGCCCATGCTCAGCAAAGCCTCCATCCCATTCCAGCTGGTAGCAAAGAGGATCAAGGCACAAAGTTCCCTGCTTTTGTTTAGCGCGCTTTGGCAGCGATATGCTTAGATACAACTGATTCGGGTCACTAATCAAATCAACAGAGAGCTGGCTAACAATCTGTTTTAAGTCAGCTGGCAACTGATGGCTGTCTGCATCTCTGAGTTTGTGTAGCCCTGGTTAGGTTTAATCAGCCACACAGCCGTTCAACTGTCCTTATTCACCAAAAGACAAATTCTGGGAATTCAACTTGAGATGTGAATAGCTGTACTCACTCTATCAAAGAGCACTTACTGAGAATACTCTGTATCCCTCACTCACAACTTGCCCCGTCCTTCAGCCTTGCTGCCAGTATGCTGTTACTCTACAGCGCTGTTGAAAAATGAAAGCCAAAGGGGAACAAACACAGGCAAGTGGACGTCCAGATAAGGGAAAATCTTGAGACCTTGAACACAGTCCAAAAATTTTCCCTTTGCCAACATGAAAGCACATGACAAGTTTAGGCCAGAAAACTAAGATGACAGCTCTGTTTGGTAATGATATGATTAACAAAAAGTATGTGTCTGTCACTCTCAAGATAAACACACCTTAAAAGAAACAAATTAATAAACTGTTATAAATTACTCCTAGTAACAGAGACTAAAATAAAAATTCAAAAGACTGAGTTATTCAACCTTACCAAGAATGTGCTACTGCAGAACTGTGACCAAATAGTTCTTCTATTCCCAAATATGAGACATATAAGCTATAAATAAACATTCTAGATATGTATCACTACTGCAGATGCCACCCAATCGTTCCACTGCTCTTCATACACTGCAGCCCATTTCTGACACAGTCTTCATTTTCTTTCCCTTTCTAGGCATCAAGAGACCAGAGGAAAATGATGCAGCCTGCCAAAAGCCATTAGGTACACCAGCACTTGTCATTTACTCACGTCATGCTGTTTCTCACCCTGAATGTCTTGTATTCAAGAAGTGCCTCATGGCCAGTGTCAGCTCGTACATCTCTCCATAGGATTAAAACTGTCTAGATTTTGTGTCAAGCTATTATTTTTTTTTCCTTGGAGAATATTATACACATGTTTAGACATTTTAATTATTATTATTTAAACAATAAAGAACAGATGGGAAAAAGCTTAGCAAACAGTCAGCATCTGGACACTGGAAACTTCACTTCAGCCAATGAGAGCTATCTAGAGGTAGAACTATCTCATGTACAATTGAATTGGTCTTACTATATCCTGACCATAAGAGAGAGATGTTCTGCTTGGGAAAGTTGCTTTCATCTGCAAAACTTTAAAACTCTATAGAAATAACACCACTGATACAGTGAGCAGCAATTACATGGCAGTCATATATGCAATAAAGTTCACAGGGTCAACGTATGTGTTTATAACCTGCTTTGCAACCTTGCAAAACGTTTGAAGATGGAAATAGGATGCAAAATGAATGCAGAATCCTTGAAAATAAGCATAAATCAGTCAGTCATACTGTAAGCACATTTTAAAGTCACAACAGTAAAGCCTCATAGTATGAGTACAGACAAATGTTTTTGTTGGAGATTAACTAGGATTTCTTGGGAGCTTCAGATGAAAAGAAAACTATGCAAATAATTCCAATCACCATGCAAATACATAACACACGTGGCAAACTTCATCCTCCTTAAAACCACAGAAACTACACTGTTTTAATGTTCCAGCATCATAGGGATCAGTCACCAAGTGTACGAAGGAAACTAGCATAACCATTAAATTGTAAAAGAACAGCCAAAGAGGAAAGAAATACCAAAAATAACTTGTAAATTCACATAAAGTTGAGCCATGATCCACTGAAGCTATATGAAAAACCTATCTAGTTTCCTACCATCCTTACGAAACACCATTATCTGAAATTTCTTAGGTGAGTCATGTAAGATCTTGTAGAATATAACAATAATTCCCAATAAACAGATCTGCTAAAGTTAGTGCCTGAAAATCCTTCAAAAGACTGTATGTTTTTCTCCAGTCTCTTGGCCATGAAGAGCAAGCTGCTTTCCCACGGACTCTCTTACTCATATGGGCTGTCCCGTTGCCTGACATCTGCTGGGGCAACTATAAGGGCAGAGGCTCTCAGGCCTTTCTCCCTCCCAAGAGGGCAAGGCAGCATCACTGCAACAAGCAGCTCCCATACACCACCAGCAGCTTTTTTCAGCCCTGAAAACTCTAGGCATAGGAAGCATAAAGGCACTTTAAATTCCCTTATGTTCCTTCTTCCTACCTGAGAGTTCAGTACTAAAGGGATATTTATAGTCTCAAGAGGTCTCCTCAACTTCCAAGGGGCCATCTATCCCCTGCGCTCTTGTCAGCGCTGCACCCAGACCAGGAAAACAACTTGGTCTCTCAGATACGCTGGATAGCTCAGGCTCAGCACCATCTAACCATGACCTTCAGTCTTCTCAAATCAACTCCAGACTGGTGGAGGGTGTCTACAGTCAGCAGAGAGCCCAGACACTGGATTTTAGTTCTTAAAACAAGATCAATTTCTAAGAAATAGTCTGAAACTCAGGGAGGTGTAGTTTAATTCTAATTCATTTTAGGTGCTCATCTGCACAGGTGACAGGAATACAGCACTTTGGTCTTCTCTCAAGCAGAGAGCACTTTAGGAGAACAATTTCTGTACCTGGAAAGTAAATTGAAATTTTGATTTCAAGTGACATTACAGAATATTCTTAGAAATGAGCTACAAATTAGCCACTGCTAATCTCTGAACTGAAATGCCTCCACTGTTCTGAAAGTTACAATTACCAACAGAAAGAACAGCTACATAACACACAGCCAGGGCAGCCTGAAGTTCACATGTTAAGTACGCTTTGTTCATAAACACTAATTTGAAGAAATTACCTATTCAATAATTTGAAAATGTACTCATCTGATTTCTTAGTAATAGCAGATGTTTGGTTCTCTAAAAGGAAAGCAACCCAAATTCACTAAAAAGAGATAACCTGGAGCAACTTTCTCATGAGCACACGGGAAGCATGCAGACGCACAGAATCATTAACAGCTACCAAGCACTGGGTCACAGCCTACAGGTACAAACAGCTGCTTATTTCCAGGCTTCAGGGCTACTTGGCATCTGAGGATAATCACTAATGTTTGTTCAGGAAAATGGAGAGTTTTTTTGTCTAGGTAAACATGGTATCTCACTGGCATAAGGAGATACTTTCTATACACATTTACTAAGTTCACCATGAAGACTCATGTTGTCTACCAGAAGCTCTGTGTGAAGGGCTTCACCACCAGAAACTAGCAGCAGAAAGCCAGCACAACAAAGCCAGTTTGTAAAGGCAACAAATACAGAATGAGAACCAAGGCCCTTTCACACTGCACCTAATGCAAGCAGGCCCATGTCAAGTCTGTGGCCACGCAATGCTGCCAGTATTGCCAGTGAAGTCTGAAGCCTTGCTAGCTGTACAAAGGGCTTGCATGACAGTGGAGCTGAAGTTAGAGTATAAACTATGAAATGAGCAGATTTATAAAGCTAAGAAAGTACTGGGCTCTGAGCATTTGCTTCTGAGCAGGTGAAATTTCTCTGAAGATAATATTTTATCTTGTGTTAAACTGCAGTCTTATATCCATACAGTCTCAAGATCCGCACTTCCTTTTGTTTCTTCAACACATGCTGTTCTGTGGCCTCAGCATATGTGAAAAGCAGTGATAAGAAGGGTTAATACATTATTTTTAGTAATAAAGGAGAAACCCCAGTAAAGAATCCTGTATGTTTCTAAGTGCTTATGTTTTTGTTAGTATGTTGCATTAGCACTAGGATGGGTAGGTTATTGGTTTTTTGCAATTTATTTTTCCTCTCACCTTCATATCTCCACAGCTCTTACTGCATCTCACTGCAGATCCTGAGACACAAGAGAGCAGACTGGTTTCTAGAGGAACACTGTCTTCTTTTTTATTCTTGTTAGTAATGCTATAGCAAACACCACTCTGACACTGGCTGAGTGTAAGTTACTTAACATCACTCTCGGTAGAAGACAAGAATGAACTATAAATGCATTTGATCCTTTCACACCTTCTTTCCTTTATCCTCCTCCACACTGAGGCTAATACCCAGAGCTGCATGTAAAATGCACTTGGCAGCTGAATGGCTCAAGCTGCCAAGTTTCAGAATGATTTTTTCCTGACTCGACAACAGGAGCAGGAACACTATCATGGTTTTTGTCAGTTTCCAGCTATCCCAATGAGAGTCACTGCATTCAGTTGTACAATAAAGGTAATTTACTCCAATAGTTTTCCTACAACCAGGAAAATAGGCTAACTTGCAATAGGTTAAATCTAAGTGTTAGTTGGAGCACATAAGACAGCTGTCTTCTGTCTTAGTCCACATCAAGAGCTGCAATTCTGAGCAGGGCAGAAATGCTGTACGTTTGCAGATGAGGAGATTGTCATCAAGATGTTATTCTTACTTGCACTGAGGGTACTTTTAAAACAGATCCTGGTCTTACTTCTACCAAATGCCATTAGTTTAAGCCTCATCAGAGAATTTTCTTCAATAACAAGCACACCGAGCAAATTTTGCCCTGAACTCAGAACATGCAGATTCTTTCAGCACTCTTATTCATATTTATACAAATTAATCAATTAAAAGGTAGTTTCTCCAGAGTTCGCATCAAGGAATTAAAGCTCCACCACTCTGACTTCAAAGAGAAGCTGCGGAGACCAGCAGGAGTGGGTCCTGGCAAAAGCAGAGCCAGCCAAGAGATGGTCCTGGGGCTTGGGCCAGTTAATGGAATGAGGCAAGGGATACAGACAGTCACCAGCAAAAAGCAGCAGGCAGTTGAAACCACAGGGTTAAGAAGGTGTCACTGCCATCCTCTCTTCACTCACTTACCAAACCAAAGCCAAGGCTGTGGTACCAAACCCACAGAGCCTCCTAACGATGTCTCCACAAGTCATAGCAGAGATGAGATCTGGCTGGCAGCTGCATTTCTAAAAGCCATTACTCATCCACTACAGGGCATTCGCAGCTACAGGCTAAATCCAGTTGAGAGCATGGAAAATCCTGTATTTCATTAAGTCATGAGGCAGCACTGGGCAGAATGCGAATCTGCCAACATGGTCATTGCAGGACTGCCACCAAGAAGCTCTATCCCAAAATGCTCATATTTTGTAGCCAAGTACAAGAACATCTGTTGTATGAGAGTTTCTTAGAATCAGCACTGTATTAACCCACTCTTCCTTCATAGAGCTAAACAAATGAATCAAATATCACAAGAATTAGTTATTACATATTAAAGTGCTGCTAATACACAGTAATATTCTTCCTCAAGTATTTACTTTTCACATCTTTTTCCTTGTTTTAGGTTCTGTTTATTTTCATTCAAATGTAACAGATGAAATACTTGATCTCATAGTGTAAACAACAAGTTAGAGATACCAAATGCTGTACTGAGTGGGCCAAAGAAAGTCAGATATAACATGCATTCTTCATTATTGTTACTGTCATGATCCTCAAATGATATCACAATCTCTCATTACAAAATGTAACACAGTTTTCCCAACTACTTGGAGGAATAAAAGCAAACCTGAGTCTTCCTACTAGAGCACCCAGACAATTGGATTTAACCTCGACTGGATCATTCATTCCCAAGGCCTAATTACAGTACCAAATACATCTTTATTATCTGGCTTCTACCTGTATGGAAGCTAGGGTGTTCATTCCATTAAATACAGCCTTAATCTTCAGAATAAAAGGCAGTTTTAACAAAAATAATAATTCAAAGCTAAGTTCTCACAGATCCATTCTGGTCTTAAATTTCTTGCCTCTGAAGCAACCACACACCTAAGATTCACAAGGTCCCTAACAGTGATCTTAGAAGATTTTTTTTAATGGAACAGGACATTCAAAAAGAATATCATTGATTAATTACTGTGGTGTGACATGTGCTACATTGCAAGTATACAATAAAGCCTTACACCTTTAAGATGCAGAATTTAAAGACTATAAAGTAGCTTGCAAAAGAGTGATTTTACATTGTGCTTGCAGCTATAATGTCTGTGTAAAATGGAAAGGAAAAATGTCTTTCTTGCCACATCAGAATAATACTGAGTCAGAACTGAACGCACCTAAAAGAGTTATTTAATACTGTCATCACAGTTGGTGCTTAATGTCTCAACTGTGTTTCTAGATTAAAGGTTAATATACTACTTACCTCTTGAGATACATGGAATGAGAATTTTATTATGTAACTGAGTAACACACATTAGGCAGTAGAAAGTGGGAAGGCCAAAATCTAGTTCCTCTATCACAATGCTTTTCCATGTTACAGAGACAACAATGTTCACTGGAACATAGATATTACAGAAGAAAACACAGAGTAAATAAGTTCAGTATTTCTAATCTGGAACCCTACAAACTAATAGAAGTGTCTCTGGCAGCAACTTGTTCAGTCACATTTCAGAACCATTCTTCAAATTCAACTCTGACGACCATTTCCTGCTAGTATCTTCTGTACCCTGTGGCAAAACCAACCTTATAGACAAGGGGTTTCATGACGATGCTATGTAAAGTTGACACTTTTGATTGAACAGTTCAACTTTTAACTGTTTAACACCTTTTAGTTGAAGTGGCCGGTTCAGTTTTCTATAACTGCAGCCAATATCAAACAGATATGAGGAAAAGTTGTAGTCTACACTGTCAGCATAAATTAATTCTTCAACTCCTAAAACGTTCTCCTTAAAACCTTTCTACATGCCACTTGAACAACAGAACACACCTTCTATATATAATGAATACAGATAAGTGACTCACACACTGCCATGATGTGATTTTTTAAGCTATCAGCATCAAGAAGTAAAAGAGAAGGAACAGATTTCAATGTATAAAAGCATTCATATACTGCATATCACATCACATCACATCATCGATGTGAAACCCAGTATTGATTTTCATCAAAGTTTGTGGAAGCAAACTTTTTTCAGTGATGCAGAACCTTGCATTTACAGTAGACATCTAGGAAACAACACTTTATTCTAGGTCAAGGATGGAGTTCAGTGTGGCTCAGAAGACTACCACTTGTCTGAACAACACAAGCACAGAATGAATATGAACAGACACTACCACGAAGGATATTAATGGAAGGCTAATCTAGTAGTCATGCATTTGGGTATCTTCCCTCCAAAACTAGCATTTAGAAGCTAGCAGACAACATAATTTGGTAATGACATAGTGTACAACTGAAGCAACTGGACCGAACGTAGAATACCTAGAAGAAAGGAGCCTAGGTGAATAAAGTGGTGCAAGGAAGGAACTCAGTGGCTCTCCCTTCTCTGAATTACAAATCTCTACAGATGTCGGTGTGGAAATCAGTTTTAGAAGAATAAAGTCTTACTGAAATGACAGTGGTATCTGCTGAGCTCTGGCAATGAGACACTGACTGTTGTACATCAAAGCATAAGGCAGGTCAAAGAGTAAGTCAGAGAAACAAATAGCCTGTATCTGATATGACATTTAAGACACTTTTAGGGTGATGTAATCGTATTGGATAAGTATTTGGAAACTTATCATTATTAATCCCCAGCTGTGTATCAGGGCTTTATTAACAAAACAATGACCCACATTCTTTTGAGCAGCTTTTGTTAGAATAGGAAAAAAACTAAATCATGGCTTCAAAGAACAAATAGAAGGGGCATTGGAAATGAAACACCATCTTTCTGAAAATAAAATTGCTGTACTTAAAGGCACACTAAGATTGGTCTGTGCCTTGAGAAAAGGGATACCTGTCAAAAATATTAAACACCAACTAAAACTCAAACATACACTGGTCTACAGTACCACTGACAGAGTTAGGATGCAAATTCATAGCTAAGGTGCAGTTTGTCATCTTCATAGTCACTGAAATACTCTATATATGTCCCTGATTGTTCCTTTGATTCTTCTTCCATCTTGTCACCTACACCATCTACAGGAAAAAATCCCAAACAATTCATGAGGTTTTTATTGTCATTAATATGTTATTTTATTCTGCCAAAAGCATGCATCTACTAATTGAGAGTGAAGAACCCCAGCTTGTAATGACAAAAGAAACCTATCATTCTCCATTAGCCTTTTGATGATGCTGCTCCAATTGACAACAGGGTGCAAAACACACTATTTCTCTGGTCAAAGGAACTTGGCCTTCCATCACTTCTGAAGAGAAATGGATGTTTCCTTTCCGACCTAACCAGCATTTCATTTGGAGTTTCCCAGAGAAAGCTCCCTTTTATATGTTTTTTTTTTTTCCCCCTCACTAAAAGCACATTCTTCTAAGTACAATACCTCATGCAATCACCCAACACAGCAAAGGAGTAGTGGAAGAAAGTCATATTTGTTCTGGCCATACCAAAGGCTGGTGGAAAGCAACACAGAGAGCTGGGTAACATCATCCATTCTTTGTGTGGAATAAGACCTTCTGGTCCTCTGAGGACTTCCAGAATCTGAAGACACTCAAGCAAAACTGTTGATACAACATGTAAAAATGGGAAGGTGACTGAGCCCGCCCAAATAAGGCAGCTCAGAATTGTTGTCTGTTGCTTTTTTTTTTTAAAGAGTTTTATCACTAAAACGCTAGAATGGAAGTCTTCAAAATAACTTACACAAAACCTTGAGGATTTGATCCCCTCATTATAAATTTTTATTTAAATAACTAAAAACCATCTTGAAGGTAAAAAATAGATACTGCAAGTATTGGTGTTACTTTGAAGGCACACACGGATGAGCAGTATTTGGGCTGCTAATAAAGAAAATAGTTAATCTAAACCCTTATGGAACCACAAGTTGCTTATTTCCTTAGCATTCCTTCCAGAGTTAAACTTAAAGATACTGTAGCTATGTTAAGTAGAACTGGCATTTTAAAACAGTTGGCCTTACAATGGCATTTAAAATAATGTGGGAGTAATTACTGACATTTACTGTGCTGTAGGGAGAACAAAAAAAAAGCAGCAAGCATTTGAGCTACGCTGACGCCCAACAGTTGAACAAGATTATTAGTGTCAGTACAAGGGCACATTAAATCCGGTGCTTCACATCCATTCCATGTTTGTAGATACTCAAGAAGCACTTATCTTCCAGTAAACAAGAACTCAAACACTGTTCAAACTACTTGAGGATGCATATTATAAACTTGATTCTGGCACTGTTCAGTATTACAGCTACTAATGATACAAACAGGAAGGGGGTAGATTTAGACTAGATATTAAGGATATTACGACAAAATTCTTTTGTGGGAGGGTGGTGAGACACTGGCACAAGGTGCCCAGAGGCTGTGGATGCCCCTCCCTGCAGGGTTCAAGGCCAGGCTGATGAGGCTGTGAGCAGCCTGGTCTAGTGGGAGGTGTCCCTGCCCATAGCAAGGGGTTGGAACAAGGTGCTCTTAAAGGTCCCTTCCAACCCAAATCATTCTATGACTATACATTATGGCACACTGCTCAAAGGAGTAAGAGTTATGCAGCCATTACTATTTCTAGCCTGAACTATCAAATAACTGAAAATGTCCATGGTCAGGCTGCTGATAGAATAAAAACAGTTTTACATGAACTTACACAATTGCTCCTATCATTTTGACTTCCAGGGTTTTCCTTCTGCCAGTTGCCCTGGCTATTTTTAATAAGACCTGCTGAAGTTATTTACATTTCATAAATCCCTGAACTGTTCAAGAGAGACAATCTTTTTTTGCTGGTCAAAATTCTTGTGAATATCAAGACACAGTCCCAACATTACCCATGCTCAGAAAAAGACACAAGAAGTGGCTGCCTTTTACAGTGATTATCTGTCAGCATCTTTTATACTTTCCCAACTATTGATTTTCTTTTTTTTTAATGAAAAAATTGCCTCCAGAAAATTCCTACGCAGTCTACTGAATGCTCTACAATATTTGAGAGGTAGTTCTCCATTCCTGAGGAGCTCCTGCTGAAGTGCTTATCCCATGAACTGCAAAAAGAAAGAAGCATCTCTGACATCCTTTTTTCCTTCTCCTGCTTAGTACTTAGCTGTAAGTTTTTGACTTGGTGGGTATTTGGCTGCATGGAGCCAAATTCTTTCACCGCCTGAAAACTGACGCAACCTTCCAGGTTTCCAAAAAGCCACAGAAAGTGAAAACTTGACATTCTCTCTGCCACACACATCAGGCAGTTTGTTACATGCTTTTTACCTTAATTTGGCAGTGACATCTCCAGCAAATACTGCCAAGGACGGTTTGTTTATAACGGCATTTTAAAATGTTACGATCTGAGACAGCACCTTCTGAAAGCAGACGCACATTACAGACAATCACTGAATTTTCAAGGTACAATTCTCAAACCCTTCTCCAAAAGAACGAAGACATCAGTGACAACACAACATTTCCAAAGTTCATCAAAAGACACATAAAAGATAACACACCTTCTTGCCCAGTGCGATGAAGATTAGAAGTAAAAAGAACTGTCCTGAAGGCAGCATGCACCAAATTCCACAGATATGAGGGCTGCTCCAGAAGTAATGCCTCCTGCTTTATTTTGTTGCCCACAACGTCAGAGGTATGTTGGTGGTATGGTAGTAGAGGCTGAACCTTTCCACCAATATTCCAATTCATTCTGTTGCCGTGTGACAGATGGTAGCAGAGGGGCAGTCTGACACAATGGCATCTGACATGGAAGTGCATATGAAGCAAAGGTGTAGAATTTAAATCCCCCATGTGGAAAAAGATTGCACCCACTGACATTTATTAACTGTTACTGAATGTTCCTGGAGACCAAACAGGGGATGCTGAGACAGTGAAGTGAGGGATGGTTCATTTCAGCAATGGAGACAATGACATGAAAGTCAAATCATGCCCCCAATGCCATGCAGATTTTTAAAAACACAACAGGCTGTTGTTCAACACTGGTGAAGATGCATAGCTAACAATGGTGACTAAGTTGACAAATAGCGTTTTGTAGCTGAGAATTTGCTCTATCAGATGGTGTTAATATGCTCTTTGCATCTGCTGTAGTTTCCACAGAAATAAATAGGAGGTACTACTTTCAGAGCAACATATATATAACATATATATAGAAGACATACAAGGGTGGAGCTACATGACTGGTCTTGAGAAAGTCTCAAATAATAAAACAGGATGGTGGAAAGGAAGAGAGCTTAACACCATACTACTTCTATGGTAATACCTTACAAGGTTCTCATCAAAAACATCTTTCTACAAAAGAAAATCCCATTCAACTGTTAAAGAAGCAAACCCAACACATGTTTACAGTGCCCATACAAACATATACACACAAACCCTAAAAATAAAAATGAAAGAACACCTCCCTTTTGCAGTGATTTCACAGCCCTCTCAATACTCAATAAGCTAATTTGTTTTCTCCTTCTTGCAAAAGTCATCCCTGGCCACAGAGGCAGCCTTTGGGGCACATAAGTCCTTTTAATCTCTTAGTATTTATGAGTGCAGATTTTGATGGAAGTCTCTGCTTGCAGAACCATGAGAGACAGACTCATCCACCTTGAAGGCTCTCCCTGTAAGAATGCCTAGAAGACTGCTCAGGAGGCACATTCAGACTGTTCCAAACACTTTTCTCATGACAGAATTTATGGCCTTAACAGAGAATGAAGCTGCGGTCACTTTGCTCTCCTTCCATCAGATACTGCCAGCACAGCATGCCCACTATACCCAGCCAGCCCAAGTAAGCTCAGCAAGGCCAGCTGGAGACAGGTTCACTGGAGGATCACACGCAGAAGATACTGAGGAAGAAACTCATGCTGGCTCAGCCAAACTGAGGAACTGCTAAATACAGAGACAACAAAGCATATTCATTAAATTACCATGTCATGGTAAGGTTCAGTTACTGGCTTAAGGACAAAAAGCACTAGTTGGAAAATGAAATGTTTGGGACAGTAGTGAACACATTTCAATTTGCTGTTTTTTCCTGGCAACTATTGTTTATCTTGCAAGAAGTACTTGCAAATTGCACATTTCATAATAAATATCTACTTATTTAGAATATAAATCTCCATATTTAACTTGACTTACTCTTGTTTGTTTACACATCTACTTCTCTTTTTAGCAAGTGTAACAAAAACTTCAAGGAAAACACTGACTGTCCAGACATTTTTACTTTGGAAGTTTCCATCAACCCTGGCCATGCCAAGTCTAGCTTTATTTATTGCACAACTTTTCTAGGAGGTAAATACACATCATCCAGGAAATAACAGCAGAATTGTTTTCTCCTGACTTCATCAACATGGATAAAACTACTGGGGAAGACCATCTCTGAAGGTTCATGTGATATTCTAACATGATGTGCTGACTGGAGGAAGGCCCATGAGCATGCTGTCCGGATGTGTTTGACCTCCACAACTTTTATGTGCTGCTCTTCCTGAACTCTAAAAATGTTGTATGTTTACATACCCAAAACAGCCCTTTCCCATGGAATTTCACCAATATAATGCCTTGGGAAATGAAAAGCTGGAACACATTCAACACAAGCAAATACACATAGTAAAACAAGCTGAGAGCTCGAATGGCTGAGAAGTCTACACTAATGCATAACAGAAGTCAACAGTAATTTGTTTACTACTATTCTCTATGCAAAACACAACTGCATGCTTTATAATTAGAAATACATATATTGAATCTACTGTAAAAGTTGACATTAAGAAAAGGATTAAAACTAAAATGTTGCATGAACTGAAAAAAGTTTTCATTCTCCAAATTATATAATGTGGGTAATGCTGGATGAGTTTCAAGGTTTCTCCTCAACATCACACACTACCACAACTTCCAAGTAATTACTTCCAGAACTAATATTTTAGCTTGGCATTAAATAAACAAATAAAGAAACAATTTCATTTTAAACATCCACTGGTTTCTAAAAGTCTAGTAAGAAGCTGCAGAATAGACGACAAGAAAAAGTATTTAGCTGGCAACTATTAAACATCTTTTTTACATGCACACTGAGGCTTTAGAAGTAAACACACCAGTGCCTGCTAAATAAAATGCCTGTTTGTCTTGCAATGCCATAGGATGCCAAGCCACAGATGATGATCCCATTCAGCCAAGTATACAAGCAGGGTCCACATGAGATTGCAGGAGAGCAGGAGCACAGTGCTGCTCACGTGTGTGCGGTGTGTATGCGGCAACCTGGAACATCACAACATGACAGAGGGGTAATCTTGACCCATTTGCCAAGGCCACAACCTGCTCTTTCTGAAGGAGCTATTTCTGCATAACAGAAGGGACCTTGGTTTCATATTTCATCTAAAGGACAGAATCCCTATTAGGGATTGGCTCAACCATATTTCTGTTGAGTAGAGGTTTGCTATGCATTTCCAAGGACTGCGTTAAAAATCCTGGAATTTTACAGTACTTGATACCATACCAGAGCATCAGCTTTGAGAACGAATGCAAAGTGACCCTTGTAAAACCAAATTACTCAAATTTCTATTAAAAGTGCCCACATTAAACTCTTTAGCATTGCACTATTGGACAAGTTTTCACAACCTCACCTCAACTGCATATTTTCAGGAGCTAAACAAACAGTACAGCTCAGTAATTCCTAAATCTCAGGTATCAGCGATCATAAGATAATGGAGTATCTCAATTGGCTTGTACTGAATTCAAAGCCAGCATCTTAGAAAAGTTCCCTACTTACTGAAGCATCTGCTAACATCAAAATAAGTCTAGATACACTTTAATCTTTGAGAAGGAAACAGCAGTGTCTGCCACAATCACTGCATTCTGCAAATGCCCTGAAGAATTTAAGTTTCATTTGCTCAGTTGCACTCACAACTTTTTTTTTTTTTTTAACGTCCAAGCTAAGAAATTCTTTTAAGTGGACCTTCAAGTCTTAATAACATAAAACTTTTTACAGTGTAAGGTTAGTAGAAACCATCCTTGGAAGCTTTCAATACCATTGCTCGGCAAGTTAAGACAAACACTGCAGGTTTTGTATAAATCAATCTCTTGCAAAGTAATGCCAACAAACTTGATGGGACACCAGCATGTATTTGTCAGCCTCAGTGATGTACATTTATTTTCACCAAATTACTAAAGTCAATCTTGAACAATAAAGTCAACTTTTCTACCCAATATTTCTACTTTTCTTAGCAGGATACAGGGACCGTGGCAATGCCTCAAATTAGGCTTCATTCATCCTAAAAGTAAGGGAGTTAATTTATCACACACAGCATCTTATTAGGTCAGTACTGTCAGCTGCGTCTTGAGCTTTGGAATTGTACTAGCTTCCACAGAATCAGCATGATTCACATAGAAAAGGACTGCCCAAGCTCTGCTCAAACAGAAAAACAGCCAGCACGAGCATCACATCAGGTTACTTAGAGTCCCATCCGCTCAGGATCTGAATATCACCACAGAGATCCCACAACCTCTCTGAGCAATTTATTTCTCTCTCACACACACTGTGAGGAATTTTCTGGCACCTAGTTAGAATTTCCTTGGCTACTACACATGCTCATTGCCTCCTGTCCTGTTGCTGTGCACCTCAAAGGCTCCGATTCCACATTCCCCACCACCACTCATAAGGTAGCTAGAAACAGCAATCAGATTCCCACCTCACCTTTCTGCCACAGGCTTCTGAAGGCTCATCTCAAGAAGCGTTGCTGCAAACAAGATCACCTTATATGTTTCATCATACGATGAAAGCATTTTCCTTTCACACTAGCAGAGGATGAATCACGGAAGTAATTTAAACTCCAGGTTGTTCCCCCCATTTTCAAGAAGGCTGAAATAATTCCAAGTGTCAACCTACACAATTTTAAAAAATCCACCCATATTTTTGGTGTCTGACTTCTTTTTTATTATTATTCGTCCTAATGACAAAACCAGAAAAGCTAACAATTCCCACTATAGCTATATGTATATTTTAAAAAGCTTGAGGGGTTTTTGGTTGGTTTGGTTTTTGTTGTGTTTTGTTGTGTTTGTTTGTTTTAAACAAACTGGACAAAGTACATGTGCTACTCTGACAACTCAAAAGACATAATCCCAGGCCATGAATTACCATCTAAATGCAACTCTATCTGCATGCCGAAGAGACTCTATCTACCCTGTGCAAAACTTTGTAACTGCTCTTGCTGCAAAGCTTATGAGATGGTTGGTTGTCTGTCTTGCATTTTCCCCAGCTCTGTTACTCTGCTGTCACACTTAGCTAGCACATGACCAATTCCCGCCAACTTTAACATCGCTGTATGGAAACCAGGAAACAGGTCCTCTCCTAAACGCTGAGTGAAAATAGATCATTTTGCTTGTCTGTCTAAATCACTGAGTTAAAAGGTACTGTATGAGCCCAGCTCTCTTTATACGCTGCAGTTCAATCTATTTGACTGAACCACAAAGGGTTTAGTGCTTGCTGCTAGGAAGTGCAAAGAACCACACTATCAAGTCTTCTGCTGAAGAAATTTTAAGAGCAGTAACTTCAAAGAAAGCACCAAGCTAAATCATTCTTCTGTTTACTGTTTTTCTTGTTTTGTTTTCCCATCTCTACAGAAGTTCAGCTCCCTGTAAATACAAAACTTTTTAACAGGTCACAGGTGTTAGACAAAATCAGCAACAAAAGCCCTCTAAGTTGACACGTCTGGAAGTTTTTGTTAGTACCTAATATCCTCTGTGCTGATAATGATTTCCAGGTACTTAAAAGGCCAAGTTAATGATTACAGTAGCAGTAACAGGTGTGGATTATACATAGCTGGCAGAAATCCTTTCCTTTGCTAAATTATGCCTTGTTACTATTCACCTGCAGAAAGCGGAAGCCAAACACCCTCCGGAGAAGATTCAGACACGAAGCTAATGTTTATCCATGGCCAGAAAATACAACCAGCCTTCACAAAGATAGCAAAGGTTCATATGCTTTCAGACTGGTCTTACCCAAGTGGATGCTTTTTCCCACTTTCTGAGGTGCTTTTATATCCACTTTTCAGGGGCATGAAGTAACCACGCTTACACCAGACTGTTTAACACCAGCTGCTCCCACAGCAGTGGTGCAGCTATATCTTCACTATCACTGAAGAGTTACTTTGCATCAGAAGCTCAGATAGGAAAATCTGATCTCACAGACCCAGAAGCCTGTCAGGCTCTCTGCACAGCCAGGAGACAATAAAACAAAGCCTCCGCTCTGCAGAAATTAGTCCTTGGTGGGAGGAAACATGCTGGCTCCCAGAAGATGGCACCAGACAATGAACACCATTTAGATTCTGCTGGAGAATGTCATGCTTCTGCTGGAGGCTGCCTGCTGGCCCAGCAATCCCTTCTACAGATGAGCAACAGACAAGTGAAGCTTGTCTGTTTTTTTTTTTTTATCTGACTAGGGGAAGCTCAGAAAATCCTAGCAGAAGAACAGCTACAACTGAAAGAATCTTCCACGATTTATTATACTGCACACAGCACTGCTCCACAAGACCTTCCCTTTCTTCAATCTTTGCAACGTTACAGAGAACTAAAGAAGGTCAGTACTCTGCTTTAAGAGTTTTGCAGGAACATATAAATTACTCAGTCCACTTGATGTTCTGCGCCATGGTTAGACAGCTAAAAGTAATGCAGAAATCAGCAGCAATAAGCTGTTTTAATTGACTTTTAAATTGTCAAGGAATTAAGAGTTACTGCTAGAAGGATAAACAGCAGAGAAGAAGCTGTCTAATGGCTGTCAGTTGGGAAAGGCAGGATTTCAGACAACAGGTACAGCATCAGTCAACAAGAAGCCCCACTCACACAAACGGTAAGCAGGGGGCAGAGACCATGCCAAGAAAATCAAACCCTTCTTCTCTCTCTCCGCTCCCGGAATTCATAACATGCAGTGAATTCTGCTTTAATACTGTAGCTGCATGCTCAATGAAATACTTTTCCCTATCATCAGCAACAAGCAAGCTCAACAGAGCATGCCACCTCTGGTTCACACCATGCTGCAGTACTAGCATTTGGAACACAAGTAACCCTACACTGCAGGCAGAGCAGCTTTGCATGTGCCTGTGCTGAGTGGCACAGCATAGTCACACCACTTCATACAGATCAGCGTCTGTCTGATAAGAAAATCCTTATGTAATTCATGAAAAGCATTTATTTTGTTTAACATAAAAATTATTGATAGAGTGCCACATCTGTATTAAGCACCCTTCATGGATTTGCACATCCAGAATATCCAGTCAACCACAGAACTGCCTCCACTTCCAATTTCAGAATCTTGGATTATCTGGGTGCTGGCATTGCACAACGCACACGGTCCTGACAGCGTTTCATTTTGCCCCCACAGGACACGGGCTTCCCATGAGAGCCAGCATCACCCATGCTATTCTCCCTCTGCCACTGCTGATGCCCCATGAGAACCTGTAAGGAGTTTTAGGACCTCGGTGCGACTTGTGTCTTCCAGATGAAAGCATTCAGCTGCTTCTCCTGGGTCTTGGGAATGAATCTGCATGGACAAACTACAACTACAGGGTATTGCTGTTCATCAGCAGAACATTATGCTATGCAGTATGCAAACAACAGCTTAAGAGGTGGAGAGTCCATGTCCACATTTCAAAAACTAGCCATGACGCAATAAGAACGCTCCTAAAATAGACACTGAATTAATCAGCACAAATTTGGTAAAAGCCAGAAGCCTCAGAGCATGACTCTCCATTTTATATAGAAGCCTAGACAAAGCTCGCAGGCTCAAATACTGTATGACTGAATTTTCAAAGGCACAGAAATTTACAATGCTTGGTTAAAGAAAAAAAGGGCTTTTTTTCTAATCTATTTCAGTGAAAGACCCAGTCACAAGTGTGCTCAGCTCAATGAATTTCTTGAGCAAGAAGCCAGGCTGCAAGATGAAATCACCAGGCCATGCAGAACCCAGGAACAGAAGCAATTGATGCATGGTATTGTGCACTGACACAGGAAGACCAACAGCCCATTCTTAAATCCCTACACACAGAAGATAAACTAGCTTGCAACCCTGAGATGTCCTATGTGCTCCTGCAGTCTGTCAAGGAAGACTGGATCCTCACCTATGCCCAGAACAGAAGGAGGAGATGGAGCACTCCCAGGCATGAATACTGATTGGGAGAAGAACTCCTTGCAAGCAATCCTGCAGAGAAGGACTTCTGGGTTCTGGTGGATGAAAAGCTGGACGTGAGCCAACCTTCCAGGGTGCAAGGCCAACAGTATCCTGGGCTGCATCAAAAGAGGGGGATGCCAACAGGGAGAAAGAAGGGACCGTACCTCCCTACTCTGCCCTCATGCCCCCATCTGGAATGCTGCATTCATGCCCAGGGGCCCTAGCAAGAAAAAGACATGGAGATGTTGGAGCAGGTGCAGAGGAGGGCCACAAAGATGATCAGAGGGGCAGAGCATCTCTCCTATGAAGAAAGTTTGAGGTAGCAGGACTTGTTCAGCCTGGAAATGAGAAGGCTTCTCAGAAAACTCTTTGCCACCCTCCAGTACTTAAAAAGAGCTTACAAAAAAGACGGAGAGTGATATGGAGGAATGGCTTTAAACTAAAAGGGGAGAATGAGGTTACATATTAGGAGGAAATTCTTTAACCAGAGGGTTGTGAGGCACCAGCACAGGCTGTCCAGAGAAGTTGTGGGTACTCCTTCACTGGAGGCATTCAAAGCCAGGTTGGATAGAGCTTTGGGCAGTGTGATCTGGTGAGTGGCAACCCTGCTCACGGCAGGTGGCTTAGATGTACATGGTCTTTAAGGCCCCTTCCAACCCAAGCCATTCTAGGATACTTAGAAAATGATCTAAAAGAAAAAGATCCCAGACTTTAAATGAAATAGCTCAAAGCTTTACCAGCGTGCAATGGGAAGTTTGTTTGTTTATTTTAAACTATTATTATTTTTCTTTATTTTCTGTATTACTTTAATCATACATTCTTTAATTTTAATTTGCCTTCTGAACTAAAGTTTCCATTGCCAAAAGTTGTTTATCAGCAATACAACATTTTGAAGTGGGTACAAAACAAGTTTCCTTATACCTCTGAGATTACTAGGGATCAGACAAGACTCCACCATTCCTGACTCCGCTCCTCACTCCTGCCCTCAGGCCCACACCCCAGCTCTCTGACTAGGATCAGCAGTCCAGCACCATGCCATGTGTAACTGGTCAACCCTGATGTGATTCCAGTTTACCAAAACTTCTCACATACACCATTACTAAGCCACTTGTTCTTTACATAAAACAGAATAAAGATTAGAGGATGCAGAAGACATTCAAGGAGAGAACAGGTCAAAAGTCAAAACAACACAATGTAATAGGAAAAGGTTTTCCTGCATTCTGCAAGTATTAAATAACACACACATTTTACTTCAGGATCAGCAGACATCAGTTTGATAGAACGCAGAGTTAATAGAAAATTTATAGATCATCGTGCAATATATTTTATTTTTTAATCCTGTTGGTTTATCTAATAGTTTATTAATTAGTAGTGGTCTGATTGGAATTAAATCTCTGGAACAAACAGTGCCATTTGTATCATAAGGTTATTAGTCAAAGATATTCAAGCCTCTTCTGTGAGGTTTGAAGATGTATTAACTTCTTGAGAGTTGAGGAGGGCAACAAAAAGAAAAGCACGCATATAGATCTATGTTTGTGGCACACTGCAAACTCCAGAATATACTGGACTGTCTAGAGACAGTCTCTGGGGAAAAAAAAAAAACAACAAGCATATGATTTCTCTAAAACAAACAAAGCAGATGAACAAAACATGTCCAAACATGGCCTGAATCTTAAGCCAACACAGGTTGGAATTACTGCATCTTTACTTCAATTATTAAGCACAAGGAAGTTGCACCAGAATATTCGCCTTCTTAAAAAAAAAAAAAAAAAAAAAAATCAGCAGTAAGTTTGGATTTAAACCAGAAATGTTCATTCTGCTGTACATTATCATAAACTGATATTAACCTCTCCTCCTCTTCCCCGTGACTGTAAATCATATCAAGTATAAAAGTTTCTGAAAGTATTCCATTCAACCTGAGAAAGCCTCCCTATACTGAAAGTAATGAGCATATAGTAGCTATTCTCTTATTTTTCCTACAGCTACAGAACCAAGCATCAAAGACTTGGTGCCCAAACAACACATTGGGGTACACACCACAGCAACGACTGTGATAGGAGAGGTAACACAGCCATCAAAGTAACTACCAGCCCTGCTCCAAAAGCCCAGAGCCATTCCTCAGCTGACTGCAGCCTGCTCCTTACAACCACCCTTACAGCTGACAGGTCAGAGAACTTCCTTCCATAATAAGTATGAAGCCACAGCTGTGGCAAGGCACACCTTTGGGCGGCAACGCGCTCTCAGTGTTAGCAGGATGTACCCACAGGTCAGCTGGCAAGATGCCCCCTGGGAGTTCTTCCCAGCTGAACAAATCTGATGGCGGGAGGCAATGACAGGCAATAGTGAGTGATCAACTATCATTACCCACGAGAGCTATACTTACATACAAAATTATCACATGCATGTTCTACCTGCATATCAGCAGAACGGAACGAAAAGAGAAAACAAAATGCTGAAGTGGACAATAACAACTGACTGGTAAAGTAAACACACCCTACACTCCTCAATGGAGGAATTTGCTCTGTTAAATGGTGGTTGTGTGCTCTTTGCATCTGTTGTAGTTGCCAAAGAAATAAACAGGAGGCACTGCTTTTGGAGCAACTTACGTAACTAGACCAGAACTGAGGATAAACACAGCCTTTTTCATTCCATTGAAGCAATACTGTTCTCTCTGGAATACAACTCTAAAAGCTCATGCCATGCTTATTCTCATGTTCTCGCCCTAATTCTGTAAATCATTAACAACGTAATAAACAATATCAATGTGAGCATTCAAACCATGCAACAATCTATATTCCAAACAAAGTCAAACCAATTAAACAACATACCTAATGATGTTAGGATATTATACTAGTGGAGCAGATTTTACAGTTTCTGAAACAACCCATTAAGATTATGTGTGAAATGCTTTTAATTCCCCCAGCAAATGTTTCTCTCTCAGTTGTACCCATATAATTGAGATCTTTTTAGTCTCTGGGGAATTTACTGTCAACCTGTAACGCTCTCATGATTCAGAGATTATCCTGATGTTGGTGTCATCATGTTGATTAAACTCAAACGTGCAAAATTAATTCACAGCAGAAAAACTCAACACTGCTTTATCAGTCTCTGATACATAGATGATAGAACTCAATGCTTCATATCCTTTTAGAACAAAGTAAAGCATGACTGGAGAATCTTCTATCTAGACCTTTCTAGACTGAGGGATCTTCTGTTGGCCAGTCACTCTCATTTTTTACAACAGGAGAAATGAAACAAGCTTTGCTCCCTCTTATAAGAAAAGGTTCACAGGAGAAAATCCCAAGAAGAAGGGCTAGTTTTCTAGTAAAGTGCTGGGTGCTTCACGTCCACCTCACTTTCTTTCATCACCTCTGCACTCAGCAGCAGAAGGTGCAACCCATCAAACGCACACTGCAGGGGAAGCTGATTGCTAGGCCCCAGTCTAAGAGGTCAGGGAGCAAATTCAGTTCCAGATGTTAGTACAGTCCTGTGTCATAAGACTTGGAGAAATCTGGCTCACAACAAGTTTGGACCAGTAGTTCCAAAGTCTTAGAAATTCTCAAATGCCAATAATATCAGGAAGAGATCTACAGAGCTCCCCACTGACTTACCACAAATGTCAAAGAACTATTCCTTTGCTTCTGAGCTGAGGATCATTACTGACGAGGACTTCTGACTTAATTCATTAGAATTACCATTTCTGTCTCTCATTGTTCTGATAATATAACGCCATAGCAACAAATGAGAAAGTCCAAATTATAAGCGTGACTCGGAAAGGAAGTGCATAGTTCCTGCATATACAAACTTTGATCTACAGCAGGATGGTCAACAGCATCTGTTAGTCTAATATCTTACATTATTAAGGTCATTTAGCTAAACAGATCACAAAAAGACTGTTCCATTAGCCATCTTCCTGGCATAAATCCAGGGAAGTTGCTGAGTGGTCATGATTGAGCATCAGCATAAATCTACAGGATTTGGATGGACAGCTGTGACTAAACACCCACATCTGTCTGTATTAGAAGCCTTATGTTATTTCCAGGTTCACATTTTTAGCTGCAGTATTATCACAGAATGGCTTATGTTGGAGGGGACCTTAAAGATCATCTGGTTCCAACTCCCTGCCTCAGGCAGACTTGCCAACTACTAGATCAGACTGTCCAGGATCCTATCCAACCTGGTCTACAACATCTCCAAGGATGGGGCATCTACAGCCTTCTCTGGGCAGCCCCATCCAGCACCTCACCACTCTAAGTAAAAAATTTCTTCCTAACATTTAACTTAAATCTTCCTTCTTTTAGTTTAAAGCCATTCGCCCTTGTCCTGTCACTATCAGACCATGTTAAAAGCCAGTCCCTCTCCTGATTATAAGCTCCCTTCAAGTAGTGGAAGGCCACAATAAGGTCCTCCCAGAGTCTTCTCTTCTTCAAGCTAAGCAAGCCCAATTCCCTCAACCTTTCTTCATAGGAGAGGTGCTCCAGCACTCTGATCATCTTCACATCCTCCTCTGGCCCCACTCCAACAGTACATCATCCTTTCTGTACTGGGAGCTCCAGGCCTGAATGCAGTACTCCAAAGGGGGCCTCACAAGGGCAGAGGAGACAGGGACAATCCCCCCTCTCTCTCTATGCTGGTCACCCCTTTTTTGATACAGACCAGGATACTGTTGGCCTTCTTGGACTTCAAGTACCCACTGCTGGCTCGTGTCCAGCCTTTCATTCACCAGAACCTTCAAGTCCTTCTCCACAGAGCTGCTCTCAATGAGTTGCTCACCCAGCTTGTACTCGTATCTGGGACTGCACTGACTCACTGGCAACACCTTGTGCTTACAGTCATACAATCCTTAGAGTTTAAAAGGACCTTTAATGGTCATCTAGCCCAACTTTTCTGAAATGAACCGGGATATCCACAGCTAGAGCAGATTGCTCAGAGCCTGGTCCAGCCTCCCCTTGAAAATTTCCAGAGACATCTGGAACTTCCACTACAACATCCACTACATACCTAGGCAACCTGTTTCAGCATCTCACCACTCCTACTGTAAAAGACTTCTTCCTTGTATCTAAACTAAATCTCCTCTCTTTAACTTTGAAACCATTTCCCCTTGTCCCATCACCACAGACGCCTCTAATCTTGTAGCTCCCTATTACATACTGAAAGGCCACTATCAGGTCACAAGAATCACAGAATGTCAGGGATTGGAAGGGACCTCAAAAGACCATCTAGTCCAATCCCCCTGCCAGGAACATCTAGGTAAGATTCACACAGGACCACATCCAGGCAGGTTTTGAACATTTCAAGAGAAGGAGACTCCACAACCTATCAAGGCAGCCTGTTCCAGCATTCTGTTACACTAACTGTGAAGAAGTATTTTTACGGTATTTATGTGGAACCTCCTATGTTTCAGCTTGTACCCATTACCCCATCACTGGATGCCGCTGAGAAAGCTTGGCTCCATTCTCCTGATGCTCACCCTTTACATACTAATGAACATTAATGAGGTCACCCCTCAGTCTCCTCTTCTCCAAGCTGAAGAGACCCAAGTTCCTTAGCTTTTCCTCATAAGGGAGATGTTCCACTCCCTATATGTCTCCCTGGAGCCTTCTCTTCTCCAGGCTGAACAGCCCCAGCTCTCTTAGACTGTCCTTGTAGGAGAGGCGTTCCATCCCCCGGATCGTTTTTATGGTCTTCCCCTGAACGCACTCCAACAGATCAATGTCCCTCCTGCACATCTAAATACAGTACTCCAGGTGAGGCCTCAACAGCACAAAGTAGAGGGGCAGGATCAGCTCCCACAGCCTACTGGCCCCACCTTCCTTTGAAGCAGCCCAGGTTGCAGCTGGCCCTCTGGGCTGCAAGGGCACAATGCTGGCTCGTGTCCAGCCTGCCATATACCAGTATATCCAAGTCCCTTTCAGCAGGGCTGTGCTCAGTCCCTTCATCCCCCAACTTGCATTGGTAGTGGATACTGCCTTGATCCAGGTGGAAGACCTCAAAGTTGGATTTAGCAGCTACCCTCATGAGGTTCACACCTGGGCCCACTGCTCAAGTCTGTCTCGGTGCCTCTGAATGGCATCACATCCCTCAGGTGTGTCAACCACACCACACAGCCTGGTGTCATCAGCAAATTTACTGAGGATACACTTGATCCCACTGTCAATGTCATTGATCATAGTATCACAGAACTGTAGGGGTTGGAAGGGGCTTCTAGAGATCATCTAGTCCAACCCACATGCCAAAGCAGGCTCCCTACAGCAGGATGCACAGGTAGGCATCCAGGTGGGCCTTGAACATCTGCTGAGAAGGAGACTCCATAACAGCCTTGGGCAGCCTGTTCCAGTGCTCTGTCACTCTCACCATGAAGTTCTTATACATGTTTGTGCAGGACTTCCTATGCTTCAATTTGCATCCATTTCCCCTTACCCTATCACCATGCACCACTGAAAAGAGACTGGCCTTGTCTCTCTGCCTCCCACACAGATATGTATAGACATTGATCAGATCCCCTCTGAGTCTTCTTTTCTCAAGGCTGAATGAACCCAGGTCACCCAGCCTTTCCTTATAGGAAAGATGCTCCAGGCTCTTTAACATCTTCATGGCCCTCCACTGGACTCTTTCCAGGAGATCCTTTCTTTTTGTCTTTTTTTTCGATTTTTCTTTTCCCCTCAGCCTGACCAGCAGATCCTATGCACGTTTTAACATGGAGGGAAAGTCCTCCACCTCTCCTACTTCACCTGCTCTTATTATATATCAAGTTGTGCACTCTGAAGATGGTGACATATGCTGGCATATCATTCACAATTGTGTCCGTAATTGCCATTCCAACCATAAGCAAATCCACATAACTTGCTTAACCCACTCTGAAGCAGGCTGTGAAAAGCCATTTTAACAAAACTGGGATGTATCAGAGTTGCACAGCACATGCACTATGGAGCTCATCTAGGAGACAAAGAAATGGCAGAAGCCATCCTTTTGCATAGGCAAAATTTTTGCATGAGAAAATGAGACATGTCCAGGAAACTCAGATACAAATCAAGACAGAACTGTATATGCAGATTCTATCATCTCTGCAAAGCAAAGCTTGAGCCTGGAGACACGGTGAGGAGGAAACACAATTTTAGCCTCAGTTCTAGTAAGTTCTACATGAAACGTCAGACATTTAAAAGCAGAAAAAAAGAGAAGCTTCACTCCAGCTTATGAGAAACATCTTGTGTTACTTTCCAGCCAAGAGCAAAGGCCTTATCAAGGAATTAGGAGATCTTTTTTCCACTATCTGCTTTGGAACAGGATCTCTGAAGAGGATAAAATAAAGTTTTTGTAACTACAAAAGGGTAGATACATTCTCTCCCCTCCTTCTGGCTATGAATCCGCAAGGATTTCTGTCAGTGAAATGTAGGAATACTATGGAGATGAGTGTAAGTACAGACATATTTCAATCACAAGTTTGAACAACTAGCTTGATCTCTTGCTTCCTGCATCATAACCCATACTCCTCCCCTTCTTTCTTTATCTTTCTGTACTCCTTGACTTCAAAGGATATCAATTCCATGTTCAACATGCATGTCTGCAAGACAGGAAACTAAATTTGAGTATGTAACACACTGATACGCAAAAGATACTGGTGTGAGCTGTAGCTCTCTCACAACTGACATCTGCAATCAGCTTGTTGACAACTTACCCCTGGCACATGCAAAGCAGTACCATTTTTCAAACATTTTTCCCACATTTTAAAATACACTGCATGTATGTCTAATAAGTCTCACTCTTCACCTCATCCAATGATGTTATATGACATCACTATGCTCAAGGAGTATTCCAGCAGGATCTCCAACAGGCTTTTCCCAACAACTTTTGCTGGCAGATTTGGCTGTTGGTTTCCATCTTCCCATGTCTGCAGAAGGGTACAACACAAAGTGATTTATCTTAAGACTATTTATACCACTTGAATAAACCAACTTATTTTGCATAACAAGTAGTTTACAGCTAACTCAAAACCACATACTGCAGAGAGGATGTACTTTTTTACCTACAGAAAGTAGGTAAAACTGAGAGTACAATTTTCACGGTGCACCAGTGCATGCATATTATTTAAACTACAGGTGCTAAATCATGTTACTTTGCTTTGAAGTACCAGTTACTTATTAGCCACCTCACTGAATTATGGGCCATTTTATTATTATAATCTATCACATTGCTTTTCAGCCTGCACTAGTACAGTGCCATTGTGAATCCACATCTAAAGACAATGAAACTTCAAGAGAAAAATCTTGAGCTAGGGGAATTGAAAGGCAAAAGTTCTAGCTACTGCCAAAGATAAAGAATTTAAATGTTTCAAATGGCACTCCCTGCAATTTTTTTTTCCTCGTGTTTCTAATTTACACGCAATTGTGTTCTGTTTTATGGCACTTCTTATTTAACAAAGCCTTACATCCAACAGCACAGAGTAAGCACAGAGAAGCTAGGATAACAGATAAACTTCCTGCAGAATTTTACTACTGTTTTAACAGTGGCTTCAATGAGCATCACTTAGTACCAGGCAGCTACTCCACTAATCGATGTTTTAATTATTACTGTTGTTAAACAGCACTTACTGCTGTTTATCAATCAGAAATAACCAGCTCTATGCGTAATAAATCACCTGTCCAAATTATTCATAGTCCTCCTAAGTGAGACATATTGTACAGGTAAACACATTAGCATTTGCACAGTTTATTCTACACACTGTTATCAGCAAGACAGCATTCGCTTAGGTCAGCTGCAAGCTAGCTTTCAATAAGCGGTACTTGAAAGAGCTGGCAGCACAGCTGTGCTGTATCAGCTAACAACTCACAGGCTTCTCCAATTTAGAAGCAGACTTTGCAGCGCTGAGCTGCCTGGGATGCACTGCTAGCAGTGAGCTAACAGCCAGTTGCATGGTGCTGCAGCCACAGAAGGCTCAGCGGAGCTCAGCAGGCACACTGTGACTTACCCTGATAGCAGGAAGAAGCTCTGGTCATCCCTAGCTCCCATAAGGTACAAGATCTCTCTGTGGATATGGGCAGAGGGAAAATTCCACTTTTGATAGATAATGCCAGCCTTGAAATAGTGCTATTACACGTGACCTCAAAGGAAAAATTGTTACTGAGCTAATTATACAGCAGTGTATTTGACATGATCTAGTGATTCAGGATTTCAATGCCTTCTTTAGCCAAAAAGAGTTCTTTGTAAAAGCAGCACATGCAAAGCACGCTTTAGATAAAGATGTGTGCCACTCTTAAGAGTCAGATCAATCTCCACAGTAGGAATTCAGGCACTGGAAATCACCTTTCCTTGGAAATGAATGGAGACAAAAACCTAAACCTCTGTGTCATCATCTCTACTCCTTTCTCCTAGTTCTAGTGCAAGGGGTATGATTTGACATCTATAGACCTACAATGTCATATATTACATAATTGAGCTGAGAATGTATATCTATTACTGGTTTTTCTTAGTAAGTGAAGGATGGACAATGACGTCAGGAAATCAGAATACACTGGAGATCGTACCTACGTGGAAAGAATCTTTAGAAGAAGTAACAAACACTCATTTCCTCTCTGGTAAAAAGCCCTAACTCTAAGAAGACGAAGAAGGAAGCTTGTCTGCCGATAGCACATACGTGTGAACATGCACACAAAACAGAACCAGGAAGGGACAGCATCTTAACAGTCTCCTCTGTTTTGGCAGGATTTGACATCCTCCAGAACCATGGATTTTAGTGGCAAAACCTGTCTGTCTGTCAAGGAGACACAGCTGCACAAAATACCAGAAATACCTAAAGGCAGGCCACAGACAGGAGACAATATAATATGCATGCCACTGGCAGAGGCCACCTATTGATTTTATAGACTTCCTAACCCAGCAGAATATTTGGAGGGATATATAAACAGCATCTGTGTAGTTACCAATGCTCAGAAATTACAGCCAGTCACACGCAGTCAACCTAAACCTCTTTATAGCATGAGGCTGTTTGTGTGTCATCACAACACTGAGATATATATATAAAAGACGTTATTAAAGCAAAGAAAATAGGACTGAAAGATGATTCTCTAGAAAGGACTCTACAGAGGGCCTTCTGTCCTCATATACTAACTCCACAAAAGAAAGGAAAGCACACTGTCAACAGAGTACAAGGCTAAGGGCTTTGCCATTTTGGCTCTGTGTGATGCAAACTGCAAGTCTGCAGAGCTGCTGTACTATACACCAAGACTGCAGGAGAGGAAAGCAAGGTCAAGTCTACATTTTTAATGACAAAAAACCTCAATGCGAGTAAGGTGTATATTATTAGAAAACTGAAAGCTATATGGACATTTACTAATTGTGTTTCAAGAGCTTTTATCAATCTTCTAAAAAAAAAAAATTAAAAAAATAAAGGAACTGACCCTTTCAAACACACAGGTGGACAGGCTGGATAGCTGGGCTGAATCCACTGGGATGAGGTTCAACAAGCCAAATGCCATGTCCTGCACTTTGGCCACGACAACCCCAGGCAACACTACAGGCTTGAGGTGGAGTGGCTAGAAGACTGTATAAAGGAAATGGACCTGGGGGCATTGATAGATGCTCAGCTGAACTTGAGCCAGCAGTGTGCCCGGGTGGCCAAGAAGGCCGATGGCATCTTGGCTTGCATCAGGAACAGCACTGCCAGCAGGAACAGGGAAGCAATTATCCCTCCTGTACTCAGCTCTGGCACTTTGAGTGCTGTGTCCAGTTTAGGGCCCCTCACTGCAAGAAAAACATCAAGGCACTGGAGCAGATTCAAAGAAGGGCAACAAAGCTGCTAAGGGAAATGGAGCACAGGCCTTATGAGCAGCAGCTGAAGGAGCTGAGATTGTTCAGTCTGGAGATAAGGAGGCTCAGAGGAGACCTTATTGCTCTCTGTAACTACCTGAAGGGAGGTTGTAGTGAGCTGGGGGTCAGCCTCCTGTCCTGTGTAACTGGTGATAGGACTAGAGGGAATGGCTCCCCTGCGCCAGGGGAGATTCAGGCTGGACATTAGGGAACGGGCTGCCCAGGGAGGTGGTGGAGTTCAAGGAATGCTTGGATTTTGTGTTGAGGGAAGTGGTTTAGTGAGTACTATTGGTGATAGGTGCATGGTTGGACTGGATGATCTTGAAGTTCTTTTCCAACCTTGGTGAATCTGTGAAAAACATTTATCGCACAAAATTGACTATCAGAGGAGTACAGACAACCACAGAGGAAGATCACGTTTATAGAGACAGAACATATTTTATTTAAAGATCATTATTTTCAGTGTGCTATCTTCTAAAGCATTTAAGAATAAAAAAAATATAAAAGCATAGTTGGGGTGGGAAACACCTAGGATAGGAAGCTGAAGAAACTCAGCTTGCTGACTAGAGCTGAGAAGTAATCTGACAGGCACTCTGAGAGATCAGTTATCCTCCCAGCAATCAGGCAAGCTCATGTTCTAGAAGCCAATTTTTTGAACCGTGCTAATAATAGTTCAGTCAGCAAAGCAAATGCTGCAGAAATCCAGCCAAACATACATGCAAGCTGTAGACATGAACGAGGCTTTTCAATTAAGAAAAAGTAGTGAGACTGAAGACTAGCTTCCTACAAACCACTGTTTTTCCACTTACCGCAAGCCCTGCATACATTAACATAACTAACAGCAGGGTGCAGAGTGCTGTAGGTTGGAACCACTCTGTACCATGGGCTAAATGAGCACCAACAGGCTGCTCTCACCTACCAACAAAGGTTTTCTATAGCAGACAAAGTCAGCACATGGCAGAACAGCAGCCCTGTTGCCAAGTTATGGCAAACAGTGACAGGTAACCCTGCCTTCTGACTCCCAGCCAGAACCTAATAATATTCATTGCTGTTTATTAAGGGCAATATCTACTGATCCATTAGATGGTGTTATGACTACAAGAGATATGACTCGTATGAAGATTTCTACTTCAGGCACAAAGCATTGGAAAGCTTGACATGGATACCCATTAAAGATGCTGCGTCAGGGTACACTCACTAGAGGACTTAGGCACCAGTTTTCTTCAAAGTATTTAACTGAAAATTGCAATTGCAGTTTTCAGCCAGACCACAACTGCTGCTCACACAAAAACACACATTTACAGTGTACATATTTTTAAACGTTTAACATTTACTTTTAGCTGCGTCCAGAACTTCCTCACCCTCAACCTATTTGAACAGGAGACAATGTGGAATCTCGTTGTTAAAGGAAAGTCGTAATTCACTCCCAGAGGACAGCAAAACTAATATCCTTGCATACCACAAAATGCCTTAGGATTGTTTGCAGCACCAAGAATTTAAAAGTGCCTAAATTTGGATTTCAGATGTTGTAGAATGCCTGGAATCACCATTCCTTATTCACATTCGTTAGACTCCTCATTTCACAAACTGTAAACTGGATCTATGTTGAGAATTAAATCCAAGCCTTATTTTCTATTCCTGCCTCCCTCACAGTAATAATGGAGATATTTAGTAGTGGGAAATGCTCATTAGAGATCTTCTGTGTTTGATGTAGTACCATTTCCCTAACGAGCCTTGAACAATTTCCATGTTTTGAAAGCAATGATATTTCCTTTTAAAAATAAGATCAGTCTGATGGGAAGTTGACCTCCATGAAATATTTCCTTCCATTTTGCTTTCCTATGGCAATCCCCTAACAACTTCCTCACCTTCTTCTATTGCACTCACATACTATCTTTTCTAGTAGTTGTGAAAAACCACAAACTGCAACTTCCAGGTGACAGTGAATCACTGTTAAGCTGATTCCCCTGCATGATAGGAGTTAATTCTCTACTCACAAGTAGACTGTGATTGCAAGCACATGCATGCAAGTGAACTTTCCAGGATAGCCTCTCTGGCTGCAATCAGAACTAGCAGCTCAACCTCTGAATGCTTTGTCCTCAGCTGCTTCAAGCCAGCGCTAGCACCTGCAGCCCGAAAACTCACAGACCAGTTAGATTATCTATTGCCAATTTGATCTCTGTTATGGTTCTTTCACATCTGCACCTTCGGTGGAAGAAAAGCTCACTTATAAGATTTCATCTTCCAGGGTCCACATTGCCCAAACTAGTGGCTTCAAAAGTCCCTAAGCATGCAGTTGCATCCTTGAAGATATTATCTTCCATTTCTCATTAAAAACCTAACAGCCACGCAACTTCAGATGCTAATATTTGCATCCATAGCATATTCAAACAATGACATCCTTGGTGTCCAGTTCCTCACATTACACCAGCTCCTAACATTACACCTCAATGTGTCAACCAAGATAACCACAAAAAGCAGGCAAAGGCCCAGGTATCTGCCTACAGAATCCTACTTACATGGGCACAGCCCCAGGTCTCTGCTTCACATGTTCACTCAGCCATCCACACTGGGTTTTCAGGCCCAAAGATACAGTCACCTAAGGATGCATGAGGAGAAAAGGACCTTTGAGGCAAAAAAAAAATTCTTCTCCCATTATACACAGAATCACACTGTGCAGTCTCATGAAATGAGAAAGATCTGGCTCCAGGGAGTTTTGCTACAGGCTTTTGCAGCAAGCTCGTATTCTGTGGCTGAGCTACAGCATGTTGGCACCAGTTTTGTCAGTGATGTTTACATATATGCACAACTCTATCCCTGTCAGGAAAAAAAAAGACCTTGCTCCTTCCCTTGAAAACTGCAACTAGTGCCAAGACTAAGAAGCTGCACAGGTTGAGTTTCTCTGGCTTCAGACAGTCTGCACCTGGTAGTCTTGGCAAGATAGAGCTAGAAGAAATGCCCAGCACCACGTTGGACTCATCAACCCACCTCCCAAAGACACTTAAAATCATGAGCCATTAATTCTGCATTTTCTCTTCTGCTAAACCATTTGGTTTGGTGGTGCTATCACTAACCACCAAAGGAGGGAAACTTCAGCCACACGTCTCTTCCTACTAAGCACCGTAACAACACTTAAAGCAGTTTCTCAACAGAAATGCTGTTGGACAAATGAGGACGTCTAATTACAACAGCTCTTCCATTAGGTTAGAAAACTTCAGAGTAGAAATCATTGTTAACTCCCCAAGAGTGGGTACCTATGTCAGGTTTCATGACACTCTTAGGCAGCTCCTCATTTCATGGGGATGCAACTAAGCCTCCACCCTCCACATTTTCAGCGTGCTGCCCTACCAGCACCTACCTTCACACTTTGAAAAAAAAAAGGCAACACTTGCTAGTGGGCACATCACACAATCTTCCTCTGACTTAGAAAAACTTGAAGGGCTCTACCTCAAAGACAATTAGTAGTTTTCTTCAGTTTACTTGCTTTTTGTTGTTTTTTTTTTAAGACAATGTCAGAGCTACAGAGTCAATAGGTAGCTTCTAACATCCATCTGACCATGTTATACAACTTTCAGCTAAGAGATGCAAAAAAAATTAACGCAAAAGTGGTCAACAATACATATTTCTGGTCCCATTCTGCCCGTTCATCCACTGACACACTCATAGACAGGAATCACCGTCCGTTTCTAGCTGTTCTAGCAGCCTAATCGCATCAAACACTTCCAGCATCTTCTCATTTTCTGAGAAATGTTTTCTGCTATTACTCCTCTTTACTCTGGAAGACTTTCTCTTCACATGGTTGGGTTTCAATTTATCTTTCTTCAACACTCATGAATAAGAACAAATGAAAGAAGTGACATTCTGTTTTTAAAGTTTCTAAAGGAACTGAGATATGTTTTACTCAGGTCATAAAAATACAACACAATGAATACTGTCTGGTTTTCCTACAGTTTAAAGAAATTTTACTGAAACAATAAGAGATACTAGCTTGTCACATTAATTTTTCATATTTAAAGAATAATTAATATAAAGTCAGCCAGTATTCTGCATATAAGTGAAGCAAATATTCCAGAATCTTCATTAAAAAAGACCTTAATACTGAAAGCTACAAATGAAATCAGAAAGTTGTCCTATCTGTTTAAAATGAAAGCATTTTAATTGTCTCATTATCAGGAAAAAATATAGCAAAAAGCTAGGTACGACATTATTTTGAAGTATTATATTTACTGGTGACAATAAAATCTACTTAGACATGCAAACACACAATAAGCATATCAAACTGCAGGATACCACATTGCTCCTATCAAATACAAGATCACAGCTTCAACAGACTTGCTTAGCAGACCTTCATTGCAGCTGAGACCTGTCCTAGGATAGGCAGTGAAGGTGAGCCAAGCATATAAAAATCAAAGAGAAATGGCATATGGTCAGAAGAACGCACTGCATTCTAGGTTACTGTTTACTCTGCTGATGACGTCATTTAAGCAGAGAAATAGCATCAGCCACTTTTTAATATAAAACCTGTTAACGTCCAAAAGCAGCAGTGCTGGGCCTAGGCATCTAGCAGGACACATCTTTGTCCACCTGTATTCAAATGGTCAAAACACACACAGCCATGAAGGAAAGAAGCAATGCAGATGGATGCATATCTTCCACTGAAGGAATCTTTGGCAGTTTACTGTTTGCCTTGCCTGAAGGGAAATTCTAACATCCATCCTATACATGAAAAGTAACGCATATCCTTTTCAGGAGCTTGGTTCTTCGTGTAGTCAGAGTTCAATCTAAAGGACCCTTCAGATACATTGCTAGATACCAGACATCATGTATAACTTTTCTTTCTTTGCAGAGAGAAAATAAGAAAACTGTGCAAGACCCAGCTCAGCAAGTTAGAGAAAGTTGCACAGGTACAACCATCTGTGCCCTAAGTTAAATAAAAATTTAACAAGTGGAATCACTTTCATGTATTTTATATTTATTATAATGGGATTTTCTTGCTTGTTTGTTTTAGGGTAATTTGCTGACAAAGCAACAGAACAAAAGGAGCTAGATCTCCAACTTAAAAGCCACATCGTTGTTCAGCTGGTAATTTACAACTTTGTTGAGTGTCTGGTAAACAAGACAACTGTTTACAACAGGAAATGACTGGAAAGACAGCTGCCACTCATGCCTCATCTCCCCGTCTGTACGCAGAGACTGCCCAGGAAAATGTGTCAGACAGCCTACGCTCACAAGCACTCTTCTCATAGTTTATCACTCTGTTGACACAAGATCAATCCATCCATATTCAGAAAGGAACAGACCTGTTTATGACAAAAGACAGTTGCTTCAAAAATAATAACTAGGTAAAAAAAAAAAAAAAAAAAAGAGAAAGCAATCACATGGAGGCTCTATTCTTCTCATACTATTTCTTCAAGTGGTTCCTCTGTCATCACAGGATAACCACTTACACAAAGAAGGAAATGAAGAGAATTTCCTATGATCTCCTTTTTTAATATATTTGTAATTCCACAGTAAATCCAACCTTTCTCCTTGCAGTATCAGCACCCCACTAGAAACATTTACTCTCTTCAACTAGATGCTGTTATAACGGGGTGAAGAAATGAGCTTCACCAATTTGTCATGAATTATTAACCAGAAAAATCCCTCTTGTCTCCCTTCACAGAGGCTTGATTTGCAAGTTTAAAAATCAAACTGACACTTAACGTCTCTTGTACAAATACCCAAGCTTTTAAAAAATGCTTGGGGCATTATAAATACATTTTTTCATGAATATGAGAACAACAATTCTATAAATAGCTGTTCTTCACAGAACTGCTTCGAGACATTGTTTTTGCAGACAACAGTAGGAAACTGAAGTAGGTCTCAGTGCCAAATATATTAAAAGTTAAATAAACTCTCCAATCAACTCTGGTTTTCCATTTATTATTACAAAGTGTGCCATTATTTTTCAACTTAAAAAAATTAGTCTATGCAAGGGACAAATCAGTAAACTGTGCTGAGTTTTGATACAGCTTCTGGCTTGGTACGAATCAGACACATCCTTCAACTTCTTTGGGAATTCACTTTCCATCTTTGGGCAGTGATTTAACAATACTGGACTGTCAGTGCACAAACATGCTGTTAACCAGCACCACCTTGCAGAAGCACAAAATGAGGCAAGGTTTTTACTGCGGCTCCACAATAAGAGTTCCAAATACACTGACTCAAAACTGTGCTCCATCTCCTCTAAAAAGCAAACATGGGAAGATAAATATGACCTAATGCAGCAGTAAATTGACTACATTCTGCACATTCAGTGGTTGCTATCTCCTGAAATAATTTCTGCATTGGCATCTAAACATAAAAACAGCATGAACTTGTGAAAAACAGCTACACAAATGAAAAAAACGAGTTTCTATTGGAAGAATAGCCCAGCTACATATTTAGTCATCTTGGCATATACTTCAAAACAAGGCCAAAGCTCCAACACCACCAGGTTTCCAACAGGCAACAGGTACAAGCACTTCATAAGTGCTTGAAAATTCATCTGTAGAAAACTCACGTTGTTTCAAGTTGTAATACAGCATTTTGCCCTAACAATTGCAACAATAATTGGACATTATATGATTCATAATCTTTATGAAACAAATTCCACTCAGTTACTGGGGGTACCGATGCTTTAACCCTGCTGCTGCTCCATAGTCTCCAACAGCTAGAAGCACACAAGTCCCGATTTCAAGGGGTGACAAGATATGAAAGTGGTGTGAAGTAGAGACGAATCAAGCCATGATCTTCCCAACAGCTCCCCAGCCATAATAGTGATCTAAGCAAGCTGGAATGTTTTTAAAAGTAAGTGTCCAGTGAGGATTAGTAAGAATTTAGTGACGTGTCTTAGCAGGCACAGCCATGGAATAGTGCAGCACGAGGAAGAATTCAAAGGGAGCTCTGGCCTTTGGGTATTCCAAGACCTGTTATGCACCACAGCCAACATCCTCAGTGTACAGAAGGCAAAACAGAGAAACCACAACTGTGAAACAAAACAACAAAACAAAAACAATAAATTGATCCTTGCCTGTAAACTAAAAAAACGTTACATCTCATTGGCCAGACCATTAACATGGCTGCATATGACCAGTGTACAGCAGAACTCCAGAATTTCACCCTTCTCTCCATGTTTTACACACTAGAGATGAGCCACAGGCCTGTTTATATTTTCTCCCCAGAACAGCAAAGGAACATAGGCTGATGCAATGCTCATCTACTGTGTCAGAACAGGCATGCAAAACCTCCTAATTCCTGTCCATCATATCCCCGGAAACAGAAACAACCGTTCTGGAATAAGAATTTTTCCCTCTTACCTTGTTTTGATCTGTCCAGTAGAAGAAAAATCCCTGTGGATCTGTTCTGAGTATTATTGGAGTCACAACAGTTGAGTCCTAGATGGAAAAAAATAAACAACTCGTCAGCATACAGAACACGTAATAACGCACCAGCTACTTTGCCACCCATGCTAATGAATTCCAATAGTACCCAAGGTATCCCTTGCAGGATGCCACTAAAGACTTAGTATCACCTACCTAATTTCCATTTTTCTGACATAATGCATTTCCATATAATGAAGTACTACAGTTATCAGAAGTCCTATCTGAATCCAAATTAACTTTTATATGTAGATCAAGCTAAATGCCTACAAGCTTTATTTAATACCTGAAGTCTGAATTTGCCTAGAAAACCCAAATAGTATCTTATACTACAGTAAGACTTCCGTTGATTACTGTATTTAAAACAAAACAAAAAAATCACCACAACTGATGCTTTCAGTAATGGAAGTACATATACACTTCCCCTAGATCAACTAAAAACCTGTTTGCTATGTTAAGATACATAGTTTGGGTAATTTGAAAACAAGCATCTTTGCAAATGCTAGCATTAAGGAGGCCTGATTTCCTACATACAGGTCTTCTGACTGGCACCTGGCCCAGGAGACACAGGCTCAAACTAAAGCCTTTCCCACAAGTGGGTGTTCATTACATCTTTCACCCTGGGATTCCCTGATGCCCAACAATAATTGAAACCTATGTAGCCTGCTCCTAACAGGATTCTCTTCTATCCTTGCTCTACCACTTTTCATTACATATGTAAAAACACTGTTGCCTTGAGACTCCTATCTTTTTGCTACGTTGAACTAGAAAGTTATGGAGAGAGCACAGAAAAGAGGAGGAAGACAGGCAGCAAAAAATAGCTTATGCCCTATCTCCACGGGAAACCTAAGTATATCCTCAAACAGGATGCATGCTTCTGTTGAAGCCTTATAGGTATTTTACAGCTTTAGCATCCACCTACTTCCAAAGCAGCATTATGTGAGGTCAGCCCAAATTCAGATCAAAATCAAATGCATTTAATTGTGGAGGTTTTTTTTGTTGGTTCGGTTTTGTAGTAGCAGTAGATTTCGTTGGTGTTGGTTATTTGGGGAGGTGAGGAGGAGCATTTTAAGTGCAAATAAAGTTGTTGGAGGTGGCAGGACCATAAACAAAAACGAAATATATTAAGTGTTATTTCTGAGGCAGAAAGATAACAATTCTATATTATGCTATCGCTGCATTCCTTTGTGATGGAATAACAAACTCCCAATAAGGGGCATTCATGAAACAGAGGAGTCTGTATTTCTCTTACACTGAGAAAAAAAAAAAAAACACAAAGCAAATTCTACACCAAGAAAAAAATATAAATTCAAACTTTTAAGTGAGTGCACAAATCCTCGTTGTCACCGGAAGATGTGGGGATTAACTGTGCCCCAGTACAGCGATACCCCACATGGCTCCACACGAGCTTTCAGAGGCTGGGAACAGTGCAGCTGTCCCAGTCGGTGCTGCGGGCCGCATCCCAGCTGGGATCAAGGCTGTGCACACAGCACCACCGACACTGTTCTGAGATAACTCTCCTTCTTCATCCTATTTCATTTTTCCTGCTTCACGTTCCACGCAATCTACACATAACTATGTAAAATAAGGAAAGAATAAGACTAAGTCCTTCCGCAATGCCATAAGACATAAACACCCAAGGGGGACGGACAAAAGTAGAAGGAAGCAACGGGAAACAGACAGGCATGAAGAGATTATGTCTCACATTAATCAGTTGCGGTGGTTTATCATTTCATATCAGCTGCTTTAGCCCCAAAGCTGTTTGGATTTGCCTGTGCTGATGACATATAGCTGTCAAAGCAATACTTTCCTAGAAGTGGGCTGTAAGGTTTCAACTATAATCAGACTCAAAGAAGTGGGGGCTGGGCAGACGGCCTTATCTTCGAGGTGACATGAAGGAAGCCCCATCATAATAAGGATAATGCTGAGTGAATTTAAGATCCACCGTGCTCCAGAAAGATTTTATACTAAAAGTAACTATAAAAAAGCAGCCATACATTACATCTGTTTTCTGAATTAGCTACACTCCTCTGACACCAAGCAGAACATAATTAACACACTGATGAACACAAGAACCTCACTCTGTCACACTACACAAACACAGGATCAGAGAATAACTTTGCACATGTGGCTCTGTGTACATAAGTCTTACAAAGCCTTCCACACAGTTAACAGCAGCAACAAAAGCCATGTGCAGAAAGATAACTGCTAAGTCTGAAGTCCCTGCCACTGAGAGCCAGACCACTTAGATCTGGGAGCAGAACGGAAATAAGCCCCTTGAGTCAGGCCTGCAAGTTGTGCTGCCCACTCCATACGAACACAGCAGCCTCGGTCACTGCAGAGCACTGCAGTCAGTGAAAATGATTGCAAGTTCTCAGGTTTTCTAAATGCCACCACAGATGCTTCAGCCAAGCAGGGGCTTGATCTCTGGCTGACTGGCTCTGCAAATTCCTTACATAGAAAGATTTCCAGTGGTCCTATCCTAACAGTCTCACTGTGCTGCATATCGCACTAGCCTGAATTCAAGTGAGCATTTTTAAAATGAGTATTTATATTGACCTTAAAATCCCATCCCCTCTACCCCCTTATTTTTTTTAATTTCAGGCCAGTTCTCTATTCTCAGTCAACTTCACAGCCTAAAGTAAATAATGTGCTTTGTTCTGTACTATTTCTTTTCAGTTGCCTCATAATTGATTGAACAGCTTTATGCCTTGCAATAGAAATAACATTTTATACTTTTCAACAAAGAGGTTTCAAAATAACAGAGAACTCCAGGATGCTTACTTCCGAGGCACTGCAGAACACAGGCATAAATGTGCAAGCCTGCAGCAACCAACTGATCAATGTCTAATTTCAGGTGTAGGCCTCCTAAGCCACATCCAACACCAGTGAGCAAAAAGTGCCACCTCCACTTTAATAGTACTGACCACCAACTCCCCGTACTTCATTCATTATGTGCTAATACATACATATTATTGCCACCATGTTCTATGCCAAGCACAAATCAGTGTTCAAACGATCAGAACATCAATAGCGTACCTATGATGCAAACAGTGAATCAATCCCATCATAAATAAGTTTCTAATGGATCCTACGAGGAAATGAAATGCTGCATGTACCTCCTCAACTGCACAATCGCAAGTCAGATGAGTTTCAATAAACCATGCAGATACTGCTGTTGTTCCCTATGAACACTTCAGTCAAAATCCTTATCAACAGACCTTTAAAAGAAAAGCAAGACAACTTTTACAATCATCTCTTACAGATGGGGCTCACAGCACCGCCTTATTAACCCCAACAACTTCCCTCTTCAGTCTGACAGCTGAACTACCAAGAAGGGAGGGAGAAACTGCCCACTCTCTGATTACCTTGTAAAGAAGCAACCTGCTAAAACAGAAGGCTGGAGAAGGTGAAAAAAGAGCTGGAGATTGGAAGCAGGACAAGAAATGAAAAATGGAATGCAGTTATAAAGTAGGACTGGACACAGGATTAAAAATGAAAGTCAGGACTTGTAAACTGAAATCCTACTTGTTTAACAGGGACACACAGGGAAATATTCTTCACCATTAGAGTGGTTAAACCCTGGAGCAACTGTGCTGATGGCACCACATGACAGGAGCCAGCTCTCTGGTAATTAAGACTAACTTCCTGCAATTTTAAGAGCTACCTCAAGCAGGATTTGTTCCTCAGAAGCAAACAACCCCTGCCTCTTTCCTCAAGGTGTCTATGGTCTTGGGCTAATTACAGCTTTATTTCATGTAGTTTCCATTTGTCCTTCTTTGTTGTAGGTGTTACAAATTATGCAGTCAAGAAGAAAGGAGTAAAGAAAGGTATGTAGCCAAATGCCAATTGGGATGATATTATCTCTGCCAGACAGCTCTTATATGATGATAAGCAAATAAATTAAACCAAACTGTCCATAGGCATAAATGCAGTATTCTGATTTGAGGGAAAACCAGATAATGAAACATGGAAACACGATTCTAAGTTTTAGAGATGCTGAGCCCAAATTCATCCAAACTCACTTGGGAGTCATTCTGAACATCTGACTGTATGATGCGATGCAGCCTAAAAATTAGGTCCAAGGTATCTGATCACAAATTAAAAATTATAGTTTTTAATGTTGGTCTATTTTCTAAAACAGTACAATTGGGAACACATTTTGTTATCTAATGGTTCTTGTGAAAGTAGATTAAGAGATGCTTATGAAGCATTTACTTAATAACACATAAAAGACTCCATAATGATTAAGTTTATTTCACCTCTGTTTTAGTAAAAAAAAAAAAAGTTTGAAGCACTCAAACATTAAAGTCAAGAATGCATACAGTATGCATGCAGCAGACAACTTCAATTCACTGTTAACTTCCCTTTCACACAGAATTCTCATTTGGTTACAAGAGCTGTGTTCCAATTTCCACTTTCCTTAATGCCTACCAACACTCCAAATGCTCAGATTCTACAATAGCAGATATTATCTGCAGCTTAAGCCACATGAAGGCTTCTCCAGATCTTCTGTGGTACACATCTATTCACTCTGCAGGACAGATGCTTTCCTCTTCATGCAGTGTTTAATATTAAGAAATTTTAAACAATCTGATAATTGCCCACGTTGCAAACAACCCAAACCACAACTCCTATTCATCTAGGTTAAATATTTTAGATAGCACAGAGCCAGTGCTTGTTTATTACTGGAAGATGAGAAACAAAGAACAGAAAACCAATGAAAAATCTGGAGAGTTTGACTAACTTCTCCCCTCCAGGCTGAAAACATTCAGAAAAAATAAACTGTTCTCAGTTTATTGTTTTAGTTTTAAATACAGAGAACAATAGTTGCTTATTTCTCATAGACTCTGTAATATACTGCAGTGAAAGACTTGTGCTGAGTTTAAAAATATATCGGGGGGGGGGGGGGGGGGGAAGATATACGAGCTTTTTTTTTTCCCCTCTCCAACATCTTCAAGTCCTTCTGAAGATTTCTGGTCTTCTTTTTGCTGTCTGTTCTCAGCTTATCTTTAACAATGATACTTGGATGTTACATCGCCTTTAAACTTTCAAGTAAATGTATCTTATACCCCAGATAATCTTCTTTAAAAGACTCCAAACAAATAAAGCCTACCAACTCCAGGTAGCACTCATGGTCTGAACTCAAAAACACTTATAAAGGCAAAGAAGCACTCCAAGAGAAATGAAGTATTAAAATAGAGCTTAGAAGAGCTGGGCTCATTTTTGCTCCTCCCTGGAACAGCTGATGTTGCAGCCACCAACCAATACCACCTATCAGTAATTTTGTTTCAGTAATTAAAAATTTCCTTTAAAAAAAAAAAAAAAAAAAAAAGGCAATCACACACCTCAACGTAGGTGATGCTGCATTACCTTACTTTAAAAGTTAACTCACAATTAAAAGTAAATAGCATAAGCCACAGAGAAACCAGTCACATTCTTTATGTAAAGTACATATTATCACCAGTGTAGATAAGAAAGCCTTTAAGCAAGAGCTAATAACAAAGCTAGTTTTGAATATATACCATCATATTAATTTGCTTCAGTATGCCAATTAGTGCATTTGGAAAAACGCACTTCAGTTGAGCTGTTGAGCAATTTGTTAACTCAGTTATACCCATCTTCTTCCCACTGCAAAAAGATGACACAGCCAAGGCAGGATTGAGTCCCTTCAGGCTTCAGCCAGATCAGTGCTGAGGAAGCCCTTTATACTCAAGTTTCATTGATCTCCTCAGCTAGCAACATACAAACCTACAGTAAATTTCACTACCTACAGAACAGCTTCACCCATAGACTTAATGGCAGTTTTTTAATTTATTCATTTTAGACTGTTTTAAAACTCATCAGGAGCAGCTCTTACAACCCTTAGTTTCACTACAGCCAAATGAAACAAATCAGCCCCTCTTCAAGCCTTCCCTCTCCTTGCATAGTTGTCGCTTCTCTCTAAGAACAGCAAAGCACATCTGCTTGAAGACCACACCAGTACTTTGGAAATTCAGTCTCCTTATGGTAGTAAAGTAAAAGTGGTGATAAAAATCCCAAATGAAGGCGGCATGAAGAAGCTCAGCAAACAGGTACCATATGCCAGACATGCACTCACATGCATCCCCAAAAACCCTATGAACAGTCACTTGTCTTTCACTCATTCAAACTCCATCTATTTCTTTGCAGTATTTTGTGAGCCCAATCCAGATATCAGTAACTCTAAAATGTGTTTTCTTGACTATAAGGCTGTTATAGATTAAAAGAGAAATAGTGAGAGAGAAAGCAAAATAATAGGCTAGTAGTCATCAGCCAGATTTTAGTGCTTTACATTCTGATCCAAAATTGAATTTGTGAAGAATCTAGCAGACATCACATGGCTGAATGTAAGTGATATTACAGCCAGTGCCAATACACGTTCACGTGACTTGAATTGCAAAGCCAAAACTTTTTAATTGTCTCTGATGTTTTTACAATCCAGAAACTGAAAATGGTCTGAAGAGAAAATGGAACATCAAGGTTCCTGAACTGCCTGCCTTCCACCTGCCTGTATTTAACCTTGAGAGGTGACACAACCACTCCCTCTCCTCTGCCAGGATCTTAGCAAAGCTCAGGTAAGGCTTTTCTCTTTCCAAGCGGCCTACCTTCATGCCTGGGGGGGGCAGGCAGGAGGAGATGCAGGCACTGGATAAATTTCTCACGGACTATGTAGCACGGTTCCCTGCTCTTCCTCAGAGAGGACACTTGTGGAACAACATCAGAACTACAGCTGTGTATCGGCAGTCTCAGAGTTACCAAGTAGGCACAGAGCTACCAGAAGTACAGGACGGGGTGTCCATGGGTGGGTCTGTTTCCAAGTCTGTAGCACTGCTCATTTCTCAGATGTGTTCTGCATAGCACCCTGCAGCATCCTTCCAAAAGCTACCAAACACATTCTTTAACAACTATTACTCTATACACCAAGAAATTCCTTACACGCCTCTCGTGCCCTGGTTAAAATTCTTTCTGCATTCTCATTTTTTAAAAGCGCTATTTTTCAGTGCTTTAATTTATATCAGCTGAAAAAATTTTGCTCTGGGCTGAAACTTGGTACAAATCATAGGAACAGGCAAAAAAACTCCTCTGCTTTATGAGGTGAAGAAAAACATCAGTAGAGCCATCTGCAAAACAAGACAGCAAGAAGGTGTACTAAAAGGGTATGCCTACAACAGGAATGAAGGACTGACTCCCATTCATGCTTTGAAGTCACAAATACAAAATGGTGAGCAATAAACACCAGCATGTGAGCCCAGCTTTTCTGATCAGCCCTGTGAGCACAGCAGATCCAAAGTACTCATTATGGTTAATTCCATTTCACTGTTACATTTTGCAGTTTACCATTTCTCATTACAGCCTATTGTTTCACTCAGAGTTCATGCATGTGTACTCACACAACAGACCACAGAGGTTCAGATTAATGATCATCCTTCTTTAAAATTCTACAAGCAGCTTCATTTGGTAGAAAACAAATACTCTGAAGTTGTTACTGGCTACTCAGAGACCAACACTTTTCAAAGTCACTAAATGTGCATTGGTCTACAGACTTCCTGATAGACCGAATGCCAGAAGAGATTAATTTCCCTTGAAGTCTGATTTTGTGATGCTTTCAATGCTGAGAAAAAACCACCATGAGCAAAACACAGGACTGGGAGGGCAACTTGCATACATACACAGAGCACAGTCAGCAATGAGTTAATGCAGGTATTCTGCATCACACAGGTGCAGCTCAATACACAACAATTTCCACAAGCTCCCTGAATAAGCTGATAAAAGCACTCCCTCAGTACAACAGAACTCCCTCAGTAACACATTCCAGGTAATACCCATGTGTTGTCACTATCACCTTTAACCTGAACAGCATACTTTTTGGCATTTTAGCCCCTTTTTACTACCGCAGTGCTGACATTTAAAATCATAGATCTTGCTCCATTCAGCCTATAACATACAGAACTTGAAGCAGGTGCTCTCCATGCACAGCGGACATTCTGTGGCTAATCTATGTATGCAGTACAATGCTCTGGAAATTGCATGCAAATAATTTCAACTGTTGCCTAATTGCTTGGAGTCCAATTCTGGAGACATAAATTACCATTCACTTGACCCCTACATTTATCTGTTTAAACATCTTGATAGCTTACCAAAAATAAAACTACAATGGCAAAGGCTGAGGTTATTTTGCCTATATACTAATGGAAAAAAAAAAAACAAAAAAAAAACCACACCAGACCAAAGAAAATCCTCCTATCTTTCTGACTATCAGACAAGTCATTCAAGCTTAGTTCCATATATCTTCTCAACAACCATAACCTGTTTCAGAGCACTGTTTATTACTGTGGACAAGGTCAGAATGCTGAGTATATTAGAAAGGTATCAGTCTTTCCTCGTAAATACAATTCCACTCTACAATTTGTTCACTTCTTTGATGTTCTTTCCTTCCTTGAAAGCGTTTGTCATGGTTTATAGAGGTCAGGATTACACATTTGGCTGCTGGACAGGCTGAGAGCAATGGCAAAACCGCAATACACAGCAGAACAAGAACAACTGTCAGACACATGCACTGCCCCTTCTCTCCCCTTCTCCGCTGTCCCTCCAGTTGCTGTTGTGCAAGTCTTTAGTTCAGCCAAATACACAGAAGAAGTGAGAGCTGTGTTACATCCTTCAAGTTAACCTCAACAGTTCCCACAACATTCAAACTGTCCAGTGTGCCAGCCTGCCTTCCCATCTGCTCCTCTGTCTCTATATCACAGGCAGACTTCTGGGCACACACTCTGCGCAACTGGGGCACAAACACCCAACCTCATACCGGAGGCACAATACTGCAAGAGCAAAGCTAGGAGAGGACCCATCCTTTCTGCATTTCTTTTCCACTGCAGAGGATTCTTACTTTCATGAACTGACAAAAAAAAAAAAAAAAAAAAAAAAACCTGACCAGAGAAGGGCTACTTTCTCTAATAGCATCCCAGACACAGCCAGCAAAGAAAGGCAGAACAGCTGCCCCACTGAAGGTAAAGCAACAACCATGCTGCTCTACGTGAAGAAACACAAATCAAAGGTGACAGGAAGCAGCAAGTGGCAAGCAGGTGCGATTTTAAGGTAGATCTTGTGTTCTAACTAACCAAGGAAGGAGAGGGGTGGGAATACTTGACTTGAAGGATAAGGCGCCCAGAGCCGGGCAACACCACCAGGCCCGGGAAGGCAACGGGAAGGGTAAATAGAGAAAGAAAGAAAACAACTACGCCGTAGCCACAGAGAAGGAAACGTGCAGAATAAGACGAGGAGGGAGAGCAGGACGCTAGCGAAAGGAGTCAGCGAAAACACCGTTCGCTCCGGCCAGGGGACGCGAGCGCGGAGGAGACTTGAATCTTCGGAGAAAGTTTGGGCTCACGAGGCTGGCGCTCCAGCAGCGCCCCCCGGTGCGGCACGGACCCCGCGAGGCGACGGCCAGCCGGACGAGGGCCCCGGTCGTGCCGAGCAGCCGCCGGCTCCCGCCACCTCCACCTGCCCCGCTCAGCGGGCACGGCGCCCGCGGGGCGGCCCGGCCGAGCGGTCCGACTGCCTATCCGTAGAAGCCGGAGCCTCCCGCCCGCCCCATGCCCGCCGCGGAGCCGCGCCGTGCCAGTACCGCCCGGCCCGAGCGAAGAAGCTACTCACATCGTCCCACTTGACGAATTTAATGCCTTTCTTCAGCGTGTCGGAGACGCAGACGGGCTTGAGCTGCAAAGCGTGCACCCCTGGCTGCGCCCCGGCCATCTGCACCGCATTTACGCGCTCGCCCCGGAGCGCAGAAGCCGCGGGAGACGGCGGCCGCCTCAGGAGGGACGGCGGGGCTCCAGAAACAGCCCCGGGAAGGAGGCCGGGAACCGCGCTCGGCGCGCCAGGCGCGGGCGGAGGAGCGGCCGCCGAGCCGGAGGGCGAGAGGCTTCACCGGCGCCCGAGGAGAGACCCGGCGCGGCGGCAGCCAGGACAAGCCATGCGGCGGCACATCCCCTATATACCGCCGCTCGCCGCCACGCACACGCCCGCTCGCTCTCACACGCGCAGGCAGGGCACGGCGCGAGCGCCGCTGCCCGCTCCCCGCCCGCCCCTCCTCCGCCTAGCTCAGCCCCCGAGGTTCCCCCGCGCGAGGTCAGCGCGCCGCGCCGGCAGCGCTGCGGCGCCACCTGCCGGCCGCGGCCGGGAGGGAGCGGTTCCGCCGCGGGACCCGCCGCCGGGTCGGGCCGGGAGAGCGGCGGGGCGCCGGTGCCGGCCTCGGGCCGCTTTCTGCGGGGCCGCCCGGCCCGGCCGCCCCGCGGAGCGCTGCCCTGCCGACCTTCGGGCTGTGTTGGGCGGCCGCCGCCCTCCGCCCGGCGGTGCGCGGCCCCGCGCCCCGGGCCGAGGCCTAGGCTGGCTCCGATCCTGGGGCGGCCCTCGGGGGAGCTCGGAGCCGGGGGGAGGGACGGGTCTCGGCGCGGGCCGCTGCGGGGCGCCGCCGTGGGGCGGGACGGCCCCCGGCGGCCGGTAGTTGCCTTCCTCGAAGCGCGCCGGGGGAGTGGCACGCGGTCTATCCTTGGCCCCAAAATCGGGGAGCTGACACAGAGGCACCGGCCTTGCAGAAGGGTAACGGGGAGACGCGTGGCGGCGCGGGGACGAAAGCCACCGCGGGAGAGGCAGCCGAGGGTCCCAGCGTATCGGACGAGGGACCGAAGGTGAGTGTCTCGATCGCTTGTCCTACCGATGGGAGAGACGGACGATGAGTGGTACCTCCTGCCGACGCCAGGCTATGCAAGGTGTTAGCGTGAGGGAAGCTGAGCACTATTTTAAGGAAAAGGCATGACACACTTTCCCGTGATAAAAAGCGTAATGGCAGGGCAGTACTTGGACCACAAGCAATGAACGGGACAGCAAAAGAGGAAAGACTCTTAAAGAAAATGGTGCATACAATTCCCATCATGACTTTTGTTAAATTGCTTTCCCAAAGCTTTGTGCTCTCACAAAATGAAGCAGCTTCCTCCTAATTTCTTAATTTAGTTCTGCTCCACAAAAAAGACGACAATGGCAAAATCTCCTTTCACCCAACAAAATCCTAAATCCAATGTTTTTAAGGAAAGATTTTTGAAGAACAAAGTCATACGCGCTCCAAAAATGACTTTGTCTCTTTTCACATCCCTGTGCAGCCACAGTAGATAGAAAGATCTGATGACACAGCACGAGAGATCTCAAATTTCTCTGTAGAGGTTTTCAGTTGACCCTTAAGATTTTGGGGCAGAAGGTTAAGCTTCTACAAGATAAAGCAAATGATGTAGAAAGAATGTCTACAAAGAAAAATTGGTTTTGTTTCAAAGGAATGGCGTTTTAAAAAAATTACTCGGTAGAAATATACGTATTATGTAAGTGGGGGAAAGCTTTTTGATTTTGTTTGGTGTTTTCTGTTTTGTTTGTTTGTTTGTTTTGTAATTGGAAAGGTACAAAAGTGGGATGTCAGACTGCTGATCTGCTCTTAGTTCCTGAGTTGTTAAGGCTTACTGGGCCTCTTCCAACTTTTTTCCCTTCAACAAGAAACTTTTGATTGCCTTTAGTGGGATCTGAGTTCACACCTTTCCAGTAGTCTCTGCAGACAACAGACATGTTCCATGGCCAATTACTCCATTTGCTCAGTTGTTTTGGTATCAGTCTGCCATGCAAATATGGGGCAGAATGAAACTTCACGCATTCACTCCTGTGATATTTCCCATTGATTTGCTGTGACTTAAATGATAACAAATTCAGAGTTTGACTGCACTGACGTAGATATGGGATTGGTCTGTTTTGATGGGAGTAAGGGAGAGAGCTTTTCAGTACCATTTTCACAACTACCTTTTCATCCCAGAATCACAGAATCACCAAGATTGGAAAAGACCTTCAAGATCATTCAGTCCAACCATCCACCCATCACCAACAGTTCTCACTAAGCCATGTCCCTCAACAGAAAATCCAAACGTTCCTTGAGCATCTCCAGGGTCAGTGACTCCACCATCTCCCTGGGCAGCCCATTCAAGTGCCTGACCACTCTTTCAGACAAGTAGTATTTCCTAATGTCCAGCCTAAATCTCCCCTGGTGCAGCTTGAAGCCATTCCCTCTAGTCCTATCTCCAGTTACATGAGAGAAGAGGCTGACCCCCAGCTCACTACAACCTCCCTTCAGGTAGTTATAGAGAGCAGTGAGGTCTCCCCTGAGCCTCCTTATCTCCAGACTGAACAATCCCAGCTCCTTCAGCTGCTGCTCATAAGGCCTGTGCTCCAGACCCCTCTCCAGCTTTGTTGCCCTTCTTTGAACCCGCTCCAGGGCCTCGAGGTCTTTCTTGCAGTGGGGGGCCCAAAACTGGACACAGCACTCAAGGTGCGGCCTCACCTGAGCTGAGTACAGGGAATGTATTATACAAATGAGCAAAAATGAAATATTTAAATCCTTAGAAAATAAGAGCAAAGAGCACAGATACTACAGTATCACAATCATTTAAAACCATGCTCACCTAAATACTTATATTCACAGCAGTCTGCCAAAACCAGCTGTTTGAAAGATGTGAAACAGCTATAGGTGGATGCATCTCTGGCAGTTTTCTCAGCAAGGCTGTAATACATTTTTCCCTGACCTAGCCGCCTTTGAATTGTTAAGGAAAAAGCAGTTACAATTCACAGTGATACCACTTGATTTCTGATGATACTACGGAGCCCTGGGAATCTATTAGCAGGACCATGTAGTCAGTCACCCTATAAATCAGCATTAGCTGTTTTACTTGGATATGATATTTCAAATACAAAAAACTGTTTGGAGCAATTTTGTGGCTTTTCAGTCTTAATCTGATGAAGCATACCGGAACATGGTATTTGGCCAAAGGAAAACACGCCTTTTAAATGGCAGATATCTAATGGATTTTGCATTCAGAGGAGGAATAAGCACAAAAGGAAATGGCAGTGTGTCTGCCTACTAAGCAACAATTCTGGAAAGTGCTTAATATTCAGTGTTTGCTGAAATCCTAGGCTCAGTGAAATCAGTGGGAATTCAGTTTCAACTGAGCTAGCTAGCTTATGTGTTATCAGTGCTGCTTAATCAGCCTCTGCTCCAGCTAAGAATACATTTTTTGCTACACAGTACATTTCAAACACTTAAATTCTATGTGCATCTAAATTGAAACTCTTTTCCGCAAAGCATGGCATCACTGACCTGGAAGTAGGCTACGTTCAGCAGGATCATTATACCCATAAAGAGTACAATTATCATTAAGTGATTGCTCTACGTCAGGCACAGGAAGAAGCAGGCACATTTTATCCAAATGTACTGTAAGGCTCACAAGGTACTAAGATTGTTATGCCTGTATTCTGTTTCTTCTTTACTCAGCCGCTTTTAGTTTCATGAAATTGAAATAAAGTTGTATTGCTAATAATAATAAACTTGGCTGTGAAGTTATTAAGGTAGTTATTCAAAAATGTACTTATGGGATGGGATACACACTGATCTCGCACTGCAGGAACTAACTTCTGAATGTTTTTGGTTTTGCAGCCTGGGCTGTAAAATGATTATCTCGTGTAAGTAAGTCACTAGAATGCAGTGCACTTGTAAGTCATCATTTGTATAAAATATTTTATGTATTGCTATTTAATTTCCAGAAAATAAGATGAATACACAACAAGTTTAGATTCAGATGTGCAAATGGACGTTGGCAAATAAGTCACTGTAACAGATGGCATTGATCAAAGTCAGGTCAAATGAAAATACAGAGAAAGCTACACTGAAGGACTGTATGAGCTATGCATTAAAATATAGCTTTTTTAACATTGATTTCAGAGACACGTATGTGAAATATCTCATTGCCACTTGCTATCCTGAATTTCTTGGTGTAAATCTACATTTTGAAAAGAAGCAGTGGCCCCTGACTTGAAAATGCTTAAGTACACTGGTGCACTTGGTGTACGGAGAGTTAAACATAAAGTGACAGTGTTTGCAGGATTTGGGATTAAACATAAACTCATCTTCAACAGAGGTATATTATCCTAATTGCATTTTAAATTGGACCAAATTATGCTTTAATTATCAGTGGGAGAAGGATCGTTAACTTGTACAGAGCAATTTTCCAGAAAAGAAAGAAAGAAAACGTGACCCTGTATCTCTGGTAAAAGCACAATCATTCTGAGAAAGGCACCTTTCAATTTGTTTAGACTATAAAACTCAAATCTTTCCACTGAGAGACAAATATAAAGCAAGGTATAGTAAAGCTGCCTTGTCGATGACTGTTATGCCAAAAAATGAAACCTACTAAAGGTAATAGCCCCAAGTGAGATTTTTTTTTAAGTCACTCATTTACTATAAGAATTCACTTGTTATATTAATACTTCCGTAAATTTATGGCCAGTGGCCATAGGTATGGTTGTATTAAGTTTGATCAATTTATTGATGTCATAGGTAAATAACATCAGCAGGCTGATATATCTTTTATCTTTATGAGTAAAGCTGATAACTTATGTAGCACAGCCACTCAATCAGGTGACTCTAAAAGAATGAATATAAAATTCTGGCACACAAAACACCACCATAGCAACAAAGACAGCCTGGCAACAGCAGCTGCAGCACAAAAAGAAAATTGGAAGGGGAGGGAATGATCTTGTACAAAAGTCTATTTCTTGTCAAAAGCATTTTAATTTTTTTTCCTTCCCATCAGCAATATAAAATGTCTTTAAAATAATGAGAGAATAAAGATGAATGCACAGTGTTTGGAATTGTTTATGACACAGGCTGTATCTTTGTGTATATGAAATGGCTGTTACACTGTTACACTTCCTGGGACCGTATTTTACAGTGGATAAATTGTCCTGGTACACAGCTGGCACCTGTAGATCTCTGTGCTGCAGGAAACCGTGCACGCTTTCTCCATACAATGCCCTGCCTGAGGGTGAATGACCTCCTGATGGCTTGGGCAGAGAATTCTGTTGAGCAGACTTTTTGACCCTCTGGAGCCTTAGACTCCCAACATGACATTTCATGCCGTGGTAGTTTATTACTGTAGCAATTAGCGGAGTTCCATATATTACTTTTTGCACGTGCACTTCATGTACATTGTCAGAAGCTGAAATTGATCTGGATGGAAATATTTACTTTTTACTCAGAAACTTTCCTTACTTTCCTGCTAACATTGTCAGGGCCTTGAAGGCACTAAAGCTGGGGTCTTCTCCCAGCCCTGCCCATGGCACAAGGCCCCATTTCTTCTCAGCCTGGGACCATCAGTCACTGCCCAGAGATGCTGAAGAATTACAGTCTCCAGCTCTGCCACAGCCCTGTACACGAGCTGCTGCTGTAGCCTGACCTTGGCCCAGCCCCATGGGCCAGCCATCCCAAGGCTGTATCCAGCCATGCTTCCTCTCACTGGGCCTGAGCCTTCCCCCTGCCCACAGGCCGACATCCTTTCCCAGTCCCACCAAGGTGCCGGGTGCTCTGAACTGGGAGCTGCTCCCTTGGCCTTCCTAGCTTCTTTAGTGATGGCAGAGGGATGAGCAGTGGCTGCCAAGATCCTATCCTGTTGCCCCCTGCCAGGGGAAACCTTCCACGGTGCCCAGCATTGGATCCACTGGCCCTTGTGTTGCCATGACATTCCTTGCCTAACCTCTACTTTAGGCAAAACTATTACCAGAAAAACACTCAATTACTGTAATATTTGCACGAGTTGTAAGTCAAAAACCCAGCAGCTTGGTTCCCTGGAAAGAAAGAGTTAATTCACCCTTTGCTATATAACATAACCTGTTCTTGCTTCTCTATTTAGTTCATAGCATTTTTTTAATAGCATTTTTTTTGCAGATTGTTGTAACTTGCCTGTAAAACATGCAAAATATTTAAGAGTGTTGAATAAAGTTATTTGTGAAGGACTTCACTGCTTACTAGATTTTTTTAAAATCACAGCTGGTCTAAACTATCAGAGGTTCACTGTCTTCAAAGTTTACTTACACCACTGTCGTGTCTGCACCTTTTTTTTTCCCTGTTTCTTAATAACTGTATGGGTAGATTAGAATCAGCTGGAAAGCAGCCCATCTCACCTGCTTTTATTTACGTTCAATTTAGCTGTGAGTTGAACTAAAAGACAAAAATAAGATGTGTTGCAAAGCAGGCGTTGCAATGAAAACAGTCTTCAACCACAACCCTTCTGGAAACCAAAACTTCTGTGCTTCACTCTTTGTAGTTGCCAAATGAATGTGACAGTGCTCTGTTCTTCATGCAGTTATAAGAGGGAACTCCCTGGTTTATTCTTTTCTTGGAGTGTCTTAGAATTGCAGGAATCCCCTCATGGTGTCTTTTGGGAACACAAAGAGAAACGGTGTGAACTTTGCCAGGACTCCCTTCTCTAATTCCCACAAACTGGGACAGGATGGCCTGTCTTTAGATAGGATGCAAGATTAAGAGCCTGAAAAACAGAATTATATTCTCAGATCTGTCCTAGTCTTCTTTCCATAAGCAGATGACTGTGTTGTCCATTTAGACTCTTAAGTTCCTAAAGGGAAGAAACCTAACATACACATGCTCAGGATTTCTAGATACTACCCATGGCATAGGTTTAAGTAGCTTAAAAAGGAAGCACAATAGAAAGGTTTTTATAATTATTTCAGATAATACAAATTTAAGGAGAATTTTTTTGTTGAGTGTATTAGATTGGCAATTTGATACATTTCCAAGGTTGGTTTTGTTGTTTTTTCTAGATTTCACAAATGCTTTTATATCTTTTGATACTTCTCACGGATTTAGCCAGGAAGATTTTGATGATATGCCTTATGCTGAAGTTAAGCAGCTCATTTAAAATTTTACATCTTGCTGTAATCGACAAACGTTTCATTTCTTCTTTCTTCCCATGTTAGAACTTTTAATGCTCTATTCTGAATCATCAGAGACTTCTCATTCCCATTCTGGCTACTTTACAGAACTTGCAGTTGTAAAGGGTGAAATTCCATGACTGACAAAACATTAGTCACAAAGCAACAGAACGCCATTTACGTAGTTGAAAGCAGTTGCTTTAAACTGTGTTTCTAAGGCTTGGAGCAATTTCTGTAAACCTTGAACAACAGCTCTTGAAATTAATTGTAACTCTTGATGGGAAAAAAAAAAAGTCGGAAGCTAATTAGCTGATATAAATTTAGTTCAGTTCTTAACATTAGTTATCTAAAATACACTGTGGTCACAAATGAGATATCTAATGAAAGAAAGGACTAGTTAAGCTACAGTCTACTAGCAGAGTAAGTGTAACCACCAAAGTCTTTCGTGACCAAAACACTGGACCTAAGCTTAATAAGCCAAAAGCTATTACAGTCTGTCCAAACTCCTATGCTGCTTAATCACTAAGTAAGTAAAGTTTGGTTTATTCTCTTGAACAAATAGACCTGTTCATGAGGTGTTAACCATAGCTGATGCTGTAAGCCAAGAAGTTTAGTAAAAGCTCTGACACTAGAAATACAGGTTCAGTGAATGGCTTGGTTGTTTTATCATAGTGTGAGTCTGTGGCAAGAAAAAGCACTAAGAGGTAAAGCAGTCTGGGAGGCAAACTGCTCTAACAGGATGCCCGCTGAGCAATCAAACAACATTTAGCAACCTCCCAACCAGAAGACATTGTTAGAAACACAAAGCCATTGTCAGAGAAAGGTAGGAGGTTAAGTGGAGGAGGAAAAATGCCTTTCTGAAGAAGACCACAGGCTACATTGTGATATTCCTGATCAAAACATAGCTAACAGGAGAAGGAAAGAAACAGCCAATGTGTGTATTTTCTACAACAGTACGAGATGACCAACAAAAAGTGCCGATCTTTTTACTCCCACTTTCTCCTCAAATTTGCTATTACACATTAAGCTTACAATACCAAAAAGTCTCTTGTTCCAGGAAGATGGAAATGAAGAGGACTAATAGGTCAGACCAAAGGGCCCAATCAAATTTTTGTCAAAGTCATTCCCTCAGTTTAAACACGACTTTTGAAAGCAAATAATTTATCTTACAATTATCTTTCTATGACATCATGCAACAGTTTTGATTAAGCAGCTGATGATTAATTTAGAATTCAACAATTGGTTTCCCAATAGTCTTGTAAATGCATAAAGGTCATTGCATATAATTTCAAATAAGAAAGAGCAATTATTGTAAAATCTCAGGTTTCAAAGCAGCCAGCAGATACAGAACTATGAGCAAAACCAAGCTAAAAAAGAACATCACAGACTGTAATAAAGAATACCTCTTTACTTCTCTAAACAGAGATTTGCAGTAATTATAGAGAAATCTGGCACATGCACTGATGTGAATTAATAATCCCACTGGTAGTGTTTCCAGTATTTCATAGATCATCTGCAAGCTGACTGTGCTTACAAAATTAATCTCAATCTAAATGCCAACTAAACAAACTACTTCTTTCTTATTTATTTAGTAGGAAACAAACACAAGAGCAGTAGACATTATTTGTTTTACGGTGCCAAGAAAATATTAACTTATTTATAACCCTGTAATACACCAAAAATTCAACTATGACTACAGTCACACTTTCCAGATACATCTTCTTAGCTGTTTTGCACAAGGGCTGTTTATTACTATCTAAATCAGCAACATGAAAGGAAGCATGCTCAGAGTGAGTATTATCACCCCCCTAAGAGATTACAATTTCATGAAAGGTCTTAGACAGACTGAGAACTGAGTCCAGATTTCCAAGTATTGTTTCTCCGCTCTCCTACGTATCTCATGGCACTGATAAAAAAAGACAGATGTTTCAGATATGATGCAAAAACAAAAACGTACAGAGCAGTATAGGGTGGGGAAAAGGATCTTGTGATTAACATTATATAGACATTAGTTGACAATTAGTGTTTAATATGATTTGGTACCAACCTGCTCAATAAAATTCTAACCATTGATACTATCTCAAACATAAATCAAAATAAGGTAACAGGACTTAATCCTGAAGAAGTGTTTTAATAACTGCATAGCTGCCTTGCAGAACAGTTCGGGACAGGTGCATAATAGAAAGCAGAGCTAAAACACAGCAATCTGACTTCAGTTTGTCATTTTAAATGAAGTCAGTGAAAATTCAGTAGTGTGAGCTCATCAACTACAAAGCCAGTGCAGTTTCAGTCCTGCTTCAGAAGAATTTCAGATCCAAGTGACTGATCATACACAGTACTGATCTCCTGATCTTCACTGATTTCCATTAGGTTATAGATGCTGATTTTTTCCTGGGATTAGTTCATAAGAGCTGGCTTTCACAGTCAGAAGTGGGATATGGGAACTGAAGGAGGCTGTATTCATTTAGAAAATCAGAATCCCACAAGCAAATAGGGTGCCTCTATTTTTGATAGGAGTTGCAAAATAGTAACATATGACTATTTGCACAAAACTAGGACCTGTATTCTGCAAAACATGCATTTCAAACTCAGGTCTCCCTCCCCTCTTTCCACCTCGTTACTCATCTCTGAAAAACTTCCTCATGCCTCAAATTACTGATCTAAAAAAGGAACACGGATAATATTTGATACAAATTTTGCAATCTGTAATTAATACCTAATTGTACTACAGAATGTTAGTAAAAACACTGCTTTATTGTATGAAAATAGAAAACTTGGTAAATTTTAGCAGTGGAAACAGAGTTGTTGGTTTGGAGCCAGTTTGTTTCCGTAATAGGAAACCATTTTCCTGTTACATTTTTATGGAAGTATTCAGGCCTTTTGCTTACATAGCAAAGTAGAGTAGGAAAGTAAGGAACGTGGTCCCTACATTTTATGCCCTCAGTATTTGCATTTTTGTCCCTTCTATGGAGAGAAATTATCTGCACTTAAGACCTCTCAAGTTTTTCAGCACCTTCCTACACAAGGGGAGAGCACATGGTTCTGCCTGCCCCCACAACTTCTATTGTGCAAAAGCACCAATGTTTCTGCATAAGGCTCACCAGATCCAGCAAAGTATTCAGAGGTGAGTTACTGTGAACAGATTTAAAGGAAAGGTACTCACATCACTGGTGGTGGCTCGCTGGTGAAGTGTCCTCCCCAGATTTCCCCCAGCCAGTAGAGTGTCCACCAAGCCCTCATCACCAATGGCAGCCAGTCAGCAGAGCATCTGCACCGCCCCATAGCACAGGGGCCAGATATATATCCTTCACATAAGCAAGGTGCAGCTACAGAGCAGCTGCCCACAAGCAAGTTACAGCTGCATGTAGAAGCACAGGCCAGGGCAGCCTGCCCACGCTCCCAAGCTCTCACACTCCCTCTTATCATGCCTTAGTCGCAAGTTCAGGCCATGATCTGTATTTTTCCACACAACTTCTCATTCCCTCCCTCACCAGCCTCTCCCTTGAGAAGTCATTATGTGCACAACGATTGGCACGGTAAGATTTGAAAGAGTACTGCTGCATCAGCAGCTGATCAGAACCTTATACCACTGCGGGAAGGAGTGGTGGAAAACATGTCTATGGATATATAGATTCTGCCACAGAATGAGCCTCAATTATGAGCTTTTATAACATGCAGCAAATCTGCTCGTGCTCTGTCCCATATTCAGAAAATTTCATCTTGTTTTAGAGATGTTTTAATACCAGACTGTTTATGTAGGTGAAGGATTCCAGATATTACGTGTGTGAAGATCAGAAGAAGCTTCATAGTCAACAGGAGATGCCATGCCACCTACAAAGACAACAAACTGAATCTCAAAGCCTTATCGCACTGATGATGGGGGAGAGCTCATGGATAGATTCAGTACTTCTTTTTTGTAGTGCATCTTAATGTGCATCTCAGATACTGCATAGAAAAGTTAGAGTTATGCTAAGACGCATTACAAAACGCAATCAATTTGTTGCCTTAGCAACACATGCGGAAGGGGAGTGGTTTCATTAACTGGAGGCAATAAAATAAAATGTGTGGCATTTGCTCAAAATCTGGGAAAATCAAACAAAAAAACCAACATGGAACAAAAGCAAAGACCTGAGAAGCGGTTTCACAGAGCTCCCTGGAGCACTTAGGATCACTGAGGATAACAAGTTCAAGCTGCAAAAATAGAAGAACAACTTATTTCTATACAGGCCCTGGCAGGATTCTCCAGAAGTATCCTGACAAACTGCCACTCACTGGTAACAAACAACTGGCTTCCAGTATGCTACAGAGGTGCCGTAGTTTTCTCATTTTCCATCTTGAACGGCTTTGGAAGATGGCAGATTTCCAGACTTTGACAAGGTTGGCAGAACTGATGGGCTTCAAATTATTCATTTCAATCCTTATTTGAAAGCAAGTCACTATTTCTCAGTGATGTAGCAGCCTAAGCAACTTCTCTGTTGCCCTCTTTTCCTGCAAGATAGGATTTTGTCTCCCTGAGGAGGCTGTGCATTTGACATGTTTTAGACCAGTGGTCTGGGAGTGCAGGACAGCAGTCTCTTGCTCATTTGACAAGGCAGTGTATTGTGTACTCTAAAATATCTTTGTGTGTTTCAGAAGGGTTTTCAACAAAGCTAATAAAAGTGTATTTATCCAGGAAATAAAGTTTATTCCTCCATGCAGGAAGAGTGTTTCAAAGATTAGACTGCATTCCATTTTAGGTTGCCAAACAATTTTTTCCAACACTCTTCTCATGCACATATCTTTTAAAAGAATTAGCATTATGGAATAGTATTTTCTCGGCATACCATTTTTTTGTAAAATGAGTATTAAATATGAGATCATTTCAGATATCTTCTGAGGTAATAAAATGGGAATTGCTAAGTCTTTCTGCCTTTATGTGAAAAAACAATACAACTATGTTGTCCATGCTTGCACACGTTCCTACTTTTACCCCTAAAAGATGCTGGAATGTGATATACCAGACGCTTTCATGGAGAACTAGACCTTTTTCTGCAAACATTATTTTCTTCACTTTCTAAGTCAAATTATTTGAAATATCAATTTTCAACAGAAGGAACACTGATTTTCCCTTCTGCAACACTTAAATCTCCAAGCCCAATTTCAGCTTCCTTTGCCTGCCTCTTGCAACTCATTGCTGCCATAACGAAATCAGCCTGCAGAATGGACCATTAGATAAATCACAGGTGAGAGCAGTTTACAAAGCTGTTAGTTTATGAAACCAGTAGCCACCACTTCCCAAACAAAACAATATCCATCAGTTCTTCTCATCACTCCTGCTTTTGTGGCAGGGGTTCAGTTGCTGCCTCCTAGATGCCTGTTGCCTGCAGTCTGCACTTACCACCTCTCAGGACCTACTGGGAAAATGGAAATTGGCAAGCAGCCATCTGTAGGAATGGTGAGGCAGTGGTTATACTAGCAGTCTTCTCTCAGTACAAGTCTGCTACACTCAGCTCAGTTCTGTTCCAGTTCACCTGCACTTGTGACTAGAAAAGCCATCAGTCCGAAACCATGTATGCAGCAGGCTAAGACTATTCATGTATTCATGTCAAATGTCATCCTGAGATGATCAGAAGGGACATCTGCCTGAACCCAGGGCAAATCTGCAAGGGACAGGAGATGCTTCATCCAGGATTCTGAATGCTGCTGCTGCTCAGATATGAGTCTGACCCTGAAGTACAAGCAAGGTGTGCTGACAGGAACTTGAACAGGCGTTGCTTTCTGGTACTTCAAGGTGGCAGATGGAACACAAGGCTACTCTTACAGTCACCAGGAGGTAGTGTATGCACAGGAGCTGTGTTTCCAAAGTTGATGCTGTATTCCTTAATATAAGTTTGCCTTGTTTCACAGATCAAAGTTTAAGTGACAGAGAACACCTGTTAAGGTAACTAGGGAATACATATGGAGGTCTATAACAGTCTGGGGAAAGACAAAGAGGTAGGTGTACACTGAATTTGATAGCTTTGTGAATTAGGCCCATGCTGCTTACAACAATTGAATAAAAAGGCTTTCCTGCTTTACTCTTTTTAAATGTCTCTGAAAACTTCAAAAACAACTAGACTTTCAGTTGAGATATAAAGCTGTGTTCTCTAATGAAGAGTCTTAACCTCAGTAGAAGACTTCCTTCTTTCCAGCAGATACAGACAACCACAGCCTGCCTCTAATGGCAGCATTTCTACGGTCTGAGAAAAGGCTGTTAAAAAGATACTGCCCTACAGTGCTGTAAAAATGACTTGAAAGCCACTTTGCTGCTAGGTACTTTATATATACAGCTACTTTAAAAGAAACATGTCTTCTGTGCTATAAATTTGAGAGAAGGAAATACATACAACATTTTTGTAGGTAGGAAAAGAACGGTTGTTTTATGTACAATACGTACTACTATGGACTTGAGAAATAGTGGCATTATCAAAGTACTCTGTATCTACTGAAGATACTGTGTGACTGTAATAAAGCTGCTGCATTTACATCTTTGAAGATATTTTTATTCTAAGCTCCTGATCTTGAGTTTTCAGTTGTCTGCAATAAACGCATTTCTCTGCCTCTCCTGAAGTTAGACTTCCAGAAATGGGCGTGCTGCATGCTTGAAGGCTGTTTTGCTCTTAAATGCATTTGTTACATTGTGTTATTCAATCTACAACAACTCTCTACCGCTAACCACATTTGAGACAGGGGCAAACAGGGGTGCTTTACCTGCACCATGGCATACAAATTAATTTCCCTGGACACACTGAGAAATTGTCGCGTTGCATTCAGGATCATTTCCCAAAGCATTACCATTCGTTCTTGATTAGCTCAGTTTGCTTTACCTGTGTCGCACATTTGAGCCCAACATCTTTCAGATTTCATATTTCATAAGTAACTTTCGGAATCGATAAGTAATAGTAAAGTGCCTGCAAAATGTAGTCACATCTCTCTATGCATTTGTTATTTAAAAGCCAACCATTTGGGCACCATTACTGCCTGGAGAGGCTACCAATCAAAGTGCATATGGAGAGCTCCCAGAATCTCTGAAGGAAACTGTATTGTATCCTCATGTCTCCTCTTTCGTCTCCACATCAGTAAGCAAGAACGAACTTCACATTCTCCTGTAGCAACTGGTATAATACAGAGTACGCTGAAACAGGTTGAGATCATAGATATTCACAGATAAAGGAGAGGCTGCATTTTAAAGCCTTTACCCTTCTGCTAGCTAAGCTTAAACTTCCCTGAAGGCCACCTAAACCATCCTGGCTGACTGCTGACACAGCTGTGGTGCACACTTACGTACATCCTGATGACTGTGTCACATCAAAAGCTAGAGGTAAGTCCAAAAGTTTTGCCTGATGTGGTCAAATGCCAAAGCATAGGAGTAGCCACCAGTGAAGACAGTTCACAGGCTAAACAGCAGCAAAGAGTTAAGCAGCCCAGAATGAATGAAGCAGAACAATCAAATAAAATCCTCATGCAATAAAACTTTAAATATGTCTGAAGCCAGAATCATACTTGTTTTAAGTAGCTCTCCTCGTTGTGACCTGTTCTTGAACTACTCCATATTAAGGCACCGTAATAGCTTTGTGATTTACGCTTACTGTTTAATACACTTTCTTGCTAACAGCAATATGTTGGCATTGATTTGCTTGCTTTAAGTGTTCAGTAGAAAATGACAGTCTTCCAGTCCATAATTGCCACATCTCAATTATGGCCTTTATGTATGGATTTTTAGGTGAACTTCATGAAGTGTTACATGTGAATATTCAAGCACTGTATTATAAATACAGACAACAGTATCTGTTTAAAAGAAAGATTCTCACACATTATGGTATTCTTTTACAGTACAGCAACAATTCCTTTTATGTTTCAAAAACAGCGTTCCTAGAAATGGTGTTTGGATCTAAACCTATTTTTTTCCCCCTCAAATCATCATCTGTACAGTAGTTCAGGCATATATTTTTAGGTTGTACATGTGTAAAATACTTCATGCTTTATACAAGGCTTCATCTGATTGAAATATGAATGAGTTTCATAAATCAGTCAGCTGAAAATATATTTAGTCACAATAAAATCAGAGGTGAATACATATTTACTGAGGATAACTTGCCAGTCAACAGACATTTACTCTTTTACAAAAGAGAAATGTTAAATGTGCAAGAAAAGATGGATAACCAGAGGTTGTTTCCAGAGAAACAGAACAAGTTTCTCAGCTGTTTAATCAGGCTTTATTCCAAGTCCTGTGGCATCATCTGACCGAAAATCTTGACAAATGCATTATTCTGAGAAATAGGCAAACTGCAAAAACAAGGTTTGTAGAGTCCACTTTGGGAAAGGAGCAGCTTCAGAATAGTAGCTTCCATATCAGCTTGTAAGATTATGAGAAGACAGCAAGAGCAAAATGCAAAAGATTCTGACAGAACAGACGAGAAGATTGCACATACAGTGAAAAACAGCTTTACTAAAGTGAAAGCATATATGGGCTTCAGAATTTCGTACCAAGGAAAGCAAGAGGTGAGAGTATCAGCGTCTACCAGAAGTTTCTTTCCAATAATATTTCAGACTTATTTTTCCACTGTTCTTGAAAAATAATCCAAGACTCCCAGGTGATGCAAACTGGTAAAAAAAAAAAAAAGAGAACAACATTGATTCAAAACCCCCATTGATTCAAAATATCAGCAAAAGCTAATATTCTTGTAGTCAGACTAGTCCCAGTGACTACACAAAAACAGCTTCTGAGACAAAACACAGCAGAGTTTAAGTAACAGCAGGACTTTCTTTTTCTATGGAAAAAGGATCAACTGTAATTGTGAACAACTCAGGAATCATGTGAATGACAATGGGCAAGAACAGTAGAAGGACCTCAATGTTATCACAAGCTCTAATCCACCTTTTCTTAGTTTATTACATTTGGAATAACACCACCCGCTAATGCATATCTAGTGATCGATGAGATAATTTGTTGGATATCCCAGAGCTACAGATTTGTGCTTATGTGAACAGAGAGAAAGGAATCTTACTTGGATCAACATTTGGTAACTGATACTGCATTATCAAAGAGATACTAGATAAAACTGCAAGGTCCAGGCTTGTGTGGAATATCAAGCCATTAGTCACAATAAAATACAGTTTCTGATAAGTGCTGTTTACCAGAAGAATACAACCAACTCGCAAAGGAACATAGGCATGACAACAGATGTTCTACTACTGCTGTAAAGGGCACTAATTTTATTCCCTTCTTTACAAGCTTATGCTTTCATGAATAAGCAATGCATTCTGATATATCTGTGTTTTAACCTTGCTCCTTTTTAAACGAATAGTTTTAAGACATAATTAGCAATTAAAAAAATAGTGTATTTGTACCTTTGAACTCTGAATGAAGATTAAATGCTTACTTTTCCTTTATTCTAAAAAAGTCTGAAATATTGCCACAAAAGAACTTCAAAATTTATACTGCATCCACATTATTCAAAGAGATGCTAAAATTTCTCTAAAGTTTGTTCAAATTGTGTGGGTTAAATAAGTAGTCTGAGTAGATCAGTCCTGTTTTGAAATGCAAAGTATTACCATGATTAATATTAGGTTTATTACACCATAAATTTATGGTATCTCCTGCATTGATATTTTTACTTCTTACAGGAGAATTGGAGCTTGATTTCTGTAGAAGACCCAGTGACCATTCTGAGAGGCCTTTTGTTCTATAGCTATGCGAAGCTGAGAATGCAGGGAACAGTCTTCTCTGCAGCCATGCTTCAGTTCCTTCCCTTCCTCCCATCTTTTTTTTATTTTATCTACTAAGAGGAATGTACACCTTATGCTCAGAAAGCTAGCTCCTCTCACAAGCACATGAAAAGCAATGGGAATGCTAAATGGCATTCTGAGATCATCTTTGAGAAAGATTGAGCCTGAAAGCTCTTCGGAAGTTCAGATTTACTCTTCTAGGGAAAAGATACGGAATACATCAGCCGCAGCTACTGTGACCACTCATTTATGCTAATGGACTTTGATGGGAACTTCTCTCATCAACAATTTGTTTTAAAGCCTCTTCAGAGTGTTTCAGATGCTTAATAGGCCTGGTAGTGTGGGAAACTGAAAGACACAAGATGAACTGTGCTTTCATAGTAACATTATACTATCATTCTCTCATTTTTACAACTTTAAAATAGTACTAAGTATTAGAGTGACCTCAAATGCACATCCTATATCATTCTGAGGTCTTTCTTGCTTTCATTACAACTTGGTTTATTCTGCAGACACAAGTTACTTTAAAATCTAATCTGTAAGAAAACAAAAATTGGACTTTATGTGTATATGAATGCACACTACCGGTGATTAGAATAAAAGGCATTTGTGAAGAAAAGACAGTCATCCTTGAGGACAACTAATATCCTCCAGGATGTTTCAATGAAATGCTGAGGTAGATTTCCATATAGTTGGCTTATGCTGTCCATACTTTAAGAGAAAAAAATATTCCTTTGTAGGATTTCATTGATACACAGATCATCACGTAGGTAAAGATAATTGCAACAGATCTAAACTGTACTGCAAAGTCATGCTGGATTCTAACCAGGATTTTGAAGTTATTCTAAAACTCTGCATGTGGGAAAGTCAACAGCTAAGCAAAGAGAACCGCTTCAATTTACCTGTGACTATATCAGGCCTGAGAAAACAAAATTTGGCAAGTCGAATGAAACAATTTGTCTATAAGGGCTACTATTTCTGCCTCTTTTTTAATGGGTGCCAGAAGCTGGGGGACAAGATCTATTGTTCTGGTTGGTTGGGATTTTTTTTTTTTCCCCTATCTTTCTCTGTAGTTTGTGCCAGCTTATAATAGGTAAGAGCACCCCATTTTCTCAGTTGCAAGTCAATACTCTTTGGAATAGGCTTGAAGGAGGAGACTGCAAAAGAGCAAGCACACCTAACACTTAGGAATACTTACAAATGAGTAGAAACTGTAAGAGAAACAAAGTGACAGTGTGCATTATCTTTAAAAAAGTAATGAAGATCAGAAGAATCCACAAAAAAGAACAACTCTTAGCCATTAGATATTTTCTAAACTAAGAACTGAACCAAAGTAATCCCTTGATCGAAAATAAACTGCTTCCTGAAGACAGGTTATTGGGTTGAAAACAGAGCCATCTAGGATCTTTGTCTGAAGCTGTTCTCTCCCACTTGTGTAATACAGCTTTATAAGTCTGTCCATTGAAACCAGAACTTTCTAAATTCTTTTTTCCATAACTGACTTTATAAAGAAGAGCATTTCTACATTCAAAGGTAATTAGCAAACCAAACTTTCAAAAGATATTCCTTAGCCCAGCCAATGACAATTCACAATTTTTTTTAGCAAAAGAAAAACACTTTATAATCTTCAGTGCCTCCTTTCTGTAACATTCAGTGTGGCCTCCAACTTTCTGCTTAATCACCTGCAATTCCTTGCCACATGTGCTTAGTTAGTATAAAAGGCAATTAAGTGGGGTAAACTTACAAGCAACAAAAGCAGATAACACCCAGCAGCTGTGGACCCTTGCTAGCAATACCAAGATGTTCCCAGAAAGACTTGATGATAGAATATTTCCAATTTATATTTACTTGCTCATTCTATAAAGACATTGTATCTGGACTCTCAAGCCCATAAATAAATCAAAACTCTTGGATTCTACTAACCTAGTCCTTACTTTAGGAACTCTGTTGTTAGGGATAATGGAGTAACGTGTCCTAATAAACTGATCACAAGACTGAGTGAGCAATTTGAGGTTTAATTCTGGCTTTGGTTCTAACTTAGAAAAATCACTGATCTTCTTGTAACTGTATGTCACATCTGTGATAACACTTGTACTCTGTAGATGCATAAGGGTTAATTAGTTAAAATTCCCCTTGAAAAGTGTAAAAGTATAAAATTTAGCATGCAAATGCTAAATACCATCTTTCTTTTCAACAGTAAATTGGCATAATTCCTAGACCTGATCACAAGTGCCCAAAAGCCATTCATAATGCGTATGTACACAGAAAGGTACATCATCCATTATATATGACCTTGAGTAGCCTAGAGAAGTTATTAGCCTAAGTAATCCATTAAGTATCCTGCTCTCTGTAAAATGGTGCAGAATTAATAGACTGTAAAATACGTATCTTTATTCTCCACTATCTTTGCATGCAGTTAGTTCTGCAATACAAGTTGTTTCTTTAATACAGTATGAATTACAGAAAGATCATGTGCAACACAAGTTAAATTGACACTTACTTGGTTTGGACAAAATGTGAAAAATTATGGTTAATGAATAATATCATTCTGAATTTACATCTCAGTAGTACTTAGATATCAGATAGCAACATAGCTCAGCTTAAGAGCCTTCCAGGACTTTAAATTACAGCTTGCATATAGAAGAGTATTGTGCCTACGTTTATGAAAAGGATCAAGTGAATTAAATGAATTGCTCAAGAGAAAGTAAGGACCAAGTTGTGACTGAGGTAGAAAGTTTGGTCAGTCTCCTAAGTTGTGAGATTGAGTCCCACCTCCAGCTCTGTCTTTCTGAAGAACTTCCTTTCTGCTGTATCTATTGTTCTTATTTTTCAAGAATGAAGATCTCTAGTAGCCACACAAATACACAACTCAGAAGGAAATTGCAATTGGGATTAAATAAACCAGACAACGCAATAGAAAAGAGGTAAAGGAGACAAATACTCCAGGTTTAATAAACCTTGAGGAAGATTTCCTGACTCAGCTCCTGTTTCTGGTCCTGCTTACAATAAATTAACAATAAATTCTTTAAAACTCACACCCTAGCTGTAAGGAAAAGCACACAGCGTGACAGAAGGCTCTTGTCATCTTTGCCACTGCAGTTCAGCACCTCACAAATTTCAGGAAAAGAGTCAAGAAAGACGCTTTAAATGATGTAGTAAGCACAGCCTCCCTCCAAAACCTTCAATTATTTTAAAACGCCCCACTTCCCCTCACCATCATCCTGTTGTTTCACTTTCATTGCAGGACATGATTACCTAACAAACATCCCCAGGCTGTTGCAGTAGCCAGAACACTCCCAAGCCAGGTGCACAAAAATCTCCATGACCATATTTCCAGATAGAATTTATGACCACTCTGTTATAAGTAATTTTTGTCAATATTCTAAAAGAATAGCAAGTAATGGAATTTAAGAGGAAAATGGTGCAAACCCAAAGTTAATTGTTTCCACTGTGTAACCAAGGAGCAGGAGAGCATGCAAGAACGAATATCTGAGAATCTGAGTACAAGAACTACCCAAATTCTTCTGTGTTCTAATTCAGACTGAGTCCCTAGAAATTCTCCTCTTTATCTTGCATTCCCATATACTGTGCACACTACTTAAGTGAGAAACACGAGGACAACAAAAGGCTGCTTGTCCATTTACTACCCTGTTAACAGGAATGGGTTAAAAATATAACTGTCTTTGTGCTTCTCTGCCCACTAGTCACCACATTTGAGATTGATAATATAGGCAACAGCTGTTGCTGCCTGAGACAGAAGGTGTCCTACCTTAAGTGTAGAAAGTATTCAATTTAGACATATCTATTGCAGCCCCTTTCTAATTTACAGCTGGGCTGTTTTAACTTGCAAGGTATCCTCTATCTGCAGCCCTTAAATCTTTGCCTGAGCTGTCAAAGGATTTGGCAATATCACTTCAGCCTGAACCCTGTGTTCAGAAAATGCAATGAACATTCACCCTGTTAGTGTCACACAAACTGCCAGTTGCACAGAACAACTTCTGCAGACAGGAACACCACCTTTCCCACCTTCTGGCAATCAGTTACACCCTGATGGAACACTGCTGCTTGCCAGGTAGGCAATTACTTCTTCATGAATATTTAGTCCTTGGCCTCTCTGAGGATTCCTCAGTATGTTGGGTAATGCCAGCTGTGTGTCTCTTCTGAGACATGCCACTTGCCAGCAAAGGAAGTAGACTTAATGCCCACTATTTTCAGGAAAGACTATCAAGTACTTTCATTTGCTTACAGCCACAGTCAAACCAACCATCTGCGCTCTATTAAGACTGTTTTGACTGAAACCAGGACACCTTGGAACATTTGCAGCCTCCAGGTAGCTGAACAAATGACAGCTCAGTTGCTTTTCCTGAGTATATTCTTACTGGTGGTCTCCAAAAGGCTTCAGAACTAGATCTAGTAGCTAATAAAGTTGACAAAAAATGTCAGCAATATTAAGGGTGACTGATTCAGGTCCCAAATGAGTTAATCAATTTTAATTAAACAATATTTAATAAGTAACAAAACATCTAAAACAACTGAGATGCTATCTGAAAACTTAGTAAGAAAAGACTGATTATTAAAAGTATTTTTTGTAGATTGTCTAACTGCAGATGATTTCAGACCAAGCTTTTATAAAAAGCATTTATCTTACTGTGATACCAAACTGGATAGGATAACTGGTTTCAACTGAGTTTTGCCAGGTTTGCAGCAGATCAGAATATTTGAATATTTTAGAAACCAAGCTGATCTCAGCACCATAACTTCAGGGGCTCTTTAAATACAGGCTCTTAACATATAATACATTATTAGTAGGACAACTTCAAATCCAGTGTGTGTAAGACTTTTAAGCTCTTGAAGCTGGGATTTTCTTTGTTCTGTGTGTGCGCAGCACACAGCAGTGTGCACTTCCAATACACAGATAGGGTTTATTAGTATCCCAGTAATAAAAATCAAGTTTACTCTTGTTTTAAATGCCTTCATGCCACAAAACAGAGACTTTTTTTCATGAGCAAAGGGCTGCATGTAACATACTTTTGCCTAAGCAAGCGTGAAACAGAGATCTGACAAAACACATAATAAATTTGGAAAATAGCATACTTTCAGTGGTACTGCCTGAAAACATGCATGTCAGAATACCGTGTGGTCAAAGACACACAATAGTTTTACAGTGCTGGGAAGCATGAATAAAACAGACTACTGTACCTTACTACACCACAGTCTCACTGAAATCAGCTGTTTTGCACAGTGTTTCACCAGCTGCTTGTTAGCTGTGCTAACTCCCATATGTATAATTAAAGAATATTAGGATGTTATGATCACAAGGAAGTTAGGCAAAGCAGACCATGATAACAAAAGAGAATAAATGGAAGGCTTACCCCTATCCTGGGCTCATTCACAAAACACCAGCAGAATAGATCTCCAGATGAGATCCTTCCCCACTGGTAGCCAGCTCTTAAATAGGTCTAGGAGAGGTGGAACCAGGCTCCACCCCTTCCAGCAGCACAGGTGAATTGCCTTCAGCTGTGCTGCTGCAGCTGACTTATTGCTGGCCTCAGGTGATCAATCAGAGGTTCAGACTGTGACTCTGCAGTTCCCATACACCATATCACAGCATAAGCCATCTTAATCCACTTGCTATGGTCATACCTACTTGTGTCTGTTGTGAGTCGCTGTTATTCTTAACTCCACTCTGACTTCCTTAATTATGACAATCCCATAAGGAAATGGGATTGTTATCTTGGAAGCCAACTTGCTTCCCAGGCTGAGTAGCTGCCAGCATTGTCTGAGACCAGTGTAGATCAGTAGTGATGAAGGCCCTAGTAACAGTATTTCTGTTAAAATTTGTCAGCTGCAGAATAGATCTTTTTTTAAGTGCTAAGTGCATGGTCTGAAAGGAGTGCAAGCAACCACTAAAGGAATTTTTAAAAGAACAGTTCTCACACCACAGAAACAGTGTGAAACTTTCATTTCCCTCTATAAAATGTCTGCCTTTAACAAACATCTTATATAGTACTGTAATGCAAAATTCTGTTCAAAAGCTTTACTTGATCATCCTAAGCTTTCACCACTGCAAGTAAAGCAGTGATTTGTATACAGTGCCAGCAATGTGAAGTTCTACAGACCTAGTGCATATAATACTGCATCAATTGTTTGCTCCTTGCACACTGAGTAAAGCAGTATGTGGTAAGTTAAAATCACAGTGAATTCTGAGAATTTTTCTTCTTTGATTTTTTCCTATTTAAATAGGCTTTTGATGGTAGGACAGAGCACATCTGCACCTTCCCTAGTGGAAGAGGTGCTACCTGAATAGCTCTAAGATGCTGGTTTATTGTTTATAATCCAAACCTAGTTTGATTTGCTGGCAAAAAAAAACAAAAAACATAGTTTCTGTCATGCATCCCAACTAGCAGAAGCAAATCTATTCTAGAAAATAGCCACACAGTCTTTGGTTGTGAGAGGCAAAGACACTCTAAAATAGTGTGCTTTTTTTTGGTGCAAGAGATCACAGCAGAGGTTTCAGAATGGACAAGATACTTATTGGCCTATTTCTGCTTTCCTTTTTTTACAGAAAAGTAGTTACCCAAGGTGATAAAAAACAAGCAGTTCTACATCTAATGCCAGTAATATTTTTTCCCCTGCTTGCAGATTCAGGCAGTTAGCCTGCAACCTTCTCAAATGATTTTTATACCCAGAAAGAATAGCAGACATCAGATCTCTTCTATAACAGACTAGCTAGGAAAGGAATAAAAAAAAAAAAAAGAAGAAGGATCAATGGCAGAAAACATCACAGAAGCCACAGGCTTTCTAAATGGTGTCTGACTAAAGAACTATTTATCACTGCTGGAACATAGTTTAATTTACCTTGGAAATCAAAGTGTTTATTCCACATCTAAAATAGCCAATATCCTTCTAGACCTTCAGAGAATACCAAGTAAATTACTATTCGTTTGCTCTGTTTCACACACAGTGACAACTACCTTGCAACAGTCAGCATGGCAGTTTGCTCAAAAGAGCCCTGCTTTTTCAATTTCTTATCTTTCTGTTAACATCTATACAACAGATGACAGAAGCTGCTATGTCACAGACTTTGGTCAGACTATACTGAAACTATTTTCTATGCAGGCATTTCTTGAGTCAGTGTGAGTAGTGCCTGCACACAAGTAACTGTCAATCACTGGCCTTTGCCTGTTTCAGACGTGCCCCACAGCTTTGGTTAGCACCTGCCCAGAAGCATGGACTGATTACTGGCATCTGCATGTGTCAAAATGCAACATCCACAACTGCTTTTTTGCTTCTCTATTTAGGAGGGTCCACAGCCTTAGAAATCATCAGGAAATGGTTGCAGTTTATAAGGGACACTGATAGGAAAACAGCATTTGTGCATGCAGGAAAGTGCTGATAAAAGTGGAAACTGCTGCAGCAATTGCAGAAGAGTGTTTTGGACATTTTTACTGATGGTGACCCTGTCAAATTTAATTTAGCAAGCCCAGTTATATAGCACGAATCTCCTATAAATCACAAGGGATTTATCACTAAATCATATACAGGCGTCTGAACAGGTAGCCTGAGTTTCAGTGAGAGGCTGAAATTTGGTTATAATGTAGCATCCATGGAAGTTCTTGGTAAAGTATTCATGAGTTTCAGCAAGTACTAAACCTACTCCTCTGTCACCTCCACGCTTTGTCTGCTGGTGACAGCTGTGTAGTGAAAATCGTGGCTAACAGGATAAATTCCTCTGTTACGAGGCCTACCCCACACCATTTACATCAGCCTGGGGATGTCAAGGGTGCAGTACCTAAGCACTGGCTAATGGCCAAACAGTACCGCAAAACCAAGGAGATTAATGACAACACTCTGAAATACATTAGGCAGCAATCATGGGTGGTGCAAGCACTGAATAGCTTCTGACTGTGTATGTAAAACATCACTGCAATTTGGCAGTGGCATGACAGAAGTGAAAAAAACAGACTCAACAGAAGTAAAGGCAGCATTTTGTTTTAAGACGTCATTTACACTAAAGGCCGATTATAATGGGAGAAAAATTCTGGGAGCACCCTCAGATTGAATGTTTTTGAGAAAAAAGATTACAGTGCACCATGGGCTACTGAAATATGTCAATTTCAGTTATAATTAGATGCCAAATGTGTTAAATCTTGGAAATTCTTTTGATTCCAGATGAATGATGTTCAAATAAAGTTGAGATAACCGCAAATTCAAATATTCTGCATTTTTATCTCATTTTCTTAAATATAATCAATGTATAGTCTTATGTTTGGATAGTTATACACATTTTTAACAACACATACTTACAGTTGTTCCAGAGTATTTTTTTTTCCTCCCTCCCAGCAAATCCTGAGAGAATAAGCAATAATATAGAAAGTCCCAAAAGAGCAAGCTTTTTGCTTTTTGAAGTTTTGAGATCTTAAATTGCACGAGAATTAATTGCATGCAAATGTACAATGCAGCTCCAAGGTTCAGCTCACCTCCTTACATCTAGAGCCGCAGTTGATTTTTGCCTCCTTCTAGGTAGTCAGGAAATTAGTCCGAAGCCTGCTGCTACTACCTCAGTTTGCATTTTAGGATCTAAAGTTAGCAAGTACATGTGTTCAAGGCTTGATATGTTACACAGGGGGCTCAAGTCACTGAAGTGATTAACTGTGTCTATCAAAGCAGTCCTAAGCCTCCACACTGAGCTTTCAAATTTGTGGAATGGAGGATCAAAATAGGATGAAATACTTAATGTGCAGAAATTAATGGTAACATTATAATATGTTATACATAATAAAATTATATATATATAAAATTATATATATATAAAATTATATATTATAAATAATAAAATTATAATAGCACAAAATTGAGTCAAGACATCTCCCTGTAATTCACAGAGGTCTCTAGATTTATTAACTCAGTTAGTAAAGTCAAGTCCTGAGAATGAAGACTTAAAGAAATCAAGCTAAAAATGCTGGTACCTACAAACAGGTATGCTAGAAAAACTAGGCAAAGTCTCACAGTGGTGTTGGTTTAGCTGACAGGCCTGCACCATACTGCTGCTTAGCTGTTCTGAGCTTCTAAGAGGAAATTCTAAGGGGAAAGGGTAGCAAAGAGGATAAGGAGGATTAATTTGAAATGCACATTTTATCTTTTTGCTTAGAAAACCAATGCTCAAATAATGTCTATGCTTAAAAGATAAAGGTAAAGCAGTAGAGAAGAGCCAAAATCCATTAGTACAATGAGTACTTCCAATTTTAGTAGTAACAAGCAGAGCCCGTTCATACAGAGGTTAGCTAAACAGTTATTTTAAGGACTCGCTGTCCTTAGTGGAAAATTAATAGAGCAAGTGTCAAAAGCCTTTCATGATTTTAAAAATTAGAACAGTGTCTCCACTGGGTATCTGTTCTGCACAGAGAGATTTCACTTACTGAAATGTGCAGTGTGAAGTTTATTCAGCTCCTAGAACTTAGGAAAGCTGTCCTGAAATCATAATATCTACTTGTTTCAATCAAGCACAGTATTTGATAAATGTAGTGGATACTTGGAGCTACACAGTTCCTCTGCCTAAGTCATCTATGTCAATCACAGCAGTGGAAAATATAGAATATGGTCACTTAGAAGCAGGATCACAGCATACTTCAAAAATGTGATCTTTCTGGAAGAAAGGACAGGGGGTATAAGAAGACATTAAAGTCACAGAAGAAAACACCAAGGAGAAAGAATAAGCTGTGAACATTTGCTAGATTTGAACTTAAAAGTCAAAAAGGCAAACCTGAAATTCTGCACTACATCATACGCCGAGTTTTGGGAATCATAGGTGTATTTGAAGATAGAATTGAGTTCACAGAATCCGTGGTTCAGATAATCAGTTGATGCTTGCTTCTCCGTGTGTCACCTAACTTTCACAAGAAGCTAAACATAGTTGTCAGTCAACCCCCTGAACGGCAGTGGCAGTTTTCAGTTGCTATTCAGCCCAGCACACAAATTTATTTTTGGACAGCAGCTACCAGCAACTCCCACTTGAGTTGCAAACTAACAGTGCCACCTATTGCACATACGCCTTGCTGCAGACATAGGATTTGGCTCCGTGTAGGGCTTGCTTGGGTTCAGTGTTAGTACAGGTACAGTGCTGTGCAGACCAAGTGCTTTGCTTCCAAAGCTGGCATAGGCTTTGAAGTAGAGAGTCAATCATTGCCCCAAAGTGAATCTAGTAAAGTTTGCTCACTCTAGTTTTAATCAGTTCCAACAGTCTTGCATAGGTTCTGGAAGAAACCATTCAGTCCCTTCACTCTGCTCTCTCCAGCATGTTGTCTACTGCCAGGCTCACCTAGTTAGAGCATCCTCCCCTTACATCATGAAGAGAAAGTCATGTATGCTCTTGCCCATTACTGCCATGCACCTTGCTTTTCCAAAAATCTAATAAAAGATTTGAAAAGGGAAATAAAGGAATGTTGAGCTCTTCCAAAATCATCTTCTGCAGGGCAGAATGGCTTTGTCCATCACTGCAGTGACCAAAGAAGGGAAAGAGTCCTTTCCTGGGCTGCAGCAGACTAAGAATGTTCTGCTGTCTCTAGAGTTGACCACTACAATATGGCTGCCCTGGGCACGTGTCACTTATTGGCTGCTCTGTCTCATTATGTACCTTCCACAGCCCAGGGGCTGGAATTCATCACTACTTTTTCGGAGTCTGCCTTGCCTCTCCCAGTGGCCACAGTCAGCTCTGCACTTTTTCCAGTCTTACAAGGAGTTGAAACTACTCAGTTATCTACAAAGCTCAACTTGATGCTAGATTCATCAGATTCATCATAGAGATTTCTTAATTATTTCTTACTTGTGACACATAAGCATAACACTGTGCAAAATAACTAGACATAACCAGACAGCATACAATGGGGTCTTGGTGTTGAAAGCCAAATCCAAAAATAACCCCAAACCAAGTTCTCTCCCCTATGAACAGTCAGTGACTTTCTTTAGTACTTTCTCTTCTTACAATCTGTTATCAGTTACAGTCTCTTGCTTGCTAATAATTCACTCTACTCAGACAGTAAACTTATTCTATCAGTGTTCATAAGCAAGACAGCTAATTACTTGATGCTGCATATTTTGAAGTGCTATTCCGTGATTGTTCTTGCTCTACAGTTTCATCCCACAATACCACAGGTAGCTTGCGTGGACCTCATTTCTTCAAGAGACTGTAGATACCCCTGTTTATTATCCAGCTTCACTGTCACATTGCCTATTATATCATCTACAAAACTCGAACAACAATTTCTGAAGCCTCCTTTGAGCACAGCTTTACTTATTCCAGTCCACTTCAGAATGCCACAGCCTTAGATCCAGGCAGTTGTTTTTTTCAGGTTTGGGCTCCTATACATATGTATATGATGAAAGTAGAGGAAAGGAGAAGAAAGTCTATTCTCTTATTACCTGCATGAAAATTGCATCCACTATCTTACATTAAGAAGTTAATTTTCAGTCAAATGTACTGGAATCGTATTTTGCATCTTAAGCTTCTCTAACAGAATTAAAGTTCTATTGAATCTTTCTCTTGCCTGTTCTTGCCTCTCAGCCATGGCGGCAGTCAAGATTAACTGGAGAGTGAACTGAAATTATTTATGAAAAGTTTGACCCAATGTCTTGTTTTTACAAGTCAATACTTGCCAATGTTCTTTACAACAGGTTCCAAGTTGTTTTCCAAACTCATACAAACTTTGAGTAAAGCTGAATATAAGGAGAATAAGTAATGTTACAACACTATACAACTTTGCCCTGATGACTGTGACTTTACAGGTAAAGACAGCTGATCTCTATAACCACAAGAGCTAATGTTGAGTCTGTCTCTTGTTCCAATGCTGTGGAAAAAGGCCCGTTCTATTTTCCTCTACTTGAATCCATACATATTTGTCACTCAGTTTTTGATCATCAACAGTGTTTTATTTTAAGCCCTAATCAGGTATAAGGACCTTAGGTTTGATGTTCATTACTGAACTTTCAAATTTTATTTTTGTGCATTAGTTCAGCAATAACCTAAATATAGTTTAGATATTCTAATAGCAATCTAATTCAGCTGTAATGTTGCTGGTAAAAGTCCCACTTACAACAAAGGGACTTTTCAGGTATCACAAGTATTTGGATATTCATGTTCAAATGCCTATGCTATTCACAGCTGCGCTTCAAACCCACCTAGGTCAGACTGCTCAACTTAATTCAAAGACAACATAAACAGTAAAACTGTTTTAAAGTAAATGTCAAGACCTCTGGCTGACAATTAACCTCCAACATTAATCTGAATTAATTATAAAATTGTTTGTATTTAGCAGCTAAAATAATTTGCCATCAATGATATTACAGTAAATTTCATTTTTATTGCTTATGAAGCAGCAGATAATTCCTGACTAACATAAGTGAGAGAACCAAGGGCTGCAGTGTGTTGCAAAAGGGATCTGGGGAGACCAATAGCTACTGAGGAGCAGGAAACCAGAATACCATTTCTGTTTTCCTCTTTCCCTGGAGAAGAGCAGTAACTATACATTAGCTACCCTGCTCTTGTTACTACTGAATTTAAAAAATAACAACAAAACAGGCTGGATGGGCACATGATGAAATTGTTCAGAACTAAAGAGCATCACATACATTCCTTGGCATCTTAATCTCCCAGGGGAACAGTGCAGTTCTTCTTTGAAACTGAAGACTGCAGGAATGCCAAATAAAGTTTTCATGTACTGACTAATCCACTATCCACCATTCTGCCAGCTTGCTTCCAGTTCTAACGCCCTCTTTTCTTTGGCCTGACCAAACCACTCATTGTCCTTTGGAATTGCAACATACGTAACAATAGCAATGGGTTTCACTTGTGGAGTTTCCCCCACTAGAAGACATGGTGCAGTGGCCCTTCTTGTGCTTTTAACATGCACATACAGCCTTGTCCCCAGTACTTTCAACATGAGCTTTCTACACATTTAGATCTAATTCTGTGTACCTGAAAAAACAACCTGTGTGAGGCATAAGAGACATTGGAAGGTGTACTTCCTTGCTGTTAACCACATACATTGAATCAAACCTCTCCCTAGGTAAGATATTTTTGCACGGAACTGCAGCTGTAGCGGCTTAAGGAGTTAAAAATTCCACATTATATCATGAACACATACAGCATTAAATAGTCTTACTGTTCAGAAGGAACAGATCTGCTATGACTCATGAGCTGGCAGAAAACTTATCAGAAAGTTAATTTTTCAAGGGAAAGCCAGACCTTTAAAATCTTTCATAGACTTTTTTGACAGAAATGTCAGTTTCTGAATAAACAGTGGATGCCTGAAACATGGTAAATAGTAGACTAAAATGAATACACAAGAGGAAATAACCACTCAGATTCAAATATATGAGGGACCAGAGAGAAGTGATTTTGAAGCACTTTGATGACAATTCACAGTTGAAGTATATCATTTAGGGATTAAATGCTTCTACCAAACCTCAACCTCACTTGTGAAGATAATTCTAGTTTGCTCATTGTCCAAAGCACTGATTTAAATCACTTTATTGGCTTTCACATTTTCTATGAAGTTATTTTTTAAGCTTTAAAAAAATTAATCATTTCTACACCAACAAAAAACATTAAGAAACTTGCTCACACAAGCTCCACACAATTTCATATTAACCAGAATCTTTCTGTGTGTGTGTAGTCATATAAACAAAAGCAGGAATAAAAGAAGACAGAATATCTTTCATTTAAAAAAATACTGTTTTGAACTTTGAATATCATCTTGCCTACAGTATTCATCCAAAGTTCAGGAGTCTGATGGAAATTCATCGTTTCCACTGGTTTCAATCAGCTCTGAACTGGATCTCGAGTACACTTCAAAGAAAAGAAAACTGAAACTATTTTCAGTATCTTGCAGTTGAGGCAGAAGGCAGTAAGCAAAATGCTAAGTGTGTTAATCTGATTCTATTTTGATTATCTATATTTGGGGCTTGTGGCAAAGTGCGTGAAACAGTTTCATGGTTCATATACTTGATTTAGCTACAGAAAAACTGTTTGAGCCCAGAGTTGCATTCCCCATCTAAGGCTGTTATGGGGGGGGGAGGGGAACTGAGTAGTTTAGCTGGCTGAATCCAAGGTCAGTTCTTTAACTGATAAGAGCTCCTGTAAAGAAAGCCCCTCCTTTTCTTGGTAATTGATTTTAAACTGAGGCTTTGCTGCCAGCTCCTGCCTCTATGCTAATACAGTTGCACATCTGCAGCCAGGCTCACATCTCTGTGACTTGGGCACTGCCTGGGTGTATGGGAACTGCTGAGTCATGGCCTGAACCTCTGATTGATCACCTGAGGCGAGCCATAAGTCAGCCAGAGGAGCACAGGTGAAGGCAATTCACCTGTGCTGCCGGAAGGGGTGGAGCCTGGCTGCACCTCTCCTAGACCTATTGAAGAGCTGGCTACCAGCAGGGAAGGATCTCTTCTGGAGATCACCTCTTTTGGTGTCTTCTGGTGAGCTCAGCTGAAGGGTAAGCTCTTCCACTTATTCTCTTTTGTGATCGTTGTTTACTTTGCCTAATTCTCTTGAATATATTGAGATTATAACATCTTGATATCTATTGATTATACAATTATATTGTGATTATAACATCTTGATTATACACTGGGTTTCTCGGCTCAGCCTCAGATTTGGCTCATCCCTGCTGATGATCACTGGTCTCTGATCCTAACTTCTCATGGTCACCCCTTCTGCCTGCATTGCTCTCACGCTAAACTTCTGGCTTCTTTTCTTGCAGAGCAGCCAGCCCATGCTGTTGAACCTTGCCAGAGTATTTATTCACTTCAGTTTGACAATGGTCAGTACCTCGGTGTTCCCATTTGTATGGGATAAATACTTGGAGCACAGAAATTAATAAAAGTTAGAACAGTATCTCCAAAGAACATGTTATCTATTAAGCAACTATTGTTTCTGCAGGAAAGCCTATGTGCCTATGTCAGGACGGATTTTCATTACTGACTTTCATTTCTCTTCAAATATTCAAAGCAATACCCCTCCCCTTTCCGCCCCTTGTTCATTTCTAAGTACCTCTCAAATGTGTCATACAGGAACTTGTGTACATCAGCAAAATGAGTAGAACTGATAACAGTGAATCTGCAGGGAAACAGATCAAAAGGAAAAGATTAGCATTTTCAGCATGCCTCTCATTACAACATCTGCATATAGCGTTTTAGTAGAGCAAATACTTTTTCTACAGTCAATTTGTTTTGACTACCAGTCCCACATTGTTCATGCAAGAACATAAACTAAGAAAACTTGTGACTGTTTGTCTTCATTTAATAACAGTGGAAATCAGATAGCATGGAATGAAAGGGGATGAATTGTGCTATCCCTTTCCAGGAGAGAAGCAGCAGGAAATCCTTACTTTTTACTAAGCATTCTTTGGTATTTTTCAGAAAATAAAGGGCTGAGCATGTTGTTATTGAGCAAATGTAGTTTTACAGAAAGTGTGCAGTTTTTACAGGAAATTGATGTATTTCTGGATACTTCAGGTATTTGTATGTTAATGAAAAACAATACATAGGCTTCTTAGGATTTAAATGTAGTCACTCTGTACTGAGGCTTTTCCAGTGAATGTCTCATTAAGGTATTTTGAGATTGATCAGAATTAAATTAGGATGCTGCCCACAGATGATCACACTACTTGCTTAAAGAATATATTGGCCATCTACTTTGGAAATGCTTAGTGACTTTATCATTGCTAGTTAACTAAACTAACTCTTAAATGAATATTATATTTAAATACAATGGCAGTGAAACCTTCTGGAGTGTATCATTTTTCCACTATGCATTTTTACAAAAAGCTTTCAATCTGTGATCCTCAGACCATTTGCAGCTACAGATACAGCTACAGCTACACCTAAAGGAGGGGCAAATTGTACTGAGTGGCAAAAAAGGGTCTTGAACCCATTCTTCTCATACCAACAGGGGCTTTTCCCTTCCACACTTGAGGCGATGCAGGCTCAAAGTAAGAGACTGTTCAACACATCTCACAGTGGATTAAATGGGTTAAATTTATCAGTTTCAGTTCTCTTTTTTTTAGAATATGTTCTATTGTTTTAAAATAGGTTCTATTGTACGATCTGTCACTCAAATCTGACTCAATTATATAGTGATGTTCAGATATTTTTAGTAACATTTATTTTACACCTGGAACATGCCTCACAAGTAGTCTGCAGATATTTTTCTGCTCAGATCCTACTGCACGAGCATCCAACCTTTTGGCTTGCCTAGGCCATGCTGGATGAAGCAGAGCTGTCTAGGGCTGCAGCTACAAAGGTTGCTCTGAAAGTAATTCTTCCTAATTATTTCCTTGGAGACTTCAATCAATGCAAAGAGCACAACAGTACATTTAATAGAGCAAATTCTCAGCTACAAAGCATTATTTTTCAACAGTCACCACCATTAGGTATGCATTTTCACCAGATGGACAAGAGCCTGCAGGCTGCCCTCTGAATAAACTGCACTAGCAGAGGTGACTGCCATCACTGTTGCAATACATAACCCACTGCATCACTGTGCTCACATCCACTGTTTGGTGCTCATAAATGTTCAGCAAGCTTTGATGAATGTGAGTGCCGTTTTTTCCAGATGGAAGAACTCAATTCCACACCTTTGCTCTATACACCCTTCCATGCCAGATGCTACTGTATCAGACTGCCCCTCTGCTGCCATCTGTCACACAAAAAATGGAATGGAATACTGGTAGGAAGGTTTATCCTCTACTGTCATCCTTCAAACATCCCTCAAAATCTGCTTCTAACATTGTGGGCCAACAAAATAAAATAAGAGGCATTACTTTTGGAGAGGCCCCTCATAAGATATACAAGATAGTTAATGTATTTAAGTAGCAAAACTTACTTTTTAATATTTTTTATTAAAACAAATTTTAAAAGAGCAACAAAAACACAAAACCAATGGGATTTTTAACTGTTTTTGCAACACTAACGCATCAGTCAGGTTCAGTTTCAGTGGCTGCAACTCTTGCTGAGGTCTCAGGTGTTCCACTGAGATTTTTGATGAGATTTTGCTCTTCCTGTGCTTTTTCCTTTAAGACAGCTGTTCACAAATGTACGTACTGCCATGAAGCAATGACATGAATAAGGTGCAACTGCAAAGTGAGGGATATTTCTCTCTGGCTAGACAGGACTTAGATCTGGTAAAAAGACATGGTCAAATTTTTGATTGCAACTCTATACATTCAATTTGAAATTTCACAAGTAATGTATTTATGCTGACTGAAAATGAAGTCACAAATAAACTGAAAAATTGATGATTTTTTTGCAATCTTGAAATCAGTTCCCAAATTCCTTCATCAAAATGGAAATCACAGCTGCATATTTTTTGCTGTTCATAGGATTTGTTCAGGCAATATAACAAAATGCCTGAAATTATTTGCCGTAACTTGAGTTAGTATTCAAAGAGCCCTCCCAGTGCCCTGGTTTCAGCTCAGATAGGGTTCATAGCATATTGCTTCTTGGCTACCAGGCTGGGCCACTCTGTGAGTCAGAGCCACTGCATGATGGTACTGGGCAGGGGGCTGCCACAGTGCAAGCTGTGCCAGGCTGCATATGGCCCTTGGGCTATGGGTTGAGCATGCCTGCCCCACTGCAGTCCTCAGTAGCATTTTGGCTCTTCTTGCCCTTTTTGTCCTTGAGTAACATTAAATAGTCAAATGTGATTTCCAAAAGCATGGCAAAAAGAAGAATTCAAGTTCTCACACGAAAGCATTTCTAATGCTCAGCTTTTTTAGATCTGGCAAAGGGCCTAATTTCCATTGCCTTTTAACAAGATGCAGGATGCAAAGTGCTCAATATTCAGTGAGTTTTTCAAAAACTGTTCACCCATAAGAGCTTCCTGGTTGTTCACCCACTCTTAGGACAGAGAACAAGAGTGGAAGTTGAAGGTCTGTGTATTTCTGATGCCTTTCTGCTTCTAGCAAGGGAAAAAATAGATTTACTTCATACAATTCTTCCATGCATGTTGTGCAAGAAGCTGGTGGTGGAGAGTGAAGGGGTATTTTCAATCCTTATAAGAATGTATGATAATCCAGGTCTCAGTCTTTCACAATGGCTTGCACAGTTTTAAAGTTGCTTTTATTTGCCTTTTTTTTTTTTTTCTTTTTCCTCAACTTATTGTAATGGAGTAATGCACTAAGAAGCAGTGTTTTGACAAGAAAATCAAAGATAACACTAGGAAACTTCTCTTAATAAAGTTATCAGCGAAATCTAAATTCATTTTACAAGGAAACGTGAACTTTTGCCTGGTAATTAACTGAGATGATTCCAGAAAGAAGACTCATTTTTCATGTGGCATAATGACAGGTACTGTTTCCCATTAAAAAGTTGAGAAAGCACATGAGTGTTCCGCTAGATCTCAGCCAACATGGACTGCTTAATACCAAGGCCTCCAAGAAGTAACTTTATTTCACATCTTTATGTTCAGTTGTATTTTCTCCAGGGCAGAAAAAATAGGGTGTAAGAAGCTGAGAGTCGCTAGATCTAGACAGCCCATTTTGCCATATTTAATTTATCTTTCTTGTTTTTAAAATAAGAGAAAATGTTGCTAAAGATGCAAGCAGATAATTTGTTTAGTGTGTTATTAGCTTTACTTTTAATTGGGAGAGTAGTTTATGATGTGAACAAAGACACAAGGTGAAATAACTTCATTTCTTCTGTAGAGGCAGCAGAAGACTTTTCTAAACATACAGTGGAGTATCAGCCGTTAAGAATGTGATCACGTCCCAAGAAAATAGCAAGTTATTTATACACTATTTAATTTTAACCAGGATTTCTTACATCCATTTTTATAGTTGAGGTTAATAAAGTCTAACTGCAATGTAAGACTAACACAGCACTGTCCCCTATAGCCTTCAGCCTTGCAGAAATGTGTGTATGTGCAGAGGTAGAACAATGGGCCCGAAAAGGTATTCTGCGCAACTTACCCTTGGGAGCCTGCTGAAATCCAAAACTATCCTATGGATTGCAGTGCTGCTCAGAAGCGACACGGTTCAGCATGTTGCCTCCACCCTTAACATCACACTGAAATACACTGGGATGCAGGGGGTCTTCACAAGCAGCCTTCCAGGCCTGCAGTAAGCACAAAAATTGAACTTTCAGGAGTTTGTGATTGTTTATTCTCAAAGCGCTTTATACCTCTGTGTGTCTCTTATTATAAGCTCAGGAAATGCATAATTGGTTGTCTAGTACCTATACCTTAGAAATAATTGATTTGGTAACTACACACTTTAAAATGCTACACATAAATGAAATATGCTAGAACGGTTTGGCCACACCAGAATATAAAGTGGCAAAAAATACAAACATGCGCAAAACAGAAATTAAGGGAAAATTAAAGAGTCTCTAGCAGTACGGATATTTTGAAACAGATTTGTGAACAGGTATTCCTGACTGAGCAAGAAAGAGCCAGTCATTCTTCTTGCTGATCTAGCCATGTCTCAAGCGCATCTTGAAAGATAGCTGAACATCTGAGTAAACCATGGTGGAGATGACACCCAGGGGAAGTAGTGCTCAGAACTACAGTTTTGCTAAAGAGAAAGCACATACACCACTCATGTATAAACCCACACCACACAAGAAAGTTTAGTCAAGATCAAAATAGCCATTTCACCCTTTGTGAAACAGAATATTTTTCCATCCTGTCTTACAGCAACAAAAGAGTTGACTTGCTGCTGAGAAATTTCAGGGGCAGTTACTTCCCTGGCATCATGACAAAAATTGATAAAACCTTCAAAGTCTCAGAAAGTAGAACAAAGTTGCTCTTAACACTGCAGCTCTGAGCAGCAAGAGAGGGCAGCAGAACCAGCAAGGAAACTAAGCTCAGCCTGGAATCTGAATGTTATTACCAAGGTGCCAATATCTTAAGAGAAGCAAAATCTACTTAGCAGGAGGTGCTATCTTAATTTTGGTATCGTATAATCCACTGTTGACAAACTGTTAATTGACTGAGCACAGCAACCACCAACACAGCAAGTGCTGAAGAGACATGGGCTGTCTAACTGGAATCATTCCTGATCTGTCATCACATTTTCACAGGATAAGAGCACAACTGCTTTATCACAGAAAAGGAAATCACACCTGCCCCAAGCTGTCATTAGTGTACTACAATGCCAAGTAGCTAGGAGAGAGGTAGATGTGAGCAGAATTTGCATCAACAGTAGGCATTTGTTTTCCCTTCATAAATCAACAGCCCACATTCCACTGCTGCCAGTGGACGAACAGTGTAAGGAATCATGAAGAGGACAGGGAAGCAAACTAGTGTTCTCTGCTTCTTACAACACTAAGAGGCAACCCAGTGGTTATGAAGCCACAGGTCATAGGATGACTTTAGTCCCTGAGGCTTAGTTAGATGAGAAAGAGGAGTCAGGTTTCAGAAATAACAAACAGGAAGCTAAGGGAAATTCTATAAACTCACTTAATCTTAGCTCTCTTTTTCCTTTCAACTCCACAAATTCAGGATGATTTTGCACACTATTTCCTATGACTTACAATTTTTAGGTAAGTAGAGCATTTCTCACTGGGGTTTTCTGATATGGATTTTTAAAGATTTTAAAGCATTGTGGATGAGTGCTTACACAGACCTCTTCACAAGCCTCTTAAAACAAGAAGCTGACAACGAGACTGATTTGACACTGTAATCCCCATTAATACTCAGCTCCTCACAATATACTCTCACCTTGATGTCCTGAGAAACAGGCAACTGAACTGCAAAACAGCTCAAAAATAGCAAGAATTGCTGCAAACGTCTACAAAACAGCTCAACGCATGCTGCAAAATGTGCTGGCAAAGGTACAGATTTTTTCTAAATCAGAGAGGAGGAAAACTTTGATCCAAAAAGACATTTTACTGGACAGTCATCCTTATGAAGTGGGATACATACTCCACTGTTTTCTCATGCCCCAGGAAAGCTCAGAATTCCAACATTTCTAACTTTTTTTCTCCTTCCCAGATTTTATTTTAACAAACAGCCATTCCATTTCTTCAGAACGAAAGTAAGTTGATAGTTAAAGCTGTGAAATCAGCATGGAAACGTTATTAAGCATGCTAGATATGCTATGCTACCCGGCAGAAAAATACAGTGATTCTAATTAGAATCCAGCCATAAGGAGCTGGGTTAATCCATTCAGTGAGTGCTGAAACTGAAACTTTCAAAAGCTTTAACTTAATCTGGCCTAGGTATAGCAGTACATACAGATTCCTTATCTGATTTCTCCAAAGTGATGCTTGCCAGTCATGAAAACTTGATGCTTTGTAAATGAGTATTGAATCAGAACATTATACACTCTGGTGAAGCATGCAAGGCATTCGAAAGCTCTGGCTATAGATTGCTCTCTCAACAAACTGAGAGTAGTTTCCATCCCTCTTTAGGCTGAAAGTAAGTAGGTTCTTCCAGAAGATTATCTTAGCAGCCAGTAATCTGTTTCTCTAAACAGCCTGTTCTGAAGTAGAGAAGAAAATCCTACTTCTGTAATCCTGTTGGTTCCATTGGCAGACAGGAGTTTGTGGGAAGCATATATCCTATTGTAACAAAACATCATGCAGCATGTACCATCTGAGAAGTACCATTTTCTTTCCTCGCTTAGACCAACTAAAGATTAAAATATTTTGATGAAAAAAATATTGGATAGCCCATTTCTAGAAATTTTCAGAGAACGACTACAGTTTTCTCTGTCAATAAAATTCCAGAAGAATCTAACCTTAACTTTTAAGAATAGTACTGATGTTTGCCCTCAGCACTTTCATTCCAGCCCTAGTCCATATGTTTTCCCACTTTCCAAGTATCAGGGAGCAGCAAAAGCAGAGCTGGCCCATAAGTAAAAAGCCAAGCCAGGATTGCAGGGTGATTCCAACACAGATCAGTCCCACTAACCTGGACATTTTTCTATAGAATCTGAACAGAGCAGGCAGTATAAGGCGCAGGTAACAAAATCCATCAACAGCCCCAGGCACAGCAAGGTAATGAACCAGGTACCACAGCCAGCCAGACAGAAAATAATGCTGTTATATATGCATCAAGTACACCTGTAAGACATAGCTGAAGACCAACAATCCTACAACAAAAGTCAAAGCAGAGCACCCTGCCCTGCTCATTATATAAATGGGGCCCACTTGCCACTGGGAAGAAATATCGTCATATCATAGCATAGAATGGCTCAGACTGGAAGGGACCATAAATAAACACCATCCAGTTCAAACCCCCCTGCCATGGGCAGTGTTGCCACCCAGTGAATCAGCCTGCCCAGAGTCCCATCCAAACTGGCCTCAAACACCTCCAGGATGGAGCATCCACAACCGTTCTGGGCAACCTATTCCAGCACCTCACCACCCTCTGAGTAAAAAATATCCAACTAACATCTAACCTCGTTTAGTTTAAAATCATTCCCCCTTGTCCTATCACTATGTGCCCATGTAAAAAGCTGATCTCCCTCCTGATCATAAGCTCCCTTCAAGTACTGGAAGGCCACAATGGTGTCTCCCCAGAGACTTCCCCTGGCTGAGCAAGCCCAGCTCCATCTCCTTCAGCCTTTCTTTGTAGGATAGGTGCTCCAGCCCTCTGATGTGGTTGTGGCCCTCCACTGAACCTGCTCTAACAGCTCCACATGTTCCTTGTGCTGGGGGCCCCAGACTTGGGCACAGTACTCCAGACAGGGTTTCACAAGGGCACAGTAGGAGAGAATAGTCCCTTCCCTCTCCCTACTGGCCACTCCTCTTTTGATGCAGCCCTTCTGGGTTGCAAGCGTGTGCTGCTGGCTCATGTCCAGCTTTTTGTCTACCAAAACCTGTGAGTTCTTCTCAGCAGGGCTGCTCTCAGTGAGGTCCTGTCCTAGTCTGTACACGTATGTAAGTATGAAGTGGAGGTCCTAGAAGCAGCTGACCAGGGCCACAAAAGCACAGTTCTTTAATTGTAATTGCTCACTGAGAGCTGCCCTGTCGAGAAGCATAAAGCAAAAAGAAGAAAGTAATTTTCTCATTATTATAGTCAGTCTCTGTCAGGGTTACTGGTACAAATGTCTTCTCAGCCACTTAATATAACTGTTTTGATATACCTTAGGTTTTGTCTTCAATTGTCCTCAGGTTTAAAGTCTTGGTTATTTTTTTACATCTCTACATCTCTGAGTGAGATTGCAGCAAAATGCCTGCCTGACAGGTTTTAGATATAAATCAAGAAGTTGTATTAGGAGGCCATCATTATCTTACACTTTCCCTCTTTAACGTTTTGTTTCTTCATGGAAAAGTTCACAGAAAATAATAGAACAAAATGTAAAACATCAGCTTAGAAAATTTCCATCATTTGTGCTACAGAAGCTCTTGGATCAAAAGCTGTTCTGCTAGATGAGGCACAGAAATATAAATTATATCCTTTCACTGTGTTTTGACCAGTGGGACAGTTGCATTCCCACTGGGTAAAAGAGTTGTGACAAACTATTTAGAGGCAAGCATGCCAACTGGTGCATTTGTTTCAGGGACAAGGCTCTGTAGGAGTGACCAGAGTTACAGGACTGGAATGAAGTACTTGGATATACAGTCCTCTTGGCGAGAGAGGGTCTGAAGCCAAAGAGGACTTGCTTTGGCAGGCACTGCTTTGCAGCTCTTTACTTTGCAAACTGCCTTATTTATATGTTCTTAACTGTATGCCAAAACCAGTTCATTATAGGGTCAGATCAGGATCCCTGAAAATTCAGTAAAATTCAGTAAAGTCTTCAGTAACATTGATATAATATATGATATGCCATTCCTAAAGCAAGATCGTTTTTCTTTCTTTTCAGCTGGTATGGATGGAAAAAGAAAAGATGTTTGGGGATATGTAAACCTTTCCAAGTGCACAAAAAGCATTCAGGAAGCCTGGTTTAAAAGCATATGGATGAAGCTGAAAGAACAAAATGCTTTCCAGGAAGTTGTTGCCACACAGAAAGCTGAAAAGTAGGAATACTTTAGAAATCAACAATGAACCCCAAGTAGAGGTTTCTTTTGGAATTTGTCATTTAAGACAGTGTACCTATATCCTTTAAGCATCCTTTGGATTGTTACTTTTGTAATGCACTTATCGTCTACTTGTGGAGCTGAGCAGTTCTTAATTGGCAAATAAGGCTCAGAGCACTCACCAACTTTAACTTTCATATTTCATACTCCTTACAAAGCATGCTATTTCTAGATATCTGCTAATGCAGCTTTTGGCAAGAGTGGCTCTGCAAGAAAGATTAAAATAAGCCCTGTCATTAGCCCACACTTCAGACAAGTGTGCAGCTCCTATACTTATTCTTCTTTCTGTCAAAAGCAAAATGTTATTCTGACTTCGTCTGCTTGATACCCTTGTATTCTAGGACTAGATCTCACAGATGTTCTGCACAGGAAACCCCTAGAGAAAAATCAATTGTCTTTATATTGGTCACCTTTGCTATCAAATGACATGTCTGAAAATTGCAATAGGCTCAAATATTTATGGACACTTTGGATGTTTCATTTAATCATGGTATGATAATTAGTCACTGATCGTATATTTGAAGATTTTTGTGTCCTTGGCAAATAAAAGACTAGAACTTCAGCTTCCTGGAAGCTTGATTAAGTCTTTCTCTCTCAGAAAATTTGCATATAAATAGACTTCTGCTTTCATAAGTCCCAGCAACAAAATACGATTTCTACATCTAACAATTTGTAGTCTAACCCAACAGTAACTCTTCAAGCAGAAGTTCTACTAACAGTCTTTAAACTAAATAGGGACTTCTACAGCAGACCTGTGATCACTGTCCCAGGTAAATCAGAGGTAGTTGTAACCTCCAGATGACAAACTGACTAGCAGAGACTTTCACCAGTGGCAGCACATGGGTCTCTGGCAAGTGTCACATTCAAGTAGCTGCACTGTTGCTCTGTGCTGGTCGGAAACTTCTGCTGGAAGCAGTTATCTGGGTGGACCACATTCTCTGGCATTTATAAGAGCATTTAGTCACTACCAGTAGAGTCACATTCATAAATACATCCTTGCAGAGGCCTATTGATCTATAATCTGCCTCTGAGCAGCAGAGAGAAATATTTTTATGGCCACATAAATTATAATGAAACGTAAGCAACCTTCTCATTCCACTTTGCAGCAATTCTGCAGAGGTGATTCAGCCCATCTATCACAATAAAATCCCCTTGCTTTAGTAGGCTCTTCATTCATCTGCTTTTTGTTTATCGGAAAGACATTGTCGGAACCAGTAATTTTGAACTCAGCCTGCTTTACATTTCAATAAAGAAAACTTCTTTCGTCAAATCCAATTTTCATACAAGAAACCTCCCCAGAATCGGTGGAGTGATTTTATGACTATGACTGAAAGTGCCTGATTTTGTTCCTAATACTCCAGGAACAATTTGAGATCATTTTCTTAAAGATTTTCTAAAAGATTTTCTAAGAGGCTCAAAATGCCTATTGGACACTAGCGATACAAGATGAACGATGAGAAATTCAGATAATGCATTGTAATTCTTCTTTCAAGTGACTTATTTTAACTTAGAAAGAAGGCAGAATTACCAGGAGAATAACACTGGCAAAGCTATGGCAGAATATTGAAGGTAATGAAATTATGTTTGTCTTACATTCTTTCTGCATTTCAGTAGGTTTCTCTGCGTAGGTAGTTTTTCCAGTGTCTTACACTGTCTTTGCTGTCATTTACATTCTCTACAGGCTTACTGGGGAGTGCAGTGGGGAAGTGACAGCATTACTTGTCCTTTCTCCTTTATCACAGAATCACAGAATCACAGAATTGTAGGGGTTGGAAGGGACCTCCAGAGATCTTCGAGTCCAACCCCAATTTATATAATGCACGAGTCAATGGGAGGGAGAGAAATGTGCCCAGAGTTGCAGGCATTCACCAGTTAAATAAAAAGGTCCTGGTGAAGTGTTTTATACTTGGTTTATCATCTTGAGGAAGAGATGAATATTACTTTCTCAAAATTTGGAAATGATTAGGGAACTTCTGGGAAAAAAAAATCAGCATACATATCAAGCCAACACACCGAATAGCCATGCAGCTGGGGAGCAGATTATTTTTCATTGCATTTAAATAAAGACATATTTTCTTACTGTCTGAAAGACTGATCACATTCTCTGAAAAGTTAGTGTGGATATAGCATTACTTTGGGAAATTTTCTCTTTTTTTTTCCTGTTTTCATTAGAAATTACTTATCTCTAGCTCTGAATTCACATTAATATGTAAAGATTGTCACAAAAGTTGAAATTGGTGGACATTTGCCTTGAGAACTATGTGGAATAATATCTGCCTTTGTGGATCTGCTGCAGTGTCTTTGAAACACTCATTCAAAAATTGACTGCAAGCAAGAACTTAGCTTTTTATTTCCCAAACACACCACCTTATCAGGTGAGTTTTATTCTTTTTGCTCAGTTTTGAAGCTATTGTGACCTTTAGAAAAAGCACCATGAATTTTTATAGCACATGAAAGATATACCACTGTAGAATGTCTGCAAGCTTAGCCTAAGCTTACTTCTGTGCCTTTGAGCAGCCTGCTTTATTACTTCACTTCTGCAGCATTCAGAGCAGGTTTAAAATGATTATGATGTACTGCAAAGAGAGCTGCCTACTGTTAGTGAGTCCATCACTGGAACAGAAAAGGTACTTCAGTGCTTGCAGTACCCAGTATAGCTTTCAGAAATGCAATTCTTATATGGTCCCTGCTTAAGTCAATGGACAATCTCTATGTATCTGACTTCAACACGGTTTCATTCATACTTTTAACACAACACTTAGCCATCATAAAGGAGTGGAAGAAGGGCTATATTTGAAATAAGAAGTCACTGATGGTAAAAAGCCAAGTCCAACAAAAGTTACCAGATGAAGGCCTGAATTTTGGATTCCTGTATTGTGTAGAGAAGAACAGCTTCTTTGCCTTTAAAATAATTATTTCTGATTTAATTCAGGAGTACAGTCAGAATAATTCCACATCAATAACTGTTTATAAGGGCTGCTCTGAAAGCACTGGCCCACGAGGCAGAAGTTGATGGTATGGCAGTAGAGGTTGAACCTTTCTGCCAATATTCCATTAAACTGTCTTGCTGACAGTTTGACACAATGGTGTCTGACACAGAAGTGCATATGGAGCAAAGATGTGTCACTGAATTCGTCTATGAAGAAAAAATTGCATTTTTTTCATTGACATTCATTGATACCTGCTGGGCATTTCTGGAGGCCAAACAGTGGATGTTAGCACAGTGAGCTGGTAGGTGAAGTGTTTCAGCAGTGGTGACAGTGATGTGAAAGACAAAACATGCTCCCAGTAGCCATGCAGATTGTTACGAGCACAGCATGCAGGCTCTTGATCAGTGCTGATGAAAATGTATAGCTAATGGTGGTGACTGTATTGAAAAATAGCTATGTAGCTGAGAATTTGCTCTATCCAATAGCGTTATTGTGCTCCTTGTATCAGTTGCAGTTTCCCTGGAAATAAATAAGAGGTTTACTTTTGGAACAAAAGATGTACAATTTAAGTATGTTTTAAATCTTGTACTGTGTGTACCCGTGTCATTCTGACAATTGTTAGAAAGGAACCCATGTTAAAGTAGAGAGGAATACTGACTGCAGTCAAACATCAACATGTGTAAGAATAAAGTGTGTCCATAGATGTTTGCACTAGATGTAATGTCTGATGAGCCTTGCTAGCTTGAGCTTGCATCACAATCTAATAAAAAACCTAATAATTCCTTTTCATCTTGCTCACTCACCACATATATCAAGCTTTGGAGATGTCAGATCTAAAGGGAGAACTGTTCTTCTGCCTTGGAGATTTTTGATTGCTGAAGAACAATATATTGCAAGAATCAGTTCCTTATTCAGCAGGAGAATTCAGTTTTAGAAAAATAAAAAAGAAAGAAAAAGAAGCCAGGCAATAAAAAATCGCATTTCTTATCAGATCTGCCTTGATTTATGCACAAACTTGAAAGCTTGCTCTGCTGTCTCTTGCAACTTCTTTTAGATTCTGAATGTCCTTGACAGGCAGATAAAAGAACAGATGCATATCAGAGGTGGGAAATCATCTTGTGGGAGGTCTGGGCTTGAGTTATGCAAAGATAAGGATGCGGAGGTATGAGTGCATGGTGAAGTGCTACTTGGGTAGAGCAGTCCCACAGTATGCAACTCTTTGTAGGACTGGATATTACATAAGGCTTGTAAATGACTTCCTGTCTGTCCATCTTGTAGCTTGGTGGATATATGAAGATACAAAAAGAGTCATTTCACCAAAAACAGGCTGCCCTTCAGCTCTAGATCTCATTCTGTCCATCCAGTTCTCCTTCTGGGCAGTTGTCTTTTCTAAACCAGTAAGCCAGAAGTTTCTCTGGTTCCCACACAGCATCATATACTCACTAAACCAGTTTCTCTCTGCAGGCATCTCTGCTTGCTGGGGGGTACAGATGTCCCTAGCCAGGGGAAGTATACTGAGCATTACACTACACTGGTACAGTTTCAGTCAAAGACTGAAACAACAAATAAACATAAACAACAAAGGAGTGGTCAGGTTTGTTTGTGCTTGTTTGTTTGTGTGTATGTATGTATATATACATATATATATATATATAGTAATAAGAGGACATTTTCATTGCTGAGTACTGTCAATAACCTGTCTTTGAACCAGAGTGCTTAAAAGAACAATTCTTCACATTTATGCAGGACAGCAAGCCTCAAAGTTAGTCAGAAATGTTCTTGAAATCTACATTTAACTGGAAGTATTATGGTTTCAGTCTTCTCCCTGGCTGGAAGAAGGTGCAAAATATGATTTCATGTTCTCATTGTATACTTACCTTCTGGTGGGATGCATTAGATAAGGTTCTGTCAAACTTGACTCACAAGAAGAAGAATAATCTTTATATATTTTTTAATATTTCAGGGAATTTTGTAGTGTAAACTATGAAGGATAGATACAGACACTTCTGGTCAAAAAGTCAAACTAATATAAAAGCTTTGAATCACTTTAAATAGATATCAAAAGCAGAGCCACTGTGAATTTCCAAGAGTCAGTTAATTGTGATGATGTGCTGATTTGCTCATCTATCTATTTCAAACTAAAACTTTCTCCATCAATACGATATGCCTTAGGTTTAACAAATCCCTCTTAAAACATGTATGGAATGTTTATTTATTTGTGGCCATGTATTGTTTATTCTCTATTAAGTTACTTGCATTAAATTGGGAAAAAATGTTTCAAACTCTTTTACTGCTCAGGTAGTGAAAAATTTACTGCAACTATTATTTCATTATGCACAGGGACTGATTATGTTAAAATTGGAAGTGTCAATTGCTGTTGCTTGTATGATAATAACTTCATATTTCATTGTTTAACACACATCTTTCAAAAACAAATTCTAAGAGTTCAAAAATGTAGTTCTGGAACTTCAATATGGAACAGAAAAAAATAATGTGGATATTAAAATGGGGAATATTTGGGGAAAGATGAATATTATAATAAATTATTGTGCTTTAGGCAATCTCATGAATCTATTGTGGCACACAGTAAAAGAAAGCACATCAACAATTCTAGAATACATTCCTTTAAAAAGACAATCACCTGAATCTATAATCAGACAGCATTCAATAAAGTAGAAAATAAAGCTAACAGAAACAAATTTACAAGGAACAGTCTTCGACAAAGAAATACGGTTGTACCGCACACCTAAGATCAAAGGGTTTTTAATTCCCTCCTTCTTCTAGAGGAAAGCCCCACAAGCAGAAAATTCTAAATCACAGTGCAGTGAACATACATAAAAATTACACAGAAGTAAAATACTTGCGAAGCACAAAGCACAAACTTTCTAGTGACTATCAAAAGAAACACAGAAATGACTGTTAGGGAAGATTAGGAAACTTGTTATACAGACTGGTCATGAAGGTACATAAACATTCCAGTACAAAAATATTTGTGACATGCCTACAGTAGTGCAGAGAAGAAGGAAGATATGTTTGCATTTGTCCGTTCATTCAGATCTATCACATTAATTTTTTTTTTATACTATAGTTTAACTTTTCATTTTACAATCAAAATACATCAATATTCCTGGAATACTCTGTGCTGACACAACCCTCCTAAGATCCTTTTAGTCCTCTGTCTTGCTACTGAAAGAAATTTCTTTTGGCAGCTTCCCCTGGTATTGTGTACTGAAGATAAAAAACTTGGCTGTGAATGCAGCTATTTGAAAAACTGGCTTCTCTTGCCAGGTCTTTAGTAGAAGGGAAAGCAGACAGGTGGAATAAAGAAAATCTCAAACCATCCCAGACCGTGATTTGAAGTCCAAAGAAACTGACCTCTCAATTTGAAAGATGATATTTTCACGTCCATAGTTCTTCTAGTATTTAATCCTGGCTTCGCAGTATGAAAACATGGAGCTACATAAGTTAACTAATAAATCTTTTTTTTTCCAAATTCTATCAAAAAAATAACTGTGGTTAATGGATACACTTCCCACTACAGTGGACAAAACCTAAACTGATATCTTGACTCCTAAACCCTTTCTGTAACAGAAGTGGTAGTAACTAAGCTGGAAAAATATGTCTCTCTTAAGAAAGCCAGATGAGAAACAGACACAAACGGAGTAAAATTTAAAGATGTACATGTTTAACAAAAACACAGTGAAGCTAAGGAGGAATAAATTTAACAAGGGACAGAGTGATTAAAGTAATTGGGAAAGTAATAAATGGTCTGATTCAGACAGTGGTCTTTATTAACTGTTCAACGCCTCCTGCTTTCTCCTTTCATCCGTTTCCCATTTCATGCTCCTAATCAGGTTCAAATGAGGTGTATCTGCTCCATCTTTGCAAGCTTGACCTACTTTAGAAGGATTAACAGCACCATGACATTTCTACCCCATTTTAGGAACACTGGGTACTTTCATTTAGAACTCTACCTTTCTTCTGAGCAGCCTTTATCTAAACTTTAAATATCCTCTGTGCTACATGTGGCTAGTAATCATCTATAAACCTATACTACCTGGTACTAAAGAGGTCCCTAGATGTATTCCTAAGAGTTTTGCTTTTTTCTTCCTGACATCTGTCTCTCCTTTCACTAGTTCCTCCTCATATATTTGGAGCCACTTCATGGAAACTTGTTTTACCATCTTTTTTATCCACATTCTCTTTGAGGACAAACATTCAAGACCTGGTACAACACAATAAAATGTTCCTTAGTCCTTCCTTCCACACATCAGCTCTTTGCCACATAAATTTACCTAATTTGGTTCCAGCAGGTGAATCCTTCCACCGTATATAAAACTACTTTCAGTTTTGGTCAATCATTTCTTCCTTTTCTTTCTTTGTTTGCTCCACTTTCCTTTTTTTGTCTCTACCTTTCCCTTCCCTTTCCTTTCCTCCTTCCTTTTTATCCTCCCCTTCCCTTCCCTTTTTCTCAGACTATCTATAAAAAATGAATGTATTTATCTTAGGCTTCCCTAGTTCTTATAGAGCAGCAATATAAATTCCTTCTTACTACCTGTTCACAAAAGAACTTTAGCTAAGTATATGTCTTCTCAAATAGTTTCCACTGTTGTATTTTTTTTCTCTTTACTGCATAATTCAGGTCCAAATATTTCCAGGTCTAAATATTGCTAAAATGCCACATTCAATATTCAATCTACTTATTCAAGTAGAAAGGGCACTGATAAATTATGATGTTTTCTTTTACAAACCACAAAAATAACTAAATGATTAGGGGAAAAAAAATGGAATATAGAGAGAGTTCAGTCTCTGTGTATTGCATAGGAAAGAGCAGAAAGTATGTGTCACATGAGACTCTTACTTCATTCTCAGCTGGCATTAATCCCAGTGGCAGGAAGCTCACAGCTCAGAGGCAGGGATCTCAACAATGCTGGGAAGCTATCAACAAAAAATCTTCTTTGGTTACAGCGGGTACTTTTTGAAAACCTAGTGAAAAGAGAATGTAAGTCACCAGTGAGTCACTGGGAGATGTGTCCTACCCTTGTGCAGTAGCAAATGAGGAAAACTGCTCTCAATTTACTTCTGCATAGTGTGTGCAGTGCTACGGGTGGGTCTGTCTCCCTGCACGGTCAGTTTTGTGAGGTCTGTGAAAGTGCACTGCTGCTTCTCTTTCTGATCATGGGCTGTCTTATGCTTCTGCGTTTGGATGCTAATGCTGAGTTCACTTCAGCTTCAACAAAGGCCAGACCTATATCCAGGCTCTACGGAATGGTTTGATCAAGGAGAAGGTTTGATTCCCATGGAGAAGAACAACGTGTAAGAGCCTTGTTAGACGAACAGTTAGAGGTATTAAGTCCTAGCATTTCCTCAAGCAGGTTAAACTAACCACACTAACTGACGTAATGTATGTTTTCTCAACATAGCTGATTAACTTCTGGAGAACCTCTCAGAGAGTTCCTCGCAAGCCAAGGCATCAGCAAAGATTATAGGAAATCCTGCAATCCGTATCTGGCAGGAAGGGAGACCAAACGTTTAGAATGACCTCCTCAGCTTTATTCCGGTCAATTTAGCAGACTGAGTTAGCTGGCTGTTAGGAGGAGTGGAGCTGTTACACTCCAGGGGAAGGCTACCACCCGGGGCAAGCTAAAGGAGCGGGGCCAGTGGGAACCTCGGTTTAGTCTATAAAGAACAGTGAGTACCTGAAGACGGCACCCCATTACGGGTGCCCTCGACACAACAAACGCTCATAAACCCGCTCGAGTACAGCGGAGCATTCGCGCGGGCAAGGCCGGAGCTCGTGACGAGGCGGCTTTCCTTCAGGAACAGCAGCGCGCGCCGCCACAACAGCCGCCTCCACATGGCCAACGGCCACGCCGCGCGCCCTTCGCGCTCCCGCGGCGGCCCCGCCCCCGCGGCGGCAGTTGGGCGGGGGCCGCCACCTCCCTTCACTTCCTGGGCCGGGCGGGGGCAACATGGCGGCCAGCGGCGGCACGGCCCTACTTTTGGCGGCCGCGCTTGGCCCTCTCGCTGCCTCGGTCTTCTCTTCGTCGCCCGCGGGCAGCTCAGGCGAGCCGCGGAGCCGTATGCGGGTGCTGAGCGGCTCCAACTGGAGCCTGGTGCTGCAGGGCCAGTGGATGGTGGAGTTGTGAGTAACGGCCACTCGCCCACCTGGGGTTGGGGTGGTGTGGCATGGGGGGGCTCAGCCTTTCGGAGCGGCCGCGGGGTCTGGCCTCGTCTCGGCTCTGTGCGGCCCAGCCCGGCGCGGAGCCGGGGAGGCCTCTGACCGCCTGCGGGCTGCCGCGGCCTGGGGGCGGGCCTGGGGGCTCCTCCTGCCTCGCCGCGCTTCCCGCGCCCGCTGCGAAGTCCCCTTGGTGGCCTCGAGCTGACGGGCGCGCTGTGCGCCGGGCTCTGGGGGCTGCTGAAGGGGCCTTTCCTCCGAGTCGGGGCCCGCACGGGTGCGACGTTAGGCAGCGCGCGTCGGGCTGCTCGTGTAGGGCGGGCCTTCGCTGAGATTCGCGTGAGCTAGGAGGGCTGAATCGGGCAGGCAGGACTTAGCAGGAGTGGTGTTACGGAAATAACGCGGTGTGCCGTGGCTCTCGTGTTCTTACTCTTTAAGGGTTGTGCGTTATGCTTCGTTAATTTTTCAGTGCTGCAGATGTTTTATCTTTTTGACAGCTGTAGAGGTTCGCTAGTTGTGGGCAGGGCTTGGAGTGCTGCTGGATGACTTCAGTGGTGTCCTGACTTCCCTGGTGGTGTAAAACTTGCTGAAGGGCACATGGTGTCTTGTGCTTGGAGGGGGGCTCGCCTGTTTGCATTTAGAAGGGAAAAAAGGAAGAAACGGTTTAAGCTGTGTATGTGTGTGGTAGCTGTGTGTTGTGCAGATATGGAGTGGGGCTTTATTGTGTGTGTGCGCTATTTACTCCTCTGTAGAGGTGTTTTAACAGTTTTGAACAGACTGAGTAGTGAAAGAGGATCTGGCCCACCAACATCTGCACTTGTGCTCCTTCATAAATGCTTCTCCAGCTGCTCAAAGTTTTATTCTTCTTCAATATTGAATTTGAGTTATTCTTATCTTTTTAGAGGGAGAGGGACTGTCACTCCTCCGTGGGCTGTGATGCTCTGGATCTCACTGGAGAGTTCACAATATCAGTGAATGGATGGAGGTGATCCTGAAATGGCTGCTCAGAGGCCTAGGGATACCCACTGTGGCAGCAGGGGACAGGGGATTGCTGGTTTGGTTTTGAGTCGTCTTATTTTTATTTTTTGATCCAATATTTGTTTATCTTGTTCTGACATTCAGGCCCTAGTGGGAGTTCTATGAACTTGCCTATTAATGCACAGCTCAGTGAATCTTAGGGAGGACATAAACTACTTAAGGTGATTCAGCGCTTTCTTATATTTCTGAGAAAGTGTTTGAGTAACTACTGGTGCATGCAAGGAAGAAGACAGGAACTGACTGAAATCAGAAGTGGTTGGGATGATGAGCAGTTTAGATTGCTTTGTGTGTCTTTAGGCAATGGAGCAGCATTTCAAGTGTAGTAAATTACCGTTAGGTTTTTTTTTTTTGTGGACTGTGCTTCATGTGGGAAAGGAACTTGGTCCTGCATGCTACTTTCTTTGGCACACTTCTAATACTTCTACTTCTGAGAAGGAATCTTTGCATCTCATGAGGGTGCTAACTTAATGCTGCTGTTTCTGAATGAAGTTTGAGATTCAGAATTAGTTTCTTGTGATTCTTACAGCTGTTCTCATATCGGCAGATTTGCCTGCTGCTGATTTTCATGTAGCTTAGAGCTCGTGGTGTAGACAGGAGTTCTGCACTTCGCTGACTTCTGCACTGCATGGGACTGTTGGCAAGGCTGCAGCACTGTTCATCAAACTTCATTCAGTTAGAGAACCTGCTGCTACTTTATTTACTTTTTTTTTAATGCAAAAGCTGTCAGGAAAGAAAAGTCTTTTTTTTTTTTTTTTTTCCATTTATGAAAGTAGTGTAGGCTAACTACCATGTGCTGCCACTATTTTTATTTGTTCCTGGTTGTACAAATGGAGAGACTTAAGCCAGAAATAACTTGTATGCAGGATTCGTAGGAGTAATAGGATTCTTCTTCCTTCATCCCTCCTAGCTGAAGTGTGTGTACTTGACTGACTACTTATAAATAATCAGTTATTTGTAGCTGATAAAACTGCAGGCCCTAGAAGTGCTGCTGCATTTGGATGATAATGTTCTGGATAACTTTGTGTTACAGTGTCTTTTACGGACACTTCTTGCTTGCTGTTACTATCACAGCATGCAGACCTTTGCTGAAATGCTGAAAGTATGATGCTGGAATAAACTGTTGCAAAAAGCTTCATTATTTCTAGTTTGCAGCTGCATGATAATGTTTGGCTAGTGTGAGGAGCTTTTTGTCTTTATTTTTAATGTTGTGTCTGTTGGGGAAATGGAATACTAATTCCTGGTCTCTGTCCTTGAGTGTGTTACAGGCTGGTGCACTTCGCATTTGTGAACATAGCTCATTCCACACTTGATTGATCTTAATTTAACTTCCTCTTCTTCTTGAAGCAGATAAATGTTAGTAGTCTTTATGCTTCTGATTATAAAGTAACTCCTGTTGATCCTACAGCACTTCATGTGTTTGCCACTGAGAAAATCTCTACTTCAGTTCCCACACAGGATGTAAAATATTTTGGCTCCCTTCAGCGAAGTAATAATGCTACGTGATCCTGAAAATGGATGTTACAATTGTCAGTTTTAATTCTCACCAAGGCTTTGAGGAGTAATAATCATAGTAGTAAGAAGTAAGCAATAAATCATGTTTTCAAATGTAGCTTATATAGCATACAGCATAGGCCTGTTATTTATTTCCTTGTTGTTTATAGTTAGATATTGTTACACTGCTTAGTAGGTGAAGTTACTACAAGGGGTCAGTGCCCAGTCATCCTATGGAAGCCACACTTCCAAATGAGCATGCTGTAAGTCTAGCTGAATGTGTTGCCGTTTGCATGGTTTAATGCTTTTAAACTGCTCAAAAGACTCAATAAAACTTTAGAATTGAATAAATTATTCAACAATTCACCTAGATTCAGAACTCAGTAAGATTAGGGAACTTCGTCACTTGTAAGAGTATGGTCTCATCTTCTGTCTTTCTAGACTTCTCTTTGTCCTAATAGTAAAAACAAACAAAACCCAAATGCTAGAGCTTCTGTTTGGTTGTGCAGCTTCTGCGGACCTTGACTGAGTTGAGAGGAAGCAACCAAATGATCTGTGAATTCTTGTTCAATAACTGAACGTTGTCTTTGCCACACAGTGGCTGAACAGAAACTGATAAAATGTGAATCTGAAATATCCTTGGTAGCAGATGCTTTACTATTGTCAGAAGGACAAAACTGTACCGAATGATGGAACTTAGTTTGCTGAAATATTGAAGATTTTGCATCCATTTTTCAGGGGTTGTTAGGCATTCTGTTTTCAAGATGAATGCTCTGTCCTTTTGAAAAATGAAACCTTGTGAATGGAACATTTGTTTTTTACATCTGGATTGCACATGGCACTCTTACAGTTCTCTTGTTCTTGAAAGTAGAAAGCTGAATAATTCCAATATATGTGGCCTTGCTTCCCATCTTGTTCTTGAAAGGTTAAAGTGCACTTCATTAGTCTGTAGAATGAGTGGTGGGTGGCACTTCAAATGTTCTTCTAGGGAACCTGATTTCATTGGCTTAGTGTGTATTAGCCCACAATGGTCAGCAGTTGCTTTTCCCTTGATTTGGATATTACTGGAAGAGATGTGCATGTCAGGTGGCTGAGGGAAATACAGCAAAATGGGAGCTAGCTTTCTAGCTCTGAAATGAAGTCCCCAGAACAGCATCTTAGTGCACTGCCATTCTGGTCAGACAACAGCAGTGCCTGGCTTCTGCTTAGCCCTTGGTTTGGGCTGCATTAAATGGTCTAGATATCCTGCTTGTGTCTCTAAAATAATCTCTTAAGCTTTTGTGAGCTACTATTCAAGTTCAAACCTAGCACAGCAATACCTTTAAAAAATACTGTTGGTCCACAGAAATAGGTTTATAGAAAGAAGTTGAGTTATTTGGCTCCTCTCAGATGTTGTAATGAATGCTGCAAGCATGTTTGCTAGGGTTTTAGCAATTTGCAGGCTTACTTAACTGTTGTGAAGCATCTGTTCTGGGACTCTGAGGATAGGAAATACTGTGTACTACTTAGTAGCCCTTGCTGCGGATAAGAAGATGAATGATGCAATGATTTCAATTAGAGTTGTCAATGATAAAACATAATACTGTATATTAACAGTTGGAAATAATGAAGATGGGGAGAGTGCACAGAATATAAAGGAGAGCAGTTGAAGATATGAAGGAGGAATAGCTAGCCTAAATATGTTGTTTCTATACTCACTAAGCCTTTGGCATGTTTCTGTGTGTAATTTGAAGGGGAAAAATGTGTGTCACTGAGAAGAACAGTAGTTGTGCTGCTTGTCCTCTTTCCCAGCTCACACTGGTTCTTGGCAGTCTGCAATTCCTACCGGAGTTCTTTCCTCTTGCTCACTTGCAGCTAGTGTGCTCCCATTAGTCTCTTGAGGAAACAGCGACTGCTTGACTTATGGCATAGTTGAGTAGCTTCCTTCCTCACTTGTTTTTTTCTGTTAGACTCTAGTGAGGAAGGATGTCTTGGGCTGCAGCATTTCATGATAGGATTTTCATGTGTGAAGGCTGTAGAAACCTGGTTCAAAGGAGAAAGCAATCTCAAGTATAGCAGTTTTACTTTGTAGTACTCCTTAGCTTAAGAACAGATCTAAGTGATCTTTTTTGGGTGAGTGCTTGAATGGAGAAGGTCTGAGAACTGCTGTTCTACGTGCTTTTAGGGTGCTTAAGCTTCAATTATCTTAAATGAAGTCTTGCCATGGGACTAATTAGCCATCTGCTTTACTCACCTGTTGAAGGTTTGGGAGAAGCTTGGACCTCTGCTTTCAACTGTGCTTTATTGTTTTACAGTATTTTCTTACTGGACATCTGTATTGTCAGTCAGTTGTATGGTTTTATGGCTGATGTGGAGGGCTGAGCACTTATTAAATTCTTGTGTTTCAATGTTACAAAATCTTTACTTTTTCTAAACATTAGCTTGTTTTAGTGTTCAGAATTTGTTAGGCAAGTGAGAAAACAAGTTGACACAAAAATATCTTCTCTATTGTTGCTGGTACCTTTCTATGAGGAGCTGTCTCAACAATTGCGCCTCTGATTTTTATAGTACTTCTGATCTGAAATCAGACTGATAGCATGGTTTGTTTTAAACGATGCCTTTCATAGAGGAGAGAGATGAGTTGTGTGTTTTGGAGTGGGGAGAAGCTAGAATGAACAGGAGATCTCCATCTTCACTGCTTTGCTGTTTTTTTCTCTTGAAATTCTCCTCTGTTGTTACAAGCTGTTTTACCTTTCTTTGCAGATTCCTGCGACCTGAAACTGCCAACACAGCAAAGTGAAGAACAGTATTCAGGGTTGCTTCTGTTCAGTGTCCTTAGTCACTAACGATGATACTAAACAGGCAATAGTGAATAACTTAGTTTGTCTGAAGATGAGTGAATTGGTCAATTCCCTAGCCAAACAGTTAAGAGTGGAAATGATCAGTGCTGTGGCCTGCTACGTTGTGAATCAGGAAATCTAGGTCAAATCTTTCTGTGTTTACTAATTGCCTCCAGTGATACGACTGAATGGCATGCTTATTCAAACAGATTTTACCTCAAGTTTTATTTTATTGCAGCCATCAATGCAGTTGCTGATGTTTGAAAGCCAAGACTTGTTCTTATGTGCCTGTGTAATGCACAAATCACTGCAAGCATGAGCTAATCCAGCTGTTCATGGAGATGGAAATAGATTTTGCTTGTCTTGACTTAAAGAGCTTAACATTCTGCTTCCAGACATTCTTATTCCCTCTGTAGAAAAATTCTAATCCTGTAAGGGGTTGGGATGGGAAGGCACCTGGCTTCTTTGAAACAGTGATTTTAATCAACTTATATCTATTGCAGTGGCTCAGACCATTAGATAGGCATTTGCCTTATTTACAGCAGTGAGGTGATGGATGAGGATATTTAAACTGTAAAGCTCTGTGCTGTGTAAGAGGCCAAGTAAGGCCGCAGATGAGGTATCATGGGTATGTACATGCTTGTGATAACAAACTTGACAATGTGTAATTTATAGATAGGAGGTGTTGAATCAGATTTCTTTTATATTACTTTTCAATATGCACCAACCTATGGGAAACTTTCTTTTGTCAACCAACTGTCCGGGTCTTGGCTGTAATTCCAATAGGCTTCAAGTAGAGAAGACCCAAGTGCTGTTTTCTTGGAACACTGGTACGGCCATGGGACACGGTGCAAGCAACATGTTAGGAGTTAAACATACCCACTGGTGCAGGAGGGAGAGCTTGAGGAGCAGCAGCCCAAACACTGCTTGTACAGAAGTGCTAATGGTTTCTTTGTCTGTTTGTGGAGTGTACCTGAAGAGGTTCAGGTTGCATCTGCTTTTGTAAATGACCTGTTCTTGTGTTGTATGAATTGATAGGCTATAATAAAGACTAGTTAGCACACACATGGATCTGCTTTCCTACTGCTCTCTCTTTCTCTGTTGTGTGTGTGTGTGTATATGACTTCTTATATATATGTATACGAAAGTATGTATTTCAGGTACACCTTAAGCAGGCTGAAGATTAATAGATGAATTTGACTCATCCAGAGAAGCTGGATTTAGAAAACATTCAAACTTCTGTCTTTAATTTTAGAGCAGCATCGGTAGCGTTATCTGACATGTGGTTTCTTACCTGTCACTCAAACTATTGTAATAAAATGTAGTCTGTTTCTAAAGTACAGTATCTGTCAAACTATTAATAAAAGCTCTCCACAGGGCAGCAGCTCTGTGTTGAGATTTTTTTTCCAGCATCCTTTTAAACAATATTGACAAGCTGTTTCTTGGCACGATTAGATTTATGTACTTTTTTCAGATGTTCTCATAAAAAAATGCTGTTTCACAAAACTCACAATATTAGCTTTAATACTTAAAAATGCACATTGTATTTTACTGTAATAGAAACTTCTGATTTTAACTACTGTTGTTTTAACATCAAAATTACAAGATTTCATTTCCAAAACAATCTTTTTTTTTTTTTTTTTTTTTAAAGGTTTTGAAACCTACTGATTACTCAGGAAGCTTGATTCTATCTGTTTCATGAGAAATTGTTTCAGGGTTGGTTTTTTTTTTGTTGTTTACGTGAAACTTTTTTTGGCTTGAGAGAGTAAGCATTCCTGATTAGAAAACCACCAGGCAGCGAGAAGTGCCTCTGTCTGTGCTGGACAGCAGTACTGGCAGTCAGACCAAAGGGGTGAGGCAGTCAGAGTATTGTGGATATGTGGGCTATTACAGATATTGGACTCATCCCATGAAGAGATTTCCTCTTTTAAGAGTGGATGAGAAATGTGGCTGTGTGTATTGAGTACTGTGACAAGTAGTGTCTCTAGCCAACTGATTTTGATGTCTTACCTTTTAAAATATTATAAATGTATACATTCTGGCTCCCATTCTGTGAGCTGTAGCTCGCAGAAAAACTAGGCGTAGCACGTATATTTGCCTAATAGGAATATGTTACCGAGCATTGCAAGCTGTGGAAGCTTGACACAGGCTTTGTCAGTCTTATTAAGACAAAATACATAAAGATGGCAAATGGGGTTCTATCAAGACGTAAATGTTTTCTGACTTGGACTTTCAAATCAGCCATTCTATCTCCATACTGATAATATCAGTCAGAATGTCAAACTTGATTTGAATGGTTTTAATGCTCAAATAGTGTAGAAAACTCAACTCTTAAAATGTGTTCTTGTCTTGCTGAAAATAATCCTAAGGAAAAGCAAAACAGTGCGAACAGTAGACATTTAATGTGAACTTCCTTTAAATCTCTAAAGAGCGCTATTGAAAAGGGCATGCTCTGATGTATTGAGTAGCAGGCTGAGGCCAGTGTAATTTCTAGCAGTACAGAGGTGTGGGAAATCAATACAAAATGCTCAGTTGAATGATACCATTTCAGAGGGCAGCCTGGTTTTAATAATTTGGATAGCTGCCATGAAAATAAATTTATTTTGCTATGTAAATAGAATAAACAATGTCTGGTGATGGTTCTAGATATAAATTTCCTCAAGTTTGAGAAATACTGTTTGTTTTAATGACGTTAAAACAAGTGTAGTTTGCAAAACCACTTGATTATCTTATTCAATAGACTTGATTATGAAAAACTGCTTTTTTTCTTGTGATTGATCTGTTTGTATTTTCTCTATATGGTAAACTAACTTGAATGCGTGTGTATGAAGAGATAAAAATATTTTGACCTTTTTTCCCCTGCCTTCTTTAGCTATGCTCCTTGGTGTCCAGCTTGTCAACAGATTGAATTGATATGGGAGAGTTTCGCAAAAGAAAGTGAGCAGATGGATATCACTGTGGGGAAGGTGGATGTCACTCAAGAGCCAGGTACAGTATGTAGACAATTTTTTAAAATAAAAGTAATTAAGTATCAGTATCTGAATGTGTTTTATTTTATTAGAGTACCTGGGTTAACAGTTCTGTTACCTCCAATTTCTGTGCTTCAGAGCGTAGTACTACCACCACAGTGTGAGCTGGCTTTAATAAGCTTTTAGTGATTTGCATTATGATGCTGTTTGTTTGTCTTGTTTAATTGTATTAGTGCTTTTAAAGTGCACCTTGTTTTTTCCTGTCTTGATGCATGTATGCGAATGCTTACAAAAGCAACTTCCTACCAGTCCACAGAAGCATAAATACAATCTTACTTGTTCATGCTTTGGTGATTCTTTTCAGAGTTTTGAATGTGTAAACTGTGTTCCGACACACTGACTTGTGTTAGGCTCTTGGTGTTAGGCTTGCCTATAGTGTGCATAAAAATTAATAACAGTTCAATAAAGGTGAGTTTGAACACAAGCAATTTTTACATAAATAAAATTTATAGCCTATTTCTGCTTCTTCACATAAATAAAGTAGTGCTTGCTCTGGAGTTAAGACTGTGAGTGAGGATCCATTATAATCCCATCTTCTAATTGTCTCCCAATTAGAGGTTCTTTGCTAAGGTGTTATTCAAGTTTTGGGATTTCTGTCTTGATTATGACATTTCACTGTGATCAACTTAGAATTGCACTCCTAATGTGAGACTTTGACAATAAAATATTTGGGATTTGAAGACATTAGTCTTCCCAGTACAGAATTGAATGCTTATATTGTGAACTGGAGGGACTGTGTATTTGAAGTTTTCTTTGGGTCTGAATTTATGTGACTTTTGAGTGATGTAAAGTACTAAAGGTCTTAGGTATGACTTTTAACTAGAAGTTCCTCAAATATTTGAATTTCTAATAGTGCTCAGAGTCTTGTTCTCCGAAGGTGTTTGATTTCTGTGAGTCAAAGAATTGGCAAAAATAATGCATTCGTGCCAGCGTGTGCCTAATATACCTGCAATATCCCATTCAGCACAGAGTATGAAGGCTGTAGATACTCAAATTAGAAAGCAAAGATTTATTACAAATTTGACCTCTTTGCAGTGATGATGTTTTGGAGGTATGCAAGTTCCTTTGGAATCTTTCTGAAGTAACTGAAGCACAAGGCTATAGTAAAAATACCCCAGTCTTTCTTTCAGTTCTTGTGCTTAAGTGCCCAATTTCCTGTTTTTCACTTGCCCAGAGAAAGTAGTTGGAAATACGTAAAATAAGGGAAAACACACTAGGTGTCTGTAGATTTGCGTAAAATTGCATTTCAGAACTCTAAAGGGCAAAGTAACCATTCACGGCGCTTAATTACGGTTGCTACAGGAAGAAGCAATGCTTAATGGATTTACGACATGTTTCGGTCACTTGACACACTGACCTCAAAGTACTTAGTCCTTCCTTGTCACTTCTATTGAAACATTTGGTATTTTAAGAACAAATAATGGGCGTGCTTCTGGATTTCAGAGTTCTCTGTAGTGCCTTTAAGTTCTCAATCTCAACATTTATCACCACTCCTCTTAAAACAAGATGTTTTGGATTTTCCGTATCACAGAATCACCAAGGTTGGAAAAGACCTTCAAGATCATCCAGTCCAACCATCCACCCATCACCAATGGTTCTCACTGAACCATGTCCCTCAACACAATGTCCAAATGTTCTTTGAACACCTCCATGGTCGGTGACTCCACCACCTCCCTGGGCAGCCCATTCCAGTGCTGAGCACTCTTTCAGAAAAGTAGTATTTCCTAACGCCCAGCCCGGGTCAGAACATCACAGAAGGAGATGAGGTCGGTCAAGCAGGACCTGCCCTTTGTGTACCCATGCTGGTTAGGCCTGATCCCCTAGTTGTCCCACATGTGCCATGTGATCTCCCTCAAGACAATCTGCTCCATAAGCTTCCCTGGCACTGAAGTCAGGCTAACAGGCCTGTAGTTCCACAGGTCCTCCTTACGACCCTTCTTGTAGATGGGAGTCACGCTGGCAAGTGCCCAGTCTTCAGGGACCTCATCAGTCATTAAGGAGCACTGATAAATGATGGAAAGTGGCACGGCTGTCACCTCTGCTAGTTCCCTCAGCACTCTTGGGTGAATCTCATGTGGCCCCATGGACTTGTGACAGTCCAGTTGGAGTAATAGATGTCTGACTGTGTCCTCCTGAGCTGTGTGTTTAGTCTGCCCCCACCATCAAGGCTACCAGGTCAGAGCGTGGAGTACCCTTAGGATAACTGGTCTGACCTTTAAAGACAGATGTAAAGAAGGCATTCAGAACCTCTGCCTTTTCCATATCTTCAGTGGTCACATTCCCAGCCTCATCCAGTAAAGAATGGAGATTCTCCTTAGTCTCTTCTTACTGTTGCTGAATTTGTAGAAGAGTTTCCTGTTCCTTTTTACACCAGCGGCCAGGTTGAGTTCAAGCTGGGCTTTTGCCTTTCTGATTTTCTCTCTATGCATCTTAACAACTTCTCTGTACTCTTTCTGAGTTGCCTGTTCCTTCTTCCACAGGAGGTCAATTCTCTTTTTCTCCTGGAGCCTCAAGAATAGCTCCCTATTCATCCACACCGGTCTTCTTCCCCAGCGGCTTCTTTTGTGGCTCAAGGGGACAGTCAGCTCCTGTGCCTTTAAGACTTCCTTCTTAAAGAGCAACCAGCCATCTTGGGCCCCTTTACTCTCTAACACTGGGTCCCGGAGGACTTCCCCTAATAGTCTTCTGAGCAATTCAAAATCCGCCCTCCAGAAGTCCAAGGTAGCAGTTTTGCTGCTCCCCCTCCTGACTCCACCAAGAATCGAAAACTCTACCATTTTATGATTGTTCTGTCCAAGACAGCACCTGACCTCCATATCTCCCACCAGACCTTCTCAGGTCTAGCAAGTCAGCTCTCATTGGCTCTCTCACCAGCTGTGAGAAAGTTATCCTCTAAACACTGCAGAAACCTCCTAGACTGCTTCTTCTGCACTGTTGTATTTCCAGCATATGTTGGGGAAGTTGAAGTCCCCCATGAGGACAAGGGCTGGCGATCACACAGCTTCTGCCAGCTGCCTGTAGAACTCCTCATTTGTCTCTTCATCCTGGTTCTGCGGTCTATAACAGGCGCCCACCAGGATGTCTCCCTTCCCCTGATCTTTACCCACAGGAATTCAACCTTCCCCAGACACAAGCTCAGTAACATCAATGCACTCTCTAATATAGAGAGCCATGCTGCCACCCATCCTTTCTTCTCTATCCTTCCCGAAGAGTCTGTAGCCAGCCATTGCAGTACTCCAGTCATGGGAGTGGTCCCACCATGTTTCCGTAATGGCAACTAGGTCATCGCTTGCCTGCCATACAATGGCTTCCAACTCTTCTTGTTTGCTGTCCGTGCTGCATGTGCATGCATTGGTGTAGATGCACTTCAGCTGAGCCCCTCGCTTCACCTCTAATCCCATTACTGCTCCCCCAGGCTCATCTCTAGTGGGCTTGGTTTTATCTCTTTCCCCCTTCATATCTAGTTTAAAGCCCTTTCTACAAGTCCCACAAGCTTCTGGACAAGGATCTGTTTCCCCGTTTGAGACAGGTGATACCCAGTGGCAGACCTGATGCCAGCTGCTGAGTAGACTGCCCCATGATCAAAGAACCCCAAATTTTTGCGTTTGTGCAAGCTGTGTGTTTATAGGGTGCGTTTTTCTGGTCGTCTCAGTGTCCTTCCCTGCTACCATAGGAGCACAGACAAATACTACTTGTATGCCTGCTCCATGAGCTACCTTCCCCAGTCCCCTAAAATCATTTTTTATAGTCCTCAGGCTGCTGTCAGTGATCTCATCACTGCCGGCCAGAACTGTCAATAAAGGATGTTAATCAGAGAGGCAGATCAGACACTACCATTCCATACCTGATCTTCTTGGAATACTTGCTTGTTGAAAGCAGTGGTATTTTTCAGGTAGCTTCTGTATCCTCTGTATTTTTTTGGGAGTGGTGAATACCAAAGCTGTTAGGTTTTTTTTTCCTGTTCTTATTTTTCTGCTAACAACATGATGGCATATGTTGGTTTTAGATTTGTAAATACGTGCTTAACTTTATTTCCAGTTAAAACTATTAGCCGGTTAAAGTTTGTATTAGGCATGTGCCAAAACAATTTGCAGTGTGTTCTTAGCTCACTGAAGCTGACTTTAAGGAGGTGTATTAAATATGCAAAAAAATCTTCCAAGTGAAGTTTTAGGATGCTTCAGTACATTTTGGTGACAGACTTTGGTTTATTTACTTCATTGCTCATTGTAAGACCATTGGTACTTGCTCAGGGATAGGTTACAGATAAGAGGGATTTAAGCTAACTATTTCGTTTGCCTAGATAGTCCTCATTAGAATATCAGAGTTTTTCAGTATTCCCTTAACTTTCTCTGCTCTTAAGCTTGTTAAGGTCTTCGTAGCTTTCCGCTTCGGTTTTTCTTGTGCTGCTCTGCTTTCTGCTTGATTAATTCTACTCTTATGCTTGCATTTTTGTTTATTTTATCTTTCCTTCTGCTGCCAGGGCTTGAAACTGTTTTATAAGATTTCCCACCATCCTGCCCCCCACAGCAATAAAAGATGAGTGCTGAAAAATTGAGGTGAAGATGCCTTTCTCTCTTGGAACATTAAAGAAGCTTGTGCTTGGTTTGATTTTAATTTTTTTTTTTCTGTTCTATAGAGGGGTTTACAGTGAAAGAATAATTAGTAATGAAATTTTAAAATACCTGAATTAGTTCAGTCTGGTTCCCCTTTGTTTCTATAGGCAGGTATTCTTGCTGAAATACCTTTCCATTACCAACTTCCTGGTGTAGGAAGCTAATTAATGACTCAGATCCTTAGAAGATAGTTCAGAACTTTACAAAAGGAAAAGTTACAGAAGTGATTTGTCCTGTCTGCCTTACAATGTAACTTTGTATGAATGGCTGAAGGTATTCAGCCCTTACTAAAGAAAGTTAAACTGTTTACCTATGGATTGATAACCATTGAAGTCTGTTTTCTTTTTTTTTTCTTTTTTCTTTTTCTTTTTTTTTTTTTGGAAATAGATGGCATCAGTATATCTTATTTATTGCTCTGCAGTCTTTAAGTTGGTAGTTATGAGTATTACAGTCTTTTTAGGCAAGTTCTTCCTCCATCTCGTGTCCTTTCCTAGTTGTCAGGCAGTGGTAGTGTCACGTGGCTCCCACACTCGTCAGTCTTGGAAGCAGGGAGCAGCTGGTGTCTTCACTTGACAACTGTCCTTAGTTGAGCATTACAGAAAGCCTGCTTACCAGATGTTTGGGAGCTTTGTTTCACAGCTGACTCTTGCAGTGAGTCTATAGACTGGGAGATTTCCATTGGTGTACCAAACGCTGTAGTGATGCTGGGTGCACTTGCACCTATTACTCTGTAGCATTACTGAACACAAGGTCAGAAAACTCCAAACTTTTTCCCCTCACAGCTGATTTTTGGTGATTCAGGGAATCCTTTTGATCATTTGGAGAATTTGTCCTCCAAGTTGTGTTACACTGTGACTGTTAACTTGTAAATTAGTGCAATGCCTGCTTTCAGTGTGGGTATTGCTTCCAGCCAGCCCTATGGATCCCTGCTTCAGCCTCTCTTTGTCTGTGCTTCCATGCCTTATGTTTGCCCAAAATGCTGTTATGAGCCACCCTTCTGGATGATATGAAAATTTACTCTCGTGGCCAAACATATTTATGGAATGGAATGTTGAGACATCCCAAGCTTTATTATCAGTATGTTAGCATAGCACTTGTATTTACCTATGCAGGAATAACATATGGGAAGGAGGGATAAGAACCTAGAAATATCCAAAATATTGTCTTGCTACAGTTGTGTTTGTGAGATAAATTGTCCTCCTACGGATACCAGCACAAATTGTGCAGGTTGTGCAGCATACGAGGGTTGTTTTGAAGAAACAAACAAGCAAATGAGATTACTTTATTTAATGACTTAAGTACAGGCAGTCTTAAATGCACAGCTCTAAATCATTTAAAATCAACTGGAGCATGAAATAAAATCCAGGGCAGAGTTAAAAAGGCACTGTAGTCATTGTTACAATCATTAGGGGCTCAATTTTCTAGTGGTCATCTGGATGAGGCTGTACACAGACATAAGCGCTTGGGATCCTGAAATAGAAGTGCATTTTTTTTTGTGTGACTCTTTTTCCTTTTGATTGGAAGGTTGCATTGCTGGTCTGTCTGGTCAAAAACAGCGTGCAAATAGTCATTAGTGAATTTCATGAAGAGAAATCTTGTAGCAAACATTCCTTGAGGTAAATATTTTACTTGATTTGGCAACAGTATTACCTGTTAGTTTGTAGCAGTTCTGAAGATTAAACTGTGAACTTGTTTTTAGAAAGCAGTGGTAAAAGCTATGCAGTCAGCTTTCTAGTGTGCAAATACAGATCTGTAGGTGTTTATAGGTGAGTCAGAATGCTGGGGAATTTTCAGTTTTACACAACTGTTTCTGTTTTCTCTTCATTTGTAGGATTGAGTGGTCGTTTCTTTATCACAACACTTCCTACAATTTACCAGTAAGTATCATACTGAAAAAAATGTCTGTTTCAATGCATGGTCTCTTTTCTGTCCTGTTTGTACAATTGTATGGAAGATGTAATGGCTGACTGGATTACATAGAGTTTTTTAAAGAACACTTCTCATTATCGCAGTGCATTTACAGAATATCAAATATGTGTTGTTAACTTACAGTGGAAGGTTTTTCTTGCAAACAATTTTGTACCTAAATAAGTGATGCTTTTTCAGTCTGAAAGCATTGTTTAATAACTTACAAGAACTGATGCCAGTTGGCATTTATTGCCATGTAGAAACCTGATTATCTGTAAGAGAAACACTTGACCTTACAGAAGTGCATCACTTTCAGTTTCTCATTTTAATAACTGACAGCCTAGGCCTCATGTAAAATAGTACAGAAATTTTTTATTAATCATGTAGTACTGCTTCTGTTACTACTAAATTCTTAATCTGATGACTTGGTGCCACTATGTTGCAGTTGTGTCCCTCTGGCCTCTTGTTTTACACTGTAATGCTGCAATATAGATGTCAATGAAAGAGTATTGTCTTTCAGTTTCACTTCCATTTGTTATTTATAGCTTTAATTACATTAACAGAGTCCTCGTTGGGGGATTTCTTTAATTTATGTGGCTTTAATAAATCCCATTGCAACGAATACTGATGGAAACAAAACACAAAAGCTGTTTTTTGTGTCTCTTCAGTAAAGGATCACATCTTATAAATAGTGAGCCCTTTAAATCATGATCCTGAGCCATACATGTATGTATTTTCCATATGTATTGATAGATAGAATTGTTTAATTCTGGTAAGTGTGTAAAAATTGGTCTGTTTCTTCATATGTTTTGTATTCACTTTAGAGTGAATATGATAGCAATTTCAATAGACAGCAGAAACTAATTCTGGTGGAAAAACTGCAACTATCAGATGATTTTTGAAACACTGAAAATATGTGGGTGCTGAGCTTCCTGGACAAGTCAAATTGCTGTATGTAGATTTTGTTGGTTTTTTGGGGGGTGTGGAGGGAGGGAACATAGGAATAGATTGTATTTTTGCCATAGAGCTAAAGCGATGTTTGTCAACTTGTATTTATGATTTTCAGTGCAAATGATGGAGTATTTCGCAGATACCGAGGCTCACGGACGTTGGAAGATCTTCAAAGTTACGTTCTAGAGAAAAAATGGGAAGCTGTGGAGCCTGTAGCAGGATGGAAGTCTCCATCTTCTATAATGTAATACTGTGTTTTTATTAACAGATGTTATAGCTCAGTATTCATTAAGGGTGCGATGTTGACAGCTGAAAGACAAAAAGCCTTTATTCCCTAGATGTGTAGGCTTTGCAGAAGCAGTCTGTATCAACAGCCTCCTTTTGCAGCTTCTCACCTTCAAGTGAAGTTTTTTTGTGCGTTTGATTTTGTTCATGCCTGCGGAGGTTTGTTTGTATATCTCTGAAAATGTGTTAAAGGAGGAAAAAAGTGCAGCCACTGAGCACTACGTAAGTGCCAGTTCTATCTCCGAAGTACTGAATTCAAATGCATGTTTATACAAACAATTACCTGATTTCCGGCTGCTTGTGGCAGAAGCATTTAGCTGTAACCTTTTCTTATGTATTTGTTTGAAAGGAAGTCTTGTGTCTTTCTTTGGAGTAGGAGACAGCATAGTGCTTGCACAGTGTCTGTTATTGCTGGGGTTAGTATCTGGTATTGCTGGGATTGCCTTTGAAATCGCATGGACTGCTTGCATGTTGTAAAAGGTGGAACAAAGGTATGACTGCAGTGCATTTCATTTTGACTAGAACTATTATGTGTAAACTCAAATGAAAAATCCAGTGGGTATACAATGTTTAGTAATAGGGTGAGGAGCTACAGAGCTGCATGCTGCTGTGAGTGGGGAAAAGATGCTCAAAGCTGAACTGTGGGAGCTTTTTTGTTATTAAATTTGAATGCTATCTCAAATCATTGTTTCAGTGCTTTGTACTGAGCCAACTTGAATGAATAATAATATAGGGAAAACATGATTTGCATTCATTTCATTCTGACAGTTATCAGAAGTCCATAGGAAGAATATTTTTTCTGGCTTCTGGGCATTTTTTCGTGTATCTTAACTCTTATTTGTCCTAGAACCTTTTCTTCCCTTTTCATTGTGTTTCAGGATGCATGGTATGGCAGGACTATTTCATCTCTCTGGGTGCATCAGGGTAAGTACCTATGTGGTAATATATTCTGTACCACCTACATGCTTAAAATAATATTCTGTTTAGAAGTCCAAATGTAGTTGAATGTTTCTTGTATCATTTTATGAGACTGAAATTTTCCTTATGCTTAAAATGTAGTGGATGTGTAGTATCTTTGTGCTAGAAGTTTTGCAGTGCCAACAGGCCCTGTGCCAAAAAGTGGCAGTTAGATTATAAAGGTTATCATCAATACTGAAAATGTTCACTCTGCATCTGTATTTCAAACTACCAACAAGATTCACATTAAAAAAAGGAAAGCTTGGACAGTAGAAAAGTGATCAAGAGAGAAACAATTTACACTGGACTATATTTTGAACTTATAAAACTTATTTTGAGGAGCTTCATTTGTAAGATGTTTTTCCCTGCACAAATACTGAAGATTTTCAGATCTTTCCAATTTTGGCCAGGAAACATGCTCTTTCTCACCATCATCAAGTGTGGCTGAGATTGAAAGACTATCTGGAGCAAAAGTCTTGCTGTTGTAATATCTGGTACAAAAAATAAGTGTAGTAGGGAGTTTATGTAGAATTTGCAACACTTCCAGTAAGCGTTTATCTCAGAATCAAATAAAACTTTCAGTTAGGTTTCCTGGGCAAGCTATCTTCTAATTCTTTCTTTCATTGGATAACAATAACTTTTTATAGCCTTCTGTTTTTTCCTCTTTTGTGTAATGTTGTCCTTGCCTAGTTTCCTTCCTGAAAGATTAAATATTCTGACAAGGAACTTTCTCTGATTTGCTTTTTACTCAGATGGATATTTCAGCTGTCCATTTCCTTACTCATTTTTCTGTGCTGTCCTTGCATAGGCTTTAGTAAATATTGGATGCTCTTATATTAAGGAGAAGAGAGAGATGAATTTTGGACTTTGGAATATTAAAGCTTCTGTAAATGTTTGTGGTTTGTTTCCTAATGGATGTACTCTTGGAATAGATACGATGTTATAATTGACTTCCTATTGGACTGTTCCGTTTGATATGGTGCTTAGTTCAAGCAGATGAATATGTACGTTTGAATAACAGTTCAATTTCAAAGAAATCTTCATGTTGCAGTCTGATTTTTCTCTTTAAAAAAAAAAAAAAGAAACGACTTACTTCGTATCTGTGTAGAATAGATGGCTCTTAAGAACTAGAGAGTTTCAATAAGAGAGAAATTGCTCTATTTTACTTAGCGAATTAATTCCCAAGATTAAGTGTGTTTTGATCCTTGCAACAGTGTCCACCACTCTGTTTCCCAGGTGTAATTATGAGGATAAAGCTCTGTATGGAGTCTTTTGCTTGGCAGTGGGCTTGGGAAGTGGATATAAGATAACACCTGCTTTGAATCTGACATCGATGCTTTTTTGGTTTCAAAATGTTTAACTTCTGAAGTACTTTTGTTTAAAATGCCTTCATTGGTGTTCTCTGAGAGTCACGTGTACAGGTGTATGCCACAGGTACATCTGACCTGTTAATCTCACTTAAGTACTTCCAGAAAATAGAGAACCCAAGAATGCTATAATACATTACTCTATGCTCTGAGTATATCTCCTACATCTACCTGTAGTACGATTCCATGTGCCAATCTGCAGTAAAATTAACATGAAAATTCAGTAAAACAAAAGGGAGACTTAATCGTGTGCTTAACTGTGGTACTAGACTTTTTTTTAAAGAAGGGCTGGGGTTTGTGTGCAAAAAGCTTGGTGTGTATACATAAATACTGTTGTGTAGGGTCTTAATTAGATGCTGATTTATGTAATGGTTTCAGCAGAATAAATTGCATGCAGTGTTTGGTACGAAGTTAATAAATACCTTCTCATTTCCAGCAAATTCATAGCTACCTCACGGACACTCTTGGAATTCATGTTTGGATTTCTTACACAATCTTCATCTTGGCCACCTTACTGATTGGCCTGATCCTGGGTTTGGTAAGGAAATGTATTGCTTTCTTAGTTACATGGAAATCTTAGTCTGTTGTAACTTGGAGGGGGGAGGGTTGGGGAAGGGCAATGGGACCAAAAACTGTGCTTTAAGTTATAATAAGTTATAATGCAGTACCTGGTCCTAAATTGCCTTTCAATTGGTATACAACTAAAATCCTGAAGTATTTAGTACTGCTGATTGCCCTGCTAGTTTTGCTGCCTACTTCAGGTAAAGATTAGGGCTGTTCACTCAGATAATTTGGCCTATTTATGAAACTTATGCTTAAGTTTATATCTGCTTAGTCTGTATACCAAACCAATGACTTAAGTTGTTCTTTCATGCTAAAGACTTCAGGATTGCATGTGTGTGGTCAGAGTGACAATGTAAAGTCTCCAACTCCTTAAGACGGGCTTTTATAGAGGGATTTTTTTGTTAGCTGAAATGAGAGTCTATTTGTGAGAGTTAGCAACATAAGTATGCTGCTGTATTGTTACTCAAAATGAAAGGACAAAAATCTGAAAGGCTTTGAAGACTTAGGGGCTTTTAATTTACTTACTCTATTTTGAAGACACTGATGTTGTGGTTACAGATCACTCTTCAGTAAACAGACTACATTCTCTTCTGTGATCTTCTGCTTTAAGTCTTAATCAGTGGGCGTCTTATTAGCAGAACGAATGCACTGATATATGAATCTTCAAAACATTGGGAAGGTTATTTAAAGAAAGCTTTATGTTAAAGTTCAGAGCTGTGTCCTGAACCCTGGGGGTTCCCTTAGTGGGAAAAACGCTCAAAGTTGCTTTACCTGTGTGTTTGAAATGACTTTCTTTTGTAATACTTGAGCACTGTGACTCTCTAATCTCAACATTAAATGAGAAAGTGAGCTGGAAAAGGAGGTATAGCTGGGTACAAGAGTTTTGTACAAATCAGTGGTTTGGTGCAAACCCTGCAATTGGCAAGCCTGTTAAACCGGGGGTGAGCCTAAGGGTTCTTAACTAGCTGCTAAATTGCTGTTCAGTGCAGTTGTTTTGGGTACTTGGATCTCTGCCCTTCAGTCCAAATTCTGAGGAAATAAAGAGAAGTTGTGTAACGAATGTTTATAAACTGTTCTTTCAATGCAGGTGCATATGTTTAGGCAAAAACACTTTCAAAATATATGCAGTACTTGTATGTTTTTTAATTATACAATTAAAACAGCTGCATCTTTCTAGATTCTAGTTTATCAAAAGAAGAACACAAATCAAGGCAACTAGAAGCAAATGGCTGTGTTGAGTTTTTAAAATTGTTTTTCTACTTACCTAAAACCCAAACAAAAGCACAAGAAAAGCCTCCACTCCACAAAAGAAAAGTCCATACTATAAAATAAACCAAACAAACAATGACCCAACTCCCAAACTGGAAAAAGTTGAAAAAAATGTACACTTAATATTGCAACCTCTTCTAACACCTTTTGTGATTGAAATGTAGTTCCAACACTGCATTATTTGTTTCTTTTATTTCCTTTGTGCTATTCTTAATGTATGGTGATGAGAGAAAGATCTTCCTTAGTCTGCTGTGGAAAACAATCAAAGCACTGATCTAACAGAGAGACAAAATCATAAGTCAGAATCGAATGTGAAAGATTAAAGTACTTTTTGTATACTGGGGAGGCAGTGGGTCAGAACTGCGTAACGTGCCAAAGCATAGAAAATCTTGGCCAAGATTTCTGGAATACAAAATACAGCAAAAATACAGCAAAAATCCTTAACTGGTTCTTGAGCATCTCTTCTGAAGGTGCTAAGCATTTCAATTCTGAATAAATTCAGGGAGGTAGGAGGCAGAAGCTATGAAATGGAAAACAGAATGTTCGTTCATATACAGAGCTTGTACTTTTTTTCCCCCAGATTCTTAACTAAGCTGCCTTCAGGCAGCTCTTGCCTTGAGCCAGTTAATGCAACTTTCTAGATTTTATTTTATCTAAAAGGATGAAAAGTAAGATAGGCATTTCCTCGCTATAGCTATGAAGACGACTAGAAAAAATACATAGAGACATTATTTGTTCAGGACTTTCTGACCACTGCATTCTTTGTTTCCTGTGACACTTTCAGAAGGGAAATCTGCTGATTTTCTTGCAGTTTGAGCTTGAAGTTGAATGAGACAGTAATGTTACTTTCCATTTTAAAAGCCAAAGCAGTTAACATGTATTATATAAACTAAGTGTTAAGCACTCAATGTAGATCCAGGTAGGGGTGGATATGCACTGTGTATTCTTTCTGAAGTTGTTCTTGAGATCTTGTGAAATTCAATTGACATTTTTTAGCCTAATGAAAAAATCCAGACTTGTTGAGTGAATTATCATATCTGTGATGGTGGTAAAGCCCATCATTTATCACTTGTTCTCTGAGCAACATCTTGCTATTCAGCAGGTTTTTGCACATTTCGAGTTACGGAAAGGCACTCCTCTGAGTACTAAAATTACATGCTGTTAAGAATACTTTGCTATTCAAATTATAGCACACTAATCTTTTTTGTCAAGTTCCCTTTTTAAGAGCTCCTGCCAGTGAAGATGGTCTGAAGTGAAAGTATATTGAAAGTCTCTGAAGTAGAAAAAAGAAATGAATTCAGAATCAGTGCAGTAATAAGGTGATGGAAGATGAGTAACGATGTATCCCAAGTCACACTATTGCTTCTCATCACCAGCTTGCCAATTATATTTTTGCATCAGGTACAAATAAAATAGTGTAGGGGCTGCTGGAATGAAACACGTGTTTGTTAACCAAGGCTTCTTTTCTCCACCCAGATGCTGGTTTTGATTTCAGACTGCCTTTGTCCATCAAAGTCAAATTACAAAAATGAAACATCTGGTAAGAACTCCTAAGTGGGTGGGATGCTGTAGTTTTAAATGTATGCTTGTAGGAGGGAGGGTGGTGTGTTGTCAGGCACTTAAATCTCAGCCGGTAAATCCACGTGTGCACTGTAATCAACCAGTGGCAAGAATTTGTATGTCTGAAATATTAATAAAAGCATTTACTTAGAGGAAAGTTAAGCAAACAACAACAAAAAAATCCAACACTACTAACAAACAGCAGTATTTATTTCTTACAGAACTGACAAGTGGCTAGAGGCTTTCAAAATTACTATTTCTTATATAAATATACTGGGTTTTGTTTATTTTGTGTAGCTGCATCTTTGCTAGATGTGTTGCTTAAATATAAAAGTGATTTGGTTTGGTAGGATACTTCCATGTCCTATTTTCTACTCTCTATTGTCTTAGGAACATTCTAGATCTATACAATTGTCTATCTGTATTGTGGAAAGAAGGGCAAAGAAGGAAGGAGAATCAAGTAAACCTAGATATTGCAGTAAATAAACTGACAGTTGAGGAACTTGCACTGCAATTTATCGTTAGCCATAGATCAGACTTTGTTACAGTATTGAGTCTTTGAGGGTCCCTGTATGAGCTATATGAGGAAATTTAGCCTCCTGGTGATTAGATGTCGTTTTTAAACCCTCCCTCACCATATGGAAAACTAAATTTCCCTCTGAAATTTTAATGTTACTCACTGATCTTAAAGGAAATAATATGTGGTGTGGGGTGTTGCACCTACTTCAAATAACAAGAAAGGATACACCTTGCTGATGCCCATTGAGAGGGCTTCTGACCAGCGTTCTGCTCCATAGGGAGTGGGAGGCAAAAGCTTGCACACAAAACAGAGCCTGTTGTCAAGATCGTATGTCTGTGGAGTTCTAGAACTGCCTGTGGCACAGCTGTGCTATCAAATGGTGTCAAAAATGAACTGTAATTAAAAGTTTATTTTGTAACTACGTACGTCTGTGTTTGCTGTGTTAGATGATGCACCTGTGACACTTGTAGTAAGACTTTAGACAAATTTAGAATTCTTCAGTATGCAAAATTACTCTTTTCAGAATCACTGTATTGATAGAAAAAGTGCGCTGCTGCAGTCTGCTATCCAGCTGGCTTACTGACCCAGCAGCAGTGTTACCTGACGGAGCTGACAGGTATCACTTTCTCACTGATCTGTTTAGTAATGGTATCTCTTCGAGGAGCCAAGCAACCTGTCCTGTCTTTAGTTTGTAGCTTGGTAGAACCATTTGAAGGTGCTCTGGCTGATATGCAGTTAAAGCAAATGATCATGGAAGAGAAAGACTATGGGAGGTTTATTTGAAAGAATTGAAAAATAAGGGGAAAAATAGTACTATGCAAAAGTTTTCAGCGAAGTTCATGAATATTTTGGAGCTGTAATATATTGTAATGTACCAGATGTGTTTTACATATTTAATGGTGTATCTTCAAAAGACATTGTTCTGAATATCAGTCTAACTTCATATGGAACTCTTTTGTTTAGAAGTAATTACAAAGGAGAATGTGGAGAATGCAGAGAATGCAGTGTTAGAAGAGCCGGAGGAGGCCACAGAGCTTTCTGCAGATGATGCGGAAGAGGCTGCAGAGGTAAAAGATCTCTCAGAAGAAGATGCTCCAAATTCAAGTGTTGATGACTCTGAGGAGGACTTGGCACTTGGGAAAGAATCGGGTGAAGAGGAAAAAATGGAAGACTTGAATGAGCAGCCTTCAGCTGATTCAGAGACTGAAAGCTCAGTAAGGCAGCGTCGAAGTCAGGTGGCTGATCATGGATTGTAGTTTCTGGGGCGAATTTTATACACTTGGACCAAAGAAGTATCAGACCCTGGGTCTGAAGCTGAAGCTTACACTTGATTTATCACTTGTGTTTACGGAAAACCTCTGCTCTCTCAGCAGGCTTTTCTTTTTCTTTTCAACTAGTAATTATTCACTGAATTTGTTTTATAAGCATAAGTGCTGTGTATTGTATAACTTCAGCCATGACAATCAAAGTGAGCGTTATGATGTTTTTGAAGACTTTTAAGGGAAAAGGGGGTGTGATGGAGTCTCAGCACTGACCTAAATAAGGCAAAGACTTTGAATTCTTAAGTAGCTTGGCAGGCCAGTGACTATTCTGTCTGAATGCTAATTTTTTTCCAAAAGGCACACAAGCACCAGATCAGCGACAGAGCAGTGGAAGAAGGTACCTTACCAGTCTTCTGTTTAAAGACATTGTATACAGAGGATTTATTCTTATTGCTTTCAACTGAAGCACCTTTCTATCTTTTTTAATGTTTGTTTTGAAATTGTATCATGCAGTGTGCTTTGCTTTGTGCCCTGGTTTTTGTAGCCCCAAATTTTTCCGGCTGTGGTAATTCAGAGGCTTGCTGCACAGCTTAGGCTTGTCAGCTGTTTTGGGTTTATTTTGACCCGAGAAGTTTGAGTAATCAAACGCTTTAGGCCCATGGAGAATGACAGCTAGATGCTAAAAATATCTTTATAATTAAGAGTTTTAAAAGAAATTATTTTGGTCAGGGAAAACTTCTGCCAAAGCATGACTCTTTGGAGATTGTAGCAAGAAGTACTCATTTGGCAGCCATTGAGTTGTGTATTTCCTCCCAGTGCTGGCTTGACACCTGCAGTGCAGTTCTGCTGTTTCCAGCCCAGAATGGTTTCGGCAGAGCTGAAACTGCTGTAGTAATATTATTTGAGGGGGTACTTAAGGGTTCACCGTTGTCACTTTTCTACTTTGTTACTAGATTCAGCACATTAGGAAAAGGGATGGGCAGGGTGAAAAGTAAGGAGAAGCTTTTGGTTTTGCTACTTTTGTCAAAGTAAATATGTATCAAACTGTATAAAGTAAGAAATGCTTTGCTATGTAGACAGCATCAGGTATGATAGGCAAACTAATTCATTAATGATTTGTATTTTCCTCCCTTGGTTGACTTGGTTTATGGCTTCTTAGGTAAAGACTATTTACAGTGAGATCGTGAATGTTCCTGATTTGACATATGATCACATGTGCATAAGATGTATCTTAAGATTAACTTTTTTATATTGCATAAAACTTGCTAATGTGCATGAATTTCATCTAGAATAAAGAGTAATCAGATGAAATTATTTCTCTTACTAGAAGAGAAGTTGCAAGTGCAAAATACTAGTTTCCTTTGAGACTGATATTATTAGGGCCAATTTGTCTTGAAATTTGATTTTTAATGCTCATAGAGAGCGTATTTACTCAACTTTACAAAGAAAGCTGAGCTTAACTATTGCATATTGTGTCTTGGAACCATATAGAAGAAAGTTTAAATTTTTCTTTTCAGCTGTAACAGATAAAATTACTCTGCATCTATTAAATATGATTTTTTTATGGAGAGCTGAGTTGAGTTAAATCTCATTCTACGATAGTAGAGATAGGTAAACATGCTTTCACATATGTGGAGGCAATACAGTTGCACTATGATGAGAGCAGTTGGTTTGTGTTATCTGTGTATTCTTCCATGTAATTAAGAAGCTGTAAATCTCACAGGCAGCAGGACTCCATGTCAGTTGAGATGTATTTAAATTTTTTTATAAAAAGCTCAAACTAAGCATGTATTTGCAAAACTTAAAGCTTTTGTGGCTGCTGTAGAGGGAAAAACTGTGCATGTAAAAGCACAGAGCACATTTCTGTAGTTTCTAGGACATATTTGCCTTTTTTATTATCTAAAATGAGAATGAGACGAGCGGGGACCGGTGTTCCATGGACTTGTGCAAGGCAAGAATGGATGTATCCTTTCAGTCATGGGTCCAAAGCTGCTGTACACTGGGGAATATGGAAGAACTGTATCCAGCGTAGGTTGAGGACTGTGATGCCTTTCTGTACCGAAGAGAATTTTGAGCTGTGTAGAGCGTTGTGATGTTTGTAATGTGTCAGACAGAATGCGTAAGTATTGCGCTTTATTCAGTTTCCTTCTACTTTTTTAATAATGTCGAGCCAGTCATCTAAATTCCTCTCTGGCTGTTTAAAGATGCTCCAAACTTTGAAAAATTCAGAACATCCTTATTCCTCCCAGTGGCTTTGTCTTACACTGCTGAGAATATGGAGTATTAAAAAAGTATTGAATGATGCTGTGTCTTGTGTGTGCTCAGGATTAGGTATTTGGGCTTTCTGAATGTTTGTATGACTAAGATGTTCTGATGAGTGTTGTATTCCAATGTGGTGTCCTTGAGTTTCTTTTTAAGAACAAACAAAAACCCCACAGAAATGGCACCTTGCAGATGCAGGGTTTCTGAGATGATGTGAGAAAGATCAGAAGCTGTTGTTTGATGGTCTGGAGTCTTTATTTACAGTTCTTATTTTTGCATATCTCTGTTACATTTTAAATGAAGTTCATGTTTTCCATCATAATGAACCAAACTACAGCATCACTGATGTGAAGGGATTAAGTAAGCAGGCAGCAAAGTGACAGCAGTACATCTGTTCACAGATGTGAATAGATGTGAATCTGGAAGTCACAAGTAGGAAGCTTCTAAGGCTTCTCAAACAACATAACCTGCGTGCTGCCGGTCCTGTGTTTTTTATGAATAAAATGGGAAGTATGCTCACTTGGGTTGGACTGTATTTGACGTGTACAGCAGTGTCTTGTTCCAGAGACAAGTTGTCTTTAAGTGGTTGTACAGCAGTTGCTTTTCTAAAATCTAATCTCCAACTTGGTTTAACATTTGCAGGAAAGTATTGTAGCATGGTACTGCAGATGCTGAGTTGTAATATGTGTCTGGCAAACAACTAAGAAGTAGCATGCTCTGTAAGGGTCTTTCTGTTAAGCTTAAATGTAGCCACTCTGTATGCAGTAAGAGTGCAGTTGTCAGTGTATGTTCCTGAGTCAGTTGCTTTCCACTAAGACGCATTTTAATTGAATCATACAAATATAGTACTTATCAGATATTACAGTAGTATTTGATCATTATGTTTCCTTTAAAGTCAGTGTGAACATCTGGTGCAAGATGAGTGTTCTGTCATCTGTCCTCTGTTAAGATTGACGTTTGTGTGGGTTTTTTTTAATGGAAGTTCCTGCAATCTCAACATAGACAGAATGTCCGTGGAGAAGCTGCTCTGAACACTGTTCATAGTGTTTTGATTGAGGATAAAGCTGTTAAGTGTGAGGCTTGTAAACTAGAGCTATATGTAAAACATGACTGAAGAGTTTTGAGAACCAATGTAAATTTCAGACGTGGTGTGTGCCCCTTTAAAAACCAGTCCTTGATGGATCTGAATGTGAATGCTTGATGTCAAGTCACCCAAAAAATCCAGTGGGTTACTTTTTAAAGAGGCTAGGAACGCAGCCTTTAACAACTGCTGTCCTTGAGATTTGTGTGAAATGTGTGTATGAGTCTTGGAATACTGTATATGCTGCACTCGTTCTGGGCAGCACTTGCTCTGTGGGCTTTCTTCATTGAAATGTTATACAGAATCTTCTTTTTTACATTAAAGTCCTGCAGATTTATTCTATGGATATTTTTACTGAAATTTCATATAAATTTGTATTTATGATCCTATTGCAGTTTTCAGGTTTTTTTTCAGTATAGATGGCTTATTTAATTAACAGCTTATTTTTAGTCAGGAGATCAGTATTAATAAAAGCTTGTAGCTTGCTTGTGAAGACTCCTCAAACTCCTGAGAAGACGGACCTTTCCATTAACTGTTGGAAAAGCACCTGGATTGATCTCTTCATGATAGCAACTGTGAGCTGAGCAGTGAACTTGTGTAAGTACAAAACTCAGCTGGGTAATTGGAGGCTGCTGAGCAGAACAGTATAGCTTTGAACCATTGGTGTCACCTGTGTGTCAGGTTTGTTTTGCCCCTCTTGAGTAATCCAGTCTTCTAACCATCAAACAATGTTCTTGCTCTCTCTAGAGCGTGGAGGATGTCTTCCTGCTAACGTGGTGAAGAAACTCACAGGTCTAAATGGTTCCTCTTTCCAGAGCTCACAGGGAGCAGCCATTGCTGAAGAAATAGGCCTCAAGGCCGGCATGCTGGAGGCAGAAGTGGTGTTTTGTGACTGCCAGGAATCGTGTGTCAGTGTATGTGTCGATGTGAACAACTACAAGATCCAGAATGCACTCAAGTTCATTCTCAAGACGTTGAGTTTCCTGAACTGCCTTTCAGCATGGAGTGGAATTGCTGCACGGGTTGGGTGATGTGCAGGTCTCTTTTTATTTGCCACTGTACCAATTTCTTGATGTGAATTCTAAGGGGAGTGGTTTCGAACAAAGGTTTACTTTGTTTTCTACTAAATTAGCTGCTCCTGTCTCATTATGTGAGAGCTTGAAATTGTCCCTATAAAAATGAACAGGTGCAATACTACAGGTGAAAATCCAGTCAAGTTCTGAAAATTACTTTTAAGCTCTGTTTCTATAGAGGAAACATGGCGCTAGCTTCCTTATAGCACAACTGCAGTAGTCTTGACTTTTTGACTTGATTTGTCAGCCTCCCATTCTTTGCAGCCAGTGAACAACACCGAATTGGGTTGGCTCCCAAGTCTGGAAGTAGTGATGTTGAGTAGTACGTTTTTCTCTTGAGGGGCTGAGCACACATTCAAAATGAAAAGCTGGATGGCTGCAGCCAGTGTCTTTGCGGGTGGTCTCTTGGCTGCAGTGTGCCAGTGGGAAGGAAATGGGTTTCCTCCCTTTCCCAAGCATTAAATACACCCCCACACAAAGCATACACATTCATTGAACACCTGAGCATTTGGCTGCAAAGAGCTGCCCAGGAGGAAGCATCCTTTGTGATGCTTTTGCAACTCTTCTCAGGAATAAGCTGCCTTTTATCCAATTTGGAAATGTAAGATGTAAATTAAGAAGTCTGGTCCCTGATTCATTCCTGGGTAGTAAATGACTTAGTTCGGTGTACTGAGTTTCTGGCTGAAAGGAAGTCTTACAGCCCATACCGAGCTTTGCTGTGCAAGATGCACAATAGAAGTCAAAGTGATGGAAGGTCAAGTCTCTGACTTAGTGGTGTCTGATAATATTGATGTCTAATTCAAGGTTTAGATTTGTCCCTCCCTATATTGCATAGAGCACAAGCTCTGTGCCAAGGGAAGCGGCCATAAATTGGAGCATAGGAAGTTCCGCACAAATGTAAGAACTTCTTCACAGTGAGGGTGATGGAGCACTGAAACAGGTTTCCCAGGGCTGTTGTAGAGTTTCCTTCTCTGGAGATGTTCAAGACCCATCTGAATGCCTACCTGTGCAGCCTGCTGTAGGGAACCTGTTTTGACATAGGGGTTGGACTAGATGATCTCTAGAGGTCCCTTCAACCTCTGCAGTTCTGTGATTCTTTGGTCAAGCCTGTGAGTTTTACACAACATCGTTGAAAGCCACCCCTCCAGCCCTGCAAGGGTTTCTCAGAACTGTGGATTTTGCTGTGCAGCTGCAAGGCCAAAACTGGTGCTGCACACCTTTTTGTACATCTCCCCTGGATTGTTTTCTTAGTACCCACTTTTATAGTTCCTCCAAGGAGAACTATTTGTGTAATTGATGCTCCAGGTTCCTTCCACTCCAGTAGTCCTGGACTTCCCAAGTGACTTCTCAAAGCAGATGTTCCTTGGGGCTCTCCAGGGCCACTTGCCTGCTGCTGTGCCAAATGGCAAGAAACTGTCCTCATTCATGCACTACATCCACTGCCTTTGGTTCAGTCTCATGCTGAAGTCACAAATTGCTGGAGTAAAATATTTTCTGTTGAACCTTGTGAGTGACTTGGAGGGGCCAAGATCAATTCCTTCAGCTCTGATTGAGGAGATACTGAAAACCATTCATGCGGCATTGTCAGAGTCCATCAAGACATGCTTTCTGCTTTTGTTTGGAGAAAATTCAAGAATGTTCATGGGGAATTTGAAAGTCAAAACAGCCTTTTAATTATGTAAAAAGTTACTTGATAAAACAGCTTTCCACAGCGCTCTTGAGAAACACTTCAGTAGTCTCTGGTACCTTGAAATAGCTTAATTATATACTGCAGTTAACTTTTCCCATTAAACTTTCGTGAAGAGAGAAAATCCCAGTTGACTCATTCTTTCTCAGTGGACTTGTTGCTGCTTCACAAGAGATAACCAATGTTGTTTCTCCAATCCTGCAATAGGAATACAGCGATTCTGGCTAAAATTTCATGTTGTTCTGTTCTTCTGTTTGTCAAATACAACACGTAAACACTAATGTGTAGCAATATTTAGTAAAACACTTGTTTGGCTTCTAAGTCATATCTTTATCTTTTGCAGCCCTCTGTGGGTTTTCCTTCCTGAGTTTGTGATAGATAGGTGGATGTAATTAACTTGAGGGAAAAGAGGTTCTGGCAGAGTGCGTGATGCTATTTTACCTCAGTAATTCTCTAGTGACCTGTGAAGGGAACACATGAGAAAACAGTAGATATGGGAGAGGCTGTTACTGCCACACTGGTCATGAGTAGGTCAGAGGGGAAATAAAATCACATCTGAGCATTTCATTTGCACGCTGGCTTTTACCAGGGATGCTTGCCTTGATTACCTTGGCAAACTCCTTGCTGTTACAGAAGATGCTCTTTTGCTCCAAGGTTCAGGTTAAGACAGCTGATGTCTCATTAAACAGACAGAGGACATTCCTCATTTTAAGAGGCAGTAAACCAGATAGATGCATTAAATAGGGAGTCAATTGCTTGGAAGGAGGTTTTGTCAAAGCTGGTCTGTACATTGCTGTCAGATATGCTGGAGAGATACTTGCAGTGCTGTCTTAACAGATTATGTTCGTGCGGTGAGAAAGAGGCTATGGTTGCAACTTAGCAGCAGATTAAGCTTTTAGCATAATTTTTCTTTTGTGGTGATAGTAGCAATTTCCTCCACACTTCAATTCATGAACTGGCCAGCAGCAGGAAGAGCTGTCTGTTGGAGCAGAAGCATCCCTGGCTCCTGGTGTGCCGAGGGCTGTAGCTTCCCAGGGGGTGCTGTCTGGGCTGCAGCAAGAAGTCACAGTGCTTTAGCATGCTTGGCATTTTCTTGGGGGATCCATAAGGCATGATATGTGAGCAACTTAGTGATAAGGGAGGGAAGAGGAACTTTTAGCATGATTGGTAAATAATGATCGGTAAAGTCATGTGAAGATGGCGTATCAACATGAACGGAGAGAAAGATTGATGTGGGAAGTGTTACGAAGAGCTCAACTCGTTTTGAAGTAGATGGAAAAGTGTAGGGGGAAGATCAAGAGCAAAATTGTGTAGGTCTGATCCGTAGTTCTTGTGCATACTTCCATCATAATTATGTGCAACTGGATTCAGCAATGTATTAATACATTTAACTATTGTGCAGTGCTTAAGGTTTTATGCTCTAGAACAAATACCTGATTTTCAGCACAGATAATGCAGACTGTGAGAAAGGCAGACATATCCCCAGGTTTTGTGCTGGGAGCACAGAGAAACGTCATTGTAAGCCAGTTTGCATTTAAATTGTATTCGTTGTGGATGTGTGATGAATGCCTGATGATGTGACTATGCATATTGACAATCATTCATACTAATTTCTTCCGTGAATATTCTAAATGGCTGGGAAAAAGAACCCCCTGCACACCTTGAATGTTTTAAGCCAAGAGGCCCTGAGATCTGCAGAAGCATTTTGAAATGGCTGCAAATTTCTTAGGCGACAGCCTCGTTCTCTTTAGACAATTCTCGAACCTGACCGTCCAGTTGGCGCCATCCTGCTGCAGTCCCTGAAATATTCCCCCAAAGATGCTTGGCAGTCTCATCTGAATCTTAAGCACTTCTCTCAGTCTTTGCAGCATACTGTGTTCCTACCTGTTATTTATAAACCAGCAGCAGAGATGAAGGTTGTGGTTTAGCAGAGGTTTGTCTGTGTTTAACTAGATGCCTTCAGCAAGACTGAAGATTTAGCTAACATCAAGTCACTTAAAGCCACGTGTTGTTGGAGGAAGTAAGCTGCAGATGTACTTCTGTTGCACTACATTTCTTTGTTGTGTTGCACTGTAAGTAACTAATGATGAACAAATGGCAGCCCCCTGGTTGGTTTGCACTGTGCATGGTGACAGAGGTGTGTGCTGGGCTGGGGTGACTGCAGTGCACACCGCCAAGTTCTGTCACGTCTTACAGTGTGCATTGCAGAATGTTTCCATTTAAGGGATTGATTTGTCTGTTCTGTCCAAAAATCTTATTTAAAAAAAAAAAGAAAAAGGAAAAAAAAGACTGAAGAGTGCAAAGCTGCATTATACGTACGCATGACCCACTGTAAATTCTCCCTGTCCAACAACTACTGTACACCTGTTGCAAATGAAGTATGTGTATTTGTTAAATCAAGAAATCTTGATCTGTTACTTTTTGGTTGAGTATGAGCTCGTGGTCAGATAACTTTATTTTGAGCCAGTAAGTATCTGACTTCATAATGTTCTAAGAATAGCTACAGCTTTCTGGGCTATGGAGGTGGAATTACATTAAAAAGCAGTTGCCGTTTGCATGAGGATGCAGTAGCTGTCCTAGCTGGTTGGCAGCTGTGTCCCTGCAACTTGATTCCAAATCCACAGTTTCGATGTAAATAACTGGCAACGGTCTTAAGGGTTATAAACGCCAGTCCAGGCCTGGACCCGCATTCCTAAGTCAATTAAAGCAGAACTTTGCTTTTTGGATTTATATGATACCTTTTTTCTCTGTCACCAGGGTATTTTTTGGTGTAAAATTGGAATGGTACATCCCTTACTTAAGGTCTAAGTCATACATATCACACCCATATATTTCTTTGATTATTCACTTCTGTTCTTTTTCGCCATATTGTATTCCAGTATATTCTGCATTTGCCTTGACCATGTGAAATGAAGCATGGTGTTGAAGTCCAGGGTGACACAAGAAGCAGGTGTATATTTTGTGTGCGTAGATAAGAAAGTCAAATCTTGATGAAATCCCTTATTAATGATTTACAGACAGAAATACAGAGTTTAAAAGAGAGGTAAGTGGGAATAAACTTATCCTGTGAGATCTGCAGACATGTCTGGAAAGCCAGTTTGTGTTGCTGATTTTGAACATTATGCTAAAACATTTCTCCCCAAATCAGTTTATGATTATTACCGATCTGGAGCAGATGACCAAGAAACATTAGCAGATAATGTAGCAGCATTTTCAAGGTAGGAGAATGATTTAAGGTTGTAGAGTGTGTGTATCTGTTTGCATTATTAGCAGATGTGGTACAATGTTAGATTTTGTGCTAACAAAACTTATATTTTCTGAAACTTCTATAAATTTTAGGAAGAAAACTCAATGAAATCCTTCTCAGAACATCCGTTCCACCCTTTCTTTCCCCCAGCTACAATTTTCCATCAGAGCACTCCCTAAGATTCATTAGCATGCTTTTGGCTTTACCTGCATTTTGTTTGTTTTGTTTAGGGAAGCAAAATGTCTGGGTGGAACAAATATTTAGTAAAAGTTGATTAAATTGTTGTTGCTTCTATATTTTAAGCTGTTGTACAGACAAAAGATTTCTTGTTTTACTGTACCTTTTAGGTCTGACTGAACTGAACTGTTCCTCCTAAATTGAATTACTGTAGTAATTTAGTAATTTAGTGGCCTCCCCCACTAAATGTCTGTGCAGTATTGCTGAACTGGAGCTGTGCATCCTAGCAGTGCGCTCAGGAGCAAGGTGTGAAGGCCAGTGCTCAGTACCGTGTGCCTGAGCTGCGTTCAGATTTCAGCCGTGGTCAGCACTTAACCATGAAATATTGTATGTGATGGGAACTGTTATAAAACTGGTTTTGACTTGCAGTCTGTAGCTCTGTTCCCTGTCCTGTTGTCCAAAACCAAACTCACTCCTTTGTTCTATAAATGCTGGGTTCAACCTGGAGTAAAGCAACGTTTGGTGGAGGAGTGTCAAAACTGATACCCAGTCGCTTTGTGTTGCCCTGGTTCCCCATTCCCTGAATTTCTGCTGCTGCTCAACTGCCAAAGCATCGGTTCAAGGGTGCCTGGAAGGAAGGAAGGCAGCCAGAGCTGTTGAAGGTCACCCAATAAAGCAGTGGGAGAGCTGGGATTGGAGTCCAAAACCCAGTCCCTGGCATAAGGTACATTGTCCCCTGGTTTCTGACACCTACAGCACTAGCACAGAGCTTCCTTACAAGAAAGAGCATCGTAATTGAAGTTGTCTGCCAGGTGGTCCTTCCTTTTTGCAAAGGTGAACCCTCCCACCTATTCCAATGGGATGTGGAACTTCAGAATCATTTGAGCACAGATTTCCAGGGCCTGGATCTTCATTCTTAAGCAGTCCCCACCTGTAGCTGCTGAGGCACCTCTTGTTGTGGTGGGATTTCATTTATTAGCCCTTGTGTCTAGAACTGTTGAGTGCAACATCCGCGTGTCTGATGGCTTCCTGGCAGCATATCTAGAAAGGCAAACCTTGTATATGGATTTGTGATTATTCTGTGTTTTAGGACTTAACTTTGGCATAAGCAACTTCAAAAAACCTTTATTTTTATCATGGTGATGTTGAGAGGGGCATGTCCTAACCATGGCAAGAATGTGGGACTGCTGTTGTGGGGTTAGTCCTTGAATCTCAGTCTTCGTGTTTTTGAATGTGTTATTCATTATCTCCCTATTCCTGAGTGCAGCTGATGGGTAAGTATTAAGCAAGATGGACTTTACACCCACAACAATCACGAAGTCAGACAACTTTGTGAAAGAAGTGCATATGTAGAGCTTTGCTATCAATGATCAGACAACTCTCATTGGTTTCTCCAGTCAAGAGCTTAATCGTGTGCTTTTTCAGAACATAGGGTTCACCCCAATTAAATATGTTTAGAATGTCTTTGAATATTTATATGTGTAAATGTTTGTATTTAAATGAAAAAGAAAAAAGAATAAAATAGAACCCATAGTGTGAATTTTGTAGCCCAGACGTTTGTGGTGTGCACTGCAAGGTTATTTAGTTGGCTGGCATATAGAAAAAATATCTGTTAATTTTGAGCTCTTAATTTTTTGGCAGTGTAATGGTTGCACTTACAAGAGAAATAGATTATCATTCTGGAGCAATGTAGCAAATGAATGGTTGTGTCAATAGATAATGCAGTACCTTTGGAACGGCTCATGCAGTTTTTGGAACAGTGCAGGTCATATCCATTTGCTGATAAAATCAAATGTCCTGTCCTCTCGACAGCACAGGAGCTTAAAGTACTTTGGACCTGTAATCAGATACTGCAGTATAAAGTGCCCCCAAAGGACCAAGGCTTAAGATGAGACTAATGAGAATTACAGCAACTCTCCTCTGGCTTCCAGTTTATCTGAGATTGATGCTGATGTGAAGAACCAGTGCTTGCATCTCGACATCAGCATTTTCCTGCTTAGAGCCAGATCAGTTTTTCTTTCAGTTTTCATATGAAGTGGAGACATCAGTTGCACAAATGAGGCATTAAGGATAGGGACAATTATTTAGGGCATGAGAGCATACATTACTCCCTATGGCATCTGTCTTGATTCACCTTGTGTTTGTTCTGCATTCCAAAACACCATGTGTCCTTCCAACACTGCTCTGTCTGGTGATTAAATTCGCTCTCAAATTGTCAGGAAACCAATGGGCCTGAATAAAGAGTACGTTTCAAGACAAGGGTGAGTTGCCTTTGGCTTGATGGCATTCAGGAAATCAATCTGAAATCTCTCAGCATTTTAATGAAAGTGAAGTGCGTGTGTTTAGGAACACATTTCCAATAATCTGCTGTGACAGGTTCTGCCACTGACTTCCCAGTGGCGTTTGGAGAAGATGCATTTTGTTGTCATGTACAAGGAACATCGTTTCTTGTTTATCTGTGTTAGCATTGATGCATATTTCCTGCAAACGTGTCATCATGTAGTTGGGTGTTAAGGGTATTAAAATGGCTGGGCACGGGCCTTTAAAAAAAATAGAGACTGAAAATCTGACTAGGATCAAACAGGCGTGTCAGGTCACAGGGAGAAGAGAGGAAATGAATGCTTTTAGTAATAAGTTCTTGTGGTTTCTGCCATGTCTTCCACCTCAGATTCAGAGTGCCCTGAAAAAAGTTGCCATATGGATGATGAGACATCTGAGAAGAGCAAATATGTTCCTTGAGCAAAAGCAGCTGTTCATTGGCCCTGTGCAGCAATAGCATGTGTCTGTTATGATGGGAAGTTGGGAAGTAGGAGCTGGAGGAGACCTTAACCTCTTGTTAAGGTTATCAAAGCAGGTAGGGGCTGGGACAGGGCCTTCCTCTGAGCAGTGTGTCCTTTCCCAAGCACTCTGCTAGTGATGCTCTGTTGAAGGGATTTACTGTGAATTTGGAAAAGTGGGAGATGTTGCTTGAAAATGTTACATTTTGAAAATTGCAGTGGTTCTTCACAGCAGAGAATGAGTATGGAAAGTGAGTCTTGCCCAACTGCAAGATTTACACTTGTACACTGGGAAGTACTGTGCCTGTTTTTGCTTACTGTTGTTAAGGGTATATCCCCATGGTTTGTCCAGAAAGTAGGGTCGCTTCAGATGCCTGGTAAACTTGCAGCTGAAAAAATTATGTTAAGCAAAATCTGATGCTGCTTCTGTCAAAGAGTGTAATGCCAAGGTGGTGACCCCGTCAGTTTTTGCGAGACCCAGACAGTGCTCAGTTAGGAGGACTAATTTGTTAATGGTCTAAAGCATACAACCTAGTGAGATGCAAGGAGAAAAGCTGTGTTGTTTTTATGTTGTTTGTTTATTTTAAATAAAGAAGAGATCAGAAGAGAAATTTGTTTAAACGCTGGGGCTTAACAAATCTGGCACCAAAAAGCTGGTGGACAATTATTTGATACATTTAAGAGTGAGTGAGAAAGGAGGGCGTTTGCTGCTTCGAACAGCATCGTTAGTCTTGTATGTTCTGCTGGGGGGAAATAGAAGATTTTGTCTCTTTCTGCTTCTCTGAGCTAGAGGCACTGAAGGAATTTTGCTGCTTCAGGACTGATACTCAAATGTGTGCCTGGAAGTGGCAGTCATTTGCACCAGGTAAAAATCCTATGGGTCAGGAGCAGCTGAGAACTAGGAGACTGCAGAAGGCATTTTGCATCCTTATGCTTCTAAGCTGGCCTGTAAACATGAGCAAGGTTATGAAAGGATTTGTATTTTCTTTGTATTTGCTGGGGAAATCAGTCTCAGTGCTAGAAGGAAGCTCTTGGAATGAGGATTAAGAAGAAGGGGGATAAAAGTCATGTTTTCTTTGTCCCACCCTCAGCTTATTTTCCCCTGAAAAATAACAGTCTGACACAATAGCATGAAAACAAGTCCAAGGAGGCATACTTACAGTGTGTGTCTTGGCATCAAATGTTACAGCCGAGTCCCGCAACTACATCCCTTCCAAGCATCATAACCATCTTTCTCCTCCCTGGAGAGTGCTTTCTGGAGAACTGGCATGGCCTCGTGCTCCATGGCTTAAGAAATTTGGGTCTCATCCTGACTCTGTCACAGATTTCTTATGGAAATTTCTCTTGATCTTCCAGTAATATGAAGCTGTTGTCTGTTTTCCCCCTTTTTTCCTCTCTTCCTGTACCCCAACCAGACTGGTTAGTATGCAAGCTCAAGCTGACTGCTGCTCACAGACGGAACATAGCCTAAGGATAACGAAGGCTCCGGTTGCCATCTCCTTGCTAATGACAGTACTGTTTCCATCAGGCATTTTAGGTAGTCATGTTCAGCAGTAGCCTAAGCTTTTAATTATTTTCTTCTAATTAAAACTCAATTGCCATAATCTGCACTCAAAGCCCTTTCAGAGGGAAGGGTGCATCAGTAAGACATTGAGACAGTGAGCGTATTACTGCTTGCAGAGAACCTTTGCACCTTGCTCGGAGCAAATCCCTGAGAGCTAGCACCTGCTGATGCGCACCTTGGAGATTATTCTAACAATGCCTTGCTACAACATTACCTCACTGATAAGAAAAAGTCTGATTTCATGGCTATCCCCCCATGAATGCATCCGTACTGAGATGGTTTGAGATACTGAAGTGCCGTCTAGCTGATGCTCTGAGAGGAATTGTTGTCCAGTTGGTGGCAGAAGGCAAAGGTAGATTTTTGTGTGATGTGATGTTCAGCCTAATTGCAATTTCAGGTGGGTGTTTTTTAGTTCTTATTTGGAGTCAGCTTCTGTCTGTATCTGAGCTGCAGGCCCCAAAGGAGAATATGGCGGTGGCTCTGGGTTGGTGTGGTTTATGGTGGATACATTGGAAGCAAAGCGAGGTCAGGAACAGTTGAGTGGGTTCAGGCCAAGTCATTCAAGGAGTAGATTATAATTTACTCTCTCAGGAAAGCAATTGTGCTACAGAGTCTTTTTCTGTACCAAATTATAGTGCCTGCATTTGGTCTTTTCCTGGAAGTCTCAACTCCTTGTGGGCCATCCCTGGGCCTGCAGTAACTTTTCAGTGAAGTATGTGTCACACAACAGCTTGTAACTGCTGGGGATGGGGCCTCCTGGGGGCTACTGGATTGCAAAAGGTGCCAATAGAAATGTAGAGCAGCCAATTTCCCCAATTATCTCATCTGAATACAGCTAAGCTAAGGCATGCTCCTGCTTATCTGTTTTCTGCAGGAAGAGGCACGGCAAATTGTTTCTGTGTGCTCTCAATGCAGAGACCTCTAGCATAGGGACAAGGTGGTGTGAGAGCACTGGTCAGGCTACTTTTATCCAAAAATTGTGTCCTTTGGCTCCCTGGTCTGTTAAGGGAATGACTGAGGGAGGTGAAAGGGGAACTGGTGACTTCTGTTATAGAATCTTATAGTCATTGAGGTTGGAAAAGACTTCTAAGGTCACTTTGTCCAACCATCATCACTACCATGTCCGCTAACCCATGTCCTTCAGTGCCACTTCTCCATGGTTCTTGAACACCTCCAGGGACAGCGGCATCTCCACCTCCCTGGGAGCCCGTTTCATTGCATTATTACTCTTTCTGAGGGTAAGTTTTTCCTAATATCTAATCTGAGTCCTGCGTATCCTCTGTTATCTAGTTCTGCCACAGGGCTTTCAGAGAAGCTAAGATTCACTGTAAACATTGTTTTGCAGCTCCTGTCTTTTCTTTTAAATAATTCCAGCCAACGCTTTTCAAAGGATCTTTGCTTCCTTTCACCCTCCATTGCTTTGTGTTTTTTTTTTTTTAAATCTCTTCTAGCCTGTTTCTTCTTGGCTTTGTGCCTTTTGCAGCTCCCTTTATGTGTCTGGGTCACACAATGAAGCTCTGCTCGAGGTCCAACACCCTGCTGCTTTGTGCTGCTTCCTCCCCTCCAGCTTTCACCATTTTTTCTTCTGATAACAGGAAAATCTGCTCTTGGACATTCGGAGCTCTAACCTCAATGATGCAGACGTTTTATTCTGTTTCTCTGTGTCAGATGGAAGCTGTACCCCCGGATGCTCAGGGACGTGTCTGTAATGGACCTGTCAACCTCAGTCTTGGGGCAGAAGATCAGCATGCCTGTCTGCGTTGCGGCGACTGCTATGCAGCGCATGGCTCACCCTGATGGAGAGACGGCGACCGCTAAAGGTAAACTGTGCAGAGTGCCTGCAGTCCTCTTGCTCCTGTCTCTGAATAAACAAAGTTAAGTCTTGGTGGGAAGAGGGCAGGCGAGTGCTTTTTTTTTTTTCAGTGCCTTCAGATGGAGAAGATAGACGCTCAGGACATCAGAAAAGGAGGTGACCTTCCTGCATCCCAGATTCAAGGCATGTGTTTTTTGCCCGTACATCTTCAATTGCGTTTGCAGTCTGATAACATGTCAGTCTAGCAGCTCTTAATTTTCAAGAGTGAAAAGGGAGGGGGAAAAAAGTGCTATCCATTTTAAGCCAGGTCACCCAACAAATACACACCGCAAAGTGGGGATCTGGGCTCGGGGGAGACAAAGTGCAGCGAGTGCAACATCCCTGTATTGGTGATCGGGGCTGAGTCATGACCGTAGGAGTTCTCTTTTCAACCCTTATCTCTTGTAAATGCCTTCCAATTAAAGAGTGGTGTCATTTTGGAGAACTGCCAAAGAGGTTTTTGTAATCTTCTGTAATGTAGATAAATAGGTTCCCTAATTGTTTGTAGGGCCAGAAGAGGCTACAGTGCTTAGCTAATATGACTGCACAATGTTAGTCCAACATCTGCTGACAGGTTATTTTTGCACTGCTTTGGCCCTTGTGGGATAGTCTCTTGGTCTTGATTTGGGAATGAAGTGGTAGAGAGAAGTCACCAGAAGTAGCAATTAAAAAATAAAAATTGTCTGATTTCTGGCTTGAGCCTCTCTCTTGGCAGCTTTGGACACTTTTTGCTTGGCTGAAGAGTTCTCTGATGTCAGAAATTTCTCCTTGCCCACTTCACCAAGTCCTTCACACCATGACAGCTGCTCTGCTTTCTTGTAACAAAATATTTTTCACTGGCCTGTAGGAATTCTAGTTTTCTAATTTTAAAAAATGAAAACAGGATCTGTATGTTTTATATACATTCTATAAATATAAATGTATATGTGTTTCCATGACAAGAAATGCTCCCTTTCACAAAACCTTTTATGAACCCCAGAGGCCATCCATGCCTTTGCTTCCAGAAATGCACAAGCTTTTGCCTATCTCAGAACGATCTTTTTTTGTTGTTGTTTTTTGCTTTATATATAGCTCTTTGAGCACATCCCAGGGAGCCAGCAAGATAAGGGTCCTCTGGGCTAAATTTGACACAAAGGTGCTTTCAAAGTGGAGCCTACAGCCTAAAAGGATGTGAGAAATGGGATAATTCAGATGTGAAATTTTCTCGCTCATTTAACTCAAACTGCAAAATGATTTCCAGAAGAGGTCACACTGTATGCAGCAGGCAGAGTCAGGGCATGCATCTCAAAACTCCAGAATAAGCAGAATAGCAGAATGAGAAAGGTTACAAAACATACAGACTCGTGAGCTATTTAATTTGATAATATTTCCATGATCAATGCAGCAATTGCCAGTGTGAAGTGAGTCTAATCGTATTGCAGTGAGCTCATCTCGATCCTTGTTAACAACCAGCATGGCTGGGGTGTGCCCTGCAATGAGCCGCAGCCCTTCTGTGTTGCTGTCCCAGGGCTCTAGCAAACTCAGCCCTGTCACAAGGTTTACATTTTGCTCGTCAGCAAGGAGCAGTCTGAATCTTATTTCTGCCAAAGGTTTCTTTGATTGTAGTGTCTCTGTGCTACTTTATTTTTTTTTTTTAAGAGACTTATTAGAAAGGCGGATGGTATGTGCAGGCACACTCCACACGATGGAGCTCGAATACCTTGAACTGGCTTGAGAAGCTGTGTTCTGTCAGCTGTGTTAGTGTTGTCCTGGCCTTTGGCAACACTCGTAGATCATTTCTGGCCTAGGTTATGCTGGAAGAAAACCCTGAAGCATAGAGCTGTTAAGTGCAAACACATTAATGCCATGTTAAGAGTGAGATTAGAAATGCACAAAATCCAGGATGTTCCTTAGCAAAACCTCCCACTGACACTGTTGCCTGGCCACATCTTCAGTCGTAAATCTGTAACTGCAATCAAGTGATAAAATAAAGCTATCTATCAGGGCTGAGTTACGGCTGTGGTAGATAACTTAATTTTGGAATTTCCTGACTCTTTTGCATTTAGTTTCAAACTTTAACATATGATTATTGCATTTAACATTCCTGGATCTTCAAGACAGCAGAGCTTGGTGTACTGGCAGTGGTTTGAGTATGTGGCCAAATAAATGTATCCTTGGAGCTGGTAAAATTTTCATCACTTTCAAAGGAGAGTGCAATTAAAATCACACCCTCTGTATTGCATTAGCATTTCTTGTAGAAAAAAGTCTTTGGTTTTGTGCTCTGTTAGAGGTGGAGCAGGGCATTCAGTGCCAAGCTTTTGGTCTGACCTTATAAGATGACAGGAGTTAGCTGTAAAGTACATGTTTGGCTTAAAGCTTTCCTTAAAATTGGGACATTTGGGATCAAGGATTTTGCTACATCCAAATTCTCTTTAACTTAGCAATACCTCAGAAATGAAGTGGCCAGATTGTTGGTTGCTTTAAATTGGTTTTTGCTTTAGCTGCACCAAGGTTCATGCAAGCCAAGAAAGGCTGATCATAGTCTTGTGGCTTTTGGAAAGCACCATGTACTTGTATGCTTGAATTTTGGCTCAGGTATGTAGGAAGCGACTCATGCAGTGGTGCCTCTGCTATCGTGATGGCCCTTGGAAAACATGGTGTGGTCTGAGTCTTGTCCCTCCTGGTCTGAGCAGGCATAGTGAACCTTGACTCACACTCAGGAGCGTGGCAGCTGCCCGGTGCAGCACCCACAGTGCACACATGTGCATTGTGTGCTCAGGCAATGCGCAGCAGGTGCCACGAGCAACAAGATTTTTCCATGCTTAAGAGCAATGCTCATCCTTCCAGCTACCTCTATTAAGCAACAACATTTTGCTTTGAAACGCTGTATTCCTTCAGTGCCTTCATCCACACATGAGGGCATCTATGTCATGCTGTCTCTGATTAGATTAAACTCCCTTTTCTTGCAGACCCTTTGCTTCAGGGCTTGTTGGATTTTTGGGAACTGCTGCTGCTCAAGTGACACCCCCACACAAGTGACCAAGCTGGTGGGGAAGAGCATGTATCTGATCTTAAATAGGTCTAAGTCAGGCTGATTCCCTTAAACATACCTTCATCAACAATCCTGTTTCATTGGTAAAGGTTATTTTTTAGAAAAAAATGTTGAATTGTAATATTGAAAGTTCCTGATGATAAGACTGAACACAATGTTTGTAAGTCACTCAAGTTTAACTAACTCCACTCTTAACAGTATAGGCTGTAATTATGGTCAGAACTTGCACGATTTCAAATTCTAGAGAGTAGATTGTTATACTTTTTGTTAACTAGACCGTATAGATATACATATATAGGCAGCAGTAAGTTTCCTCCTCAGCTTTCCTTGTCTAAATGGACTTGGAGTTCTTATAGAGAATGCTTCCTTGTCCTTTAAACAATTCCATGGATCTTGGCAGAAGTTAATCCATTTTTTTCAGGGCTTTCTTTAAGTATATTCCCTGGATTACAGTTACAGTCAGTTGGTGTGTATGGAAATGTTGCAAATAGTGGATTTTCTTTTCATGAGAAACTGAAAAATTGGGTGGAAAATAGTTTTGGATTAACTGAAATGTTTAATTTTATCTAAAAGACAATGTTTTATTGAATTTTCCTACCAGCCAATGCTTTTAACCATAGCTTACTTTTGAAACATAAGTGTTAGCTTGGAAGAAAAACATTTCCATTTTGAAAATATCAACGCGTGACATTTTGACTTAGTGATTTTTTTTTTCTTGTCCTTCTCACTCAAACTTCAACTCAGTTAACTAAAAATATTTGCCAAATTTGATGAATAATTTTAGCCACCGTTAAAGAGCAAAGGGCTTTTCTCTAAACACCTTTCAGCAAAAATTTTCTAATTCTACACAGTATTTTTCTGCTTGTCCGAAAAACGTTCACTGTTCTTTCATGCAATGGCATGAATTTGCCACCCCAGCTTCACAGTGTGCTCACAAACCACTGTGATTTCCTTATAGTCTTCATTCAGTACTCCCTTGAAGTAGAGTAGCACTCATGGTCCTGTAAATGGGGATCCACCTTGCAGTATACTTAAGATGGATACTGCTTGAGATTTTATTTCTTAACAAGAAATAGCAGTTTCTTGACTACTCAGTTCATCATTAACAGATAGGAACAATTATTTTTATCAAGACTTCTACTCTATTATATATTGATGCTATTTACATATTCCTGTCTTAATTCTTACTGACTTATTTCCTAGTATTCTGTTGCTTCAACTCAGAATCAGTACTGCAGTAACTGATTTATCTTAGACTTGCTTAAAATCAGGCTGAACAGCTTGACTGTTTTCTTGACCAGATCTTTTGAAAACTTGGAATGTTAGTTGTTCAGATCTGATGATTTTATTTATTCTCTGCAATTGCTCTCAAATAGGTTTCTGAGTTACTTCTGACTCAAGAAGGATTTCACCGCCACCTGAGAAGCATCTGCACAGTCTGCCAAATAGAGAATAGGAATACTGACTGAAATGCTTTCTCCAACTCTGTTTAGTTACTGTCAGCCCTATCATTTTCACCTAGGCTGGGAGCAATACCTTATTCCTTTGGCTTTAACAGACTTACGAAATGTTTTTCATTTGCTTTAATGCTGCTGGTCCTCTGAATTCAGGTTCCTTGTGCTCATCTGGTGTGCCCATCCATGACACCAAGGGAGAGATTTTGTTGTCTGTTGCTCTCTGTGCTCAGCCACAGTGACTACAGTGGGACTTTGTACCCATTCCTCACCTGCTGTTCTTATCATGTCCTTTCCCCCCCCCCTCAAAAAGAAAAGAGTCTGTATTACAGTTTGGTATGGCTGGAGACTTTCTGGTATAACCATACACAGGCTCTTAGCATGATAGACCTTCCAGACTGTCTAGATCCATTTTGGCCCTGCTGCCTTCAGTTTTCCTGCACAGCTGACAAAATGTTGTGTCAACAAACTGCAGGCCCAGCTTGCACAGAAAGTTTTGAAAGGGGTAAGTGAGGTAAGGCTGGGCAGGAGATCTCTCAGCCAAGTGCGTTTCATTAAATAATTTAAACAACTCTGTTTCTTAGGAGATGCAGCTCAAAGAACATAGCTACTTCTGAGAAATACCGCTGTGACAAAAGGGCACCATGTTGATCCCAAGTGTGTACTTTGCCCCCTAATTCAAGGGCAGCGGGTAAAGGGAGAAGTGACTGCAGTGGGGCATCTTGACTGCCGTGAGATGCCCCTGAAAGGAAAACAAGGGAAATTTGCACAAGAAAAAAAGAGCAAGATTTACCATTGTCATACAAGGTAACCATGACAAAATATGAAAGCTCAAACTGGACTCTACTCAGGCATCCTGTGCTGAAGTATATGCTCTGGGTTGCCTGCAGGAATAAACTGTACCTTTTTATACCAGTTAATGGAGTGATATGCCATCAGAGGTGGGAAGGAGACACAATTTCAAGATGAAAAGTTGAGTTGAGATATGTTATTATAGAATCATGCAGTTGTTTGAGTTGGAAGGAACATTGAAAACCATCTGGTTCCAACCCTTTGCTGTGGGCAAGAACACTTTGACTAGATCAGGCTGTCCAACCCAGCCCTGAATGCCTCCAGGGTTGGGGGACCCACAGTTTCTCCAAGCAGCTGTGCCAGTGCCTCACCAATATTGCTCTGTTCTCCTGTGGACTTCCTAAGTCAGTCCTGTTCCATTACCAACCTTGATTTGTTGTTGCATAAAATACTTCAGTGGAAATACCCAATACTGAAGAAAATTCTGTTTCATTGAAGTTTATCTTACCTGGTGAGAAGAGTTGTCTTTGAGGCTCAGTTCACTCAGTTCATGTACGTCCAGTGTCTCCAGGCTTCCCCAGGCGAAGTGCAGGCAGATGGCAATGTGGCTGAGGCACCTGTGCAGCTAAGTCAGTGGAGCTTCCCCTCACCTAGGCACCCCATAATATCCCTATTCGTGGTACACTGGGCCTTGTAATTGTATGAAGCACAAAGAGCTTAAAGCTTCACCATCCTGATAGTGACAACATCCCCAAATCTTTCCTGTGTGCCCATGTGTGCCTGCTACCAAGCTTTGAGCACTGTCACTGACCTCGGTGGAAACCTGCAGTGTGTGTACAAAGGTAAGTGTATCCTTCAGGGAACGTTCCGGATTTGTGCTTAAAAGATGACTTTTTAAAAGAAGTTATCTGGATAGGCATGAAAAAAGGCTGGTAAAAAAAAAAAGAAAAAAAGATACTAAAAATCTGATGTTTAAACTTTGGCAAATGTTGCCTGTTGCTGAAGGAGTTTCCCATGAGAAAATGGATCCTGTACTGACTTGTAATAACAAATAGAGATATTTGCAGTCCCCCAGATTTGAAATGTAAAATATAGTTGTTAAAGGAATTGAACTGTTTCTATTTTCTTCAACTGCTGTTAGACGTGTAAGAAATTTGAGTATATTTTTAACAAATCCTGATTTGAGGTAGGAAAAAAAAACTGGCAATACTTCAAGACTATCATCTTTTTTTAAAGTCTACAAAAATGGCAAAATGAGCTTCAAGGGATCAATGTAATGCACAGGTCAACCTGGGATCTCTAAAATATCAGAATTGTTTTTGTGCAAAGACTTGGAATTTTACTATGAAAATCCAAAATACGTAGCATGTTGAGCTGCTGCTTTACCAGAGTGGTTAAATAGGTCAGACAAGGGAAGAATTTTGTAATTATATTTTCCGCTTTTGCAACAATTCTCATGTCCTTAAGGCCGTATATGTTGAGTTGAGAATAAGAGATTATAGATAAATGAATACTTAGAAAGAGATTGAACCATAACATTTACATTTTCTCTCTTATCTGATCTGAGGGTTTTGCAATTGCTGGATTAGTTAACCCTCTCTCATTCATGAACTCATATTTGACAGAGCAACAGGAATGTTGATCCATTGTTTCTTAGCATCACATAATGGGTTTGACTGAGCAGATCACTTTGGAGTTGTGACATCCCATTCAATATATGGTTTTTGGTTTTTAGAAGAAGTTTATTTCTGGGTACTTCTCTGAGAATGAACTGTTCCTAGTAATTTTAAGGGGATGGATCAAAGGATTGCGATGTTCTTGGTTTTTTGGTAGGTGGGTGCTTGTTGCACCATTGGAATCTTGTTCTCTCTGCACACCCTTCTACATATCGTAGAGGGGTTCTTTTTATTAATTACTAGTATGAGTACAGCCTGGGATTTTAATAAGATGAATGGAGTCATTTCTTTTCCTCCACTGAATAATATTTTGAGTCAGTTAATATTTGTACTTTTTCAGCCCAGATTTTTGTTCCTATGCATTTCAGTAAGCAAGAACAGCAACAACAGGAATAGCCAAAACTGAATTTAGAATTGCAGTGATTGAAGTGGATGGCTGCAGTGTAATTCAGCTTATCTACCTTTAATCATTTACACACACCTATTTACCTGAGGCTGCCTTTATAGCCAGTGGGAAGAACTGTCCCCTGTACATGGCTATTTCACTTCACTGACTTGAAATGTCAATCCAGGAGACTATCCTGCATGCGTATACCTGTATTTAATCAGATAAATAACTTTTATTTAGACAATGGGTGCATTTCCAAACAGGCTGGTTGACTACTGGATACAATAAAAACAATTGACCTGTGAGATATTTTTCAACAAATAGTTTGACTCCTTCATACTTTTCATACTTTTAAGTTGTAGTGTGTTTTCAAGGAATTGGTAACGAAAGTAAGTCAGTTGTTTGTAAAGCACTTTTTCTTGAGTAGGCAGTGGGTGATAAGCTATCTTACCTAATTTTCCATTAGGACAGTGCAGATTCTTCTACATCTGTTTGCGTTATATTTTGTCTTTTGTCATGTATGCTTTTTTTTGGAAGCAGAAGGTAAATGGACAACACTTTCTGAAGCCTCTTTTAGAAGTCTCTTTAGGCTACTCTTTAAAATCCCCCTTGATTCTGCAAGTTACAGCTCTTCATGGAGTAGCAAAATCTGCAAGACAAGAGTGAAGCATGGCTGTTTCCAGTGACTGAAAGCTGCCTTGTGGCTGTAGGAGGGTGTATCCAATCTGATTGAGCAAGTTCTTTGTGAATTTCCATTCTGAGATCCGTAGTTCTTCTCTAATAAAATGCTGTCATAAAGACCACTTTTGAATGCCTCCCACAGGCTGGAGATGAGATTTTGAGACAGAAGTCTATTTACATTAAAAATGTGTACTATAGCAGACCAAAAATAATAAGGCTTTATGTAATATTTGAGTTTTACAGTGTTTTTCTTTACATTAAGTAATAGATTACTCCTAAAATAAGTAATAATATATTCTCAGAAATATAGTTGTATGAGTTTAGCTGGTTTGTCATTCAGCCCAGGTTGGAAATCAGCCTCGTGGAGGTAGCCAGGACAGAATCTTGAGCTGCTTGACCTCATCTGGGATTGTTTGGTGATGTTTAACCTTTGGCTGCTCGCTCCTTATGATGGATTTCGCTGCAGTGCTTTTGAAGGAAGGGGGAGGAAGAGAGCCCGACATGCAGTGTGAACTCTCATCCTTTTGGCCTTAGTGGAGCTTTTTGGAGACTACTTTGCTGGCGTATTCTCTTTTAGGAGCTGCTGGGTGGAGACTGCAAAGACTGAAACTTTGTGTGGGATCACATGATAGATGTGGGGTTCCCCTCCTTCAGTGATGAGGCAGAGATATCAGAAGAAAGAATGGTGAAGGCTCCCCATCAAGTCTATTAGTCCCCATTGATCCTGTATGTGCATTGATATTAAATGTCGTCCTGTGGATGGCAGTTTTCATAACATCAGCTTTGTATTCCTAAGTTTATCTCCACTCTTGGGTAGGTTTGGAGCTGAATGGAACGTTGTTCAATGTTTAGGGGGAGCCAACTCATCTTTTAGTTTTTCAGTTGGAGAAAATGCAAGTAGCTACTTAATCTGTTTTCCACTGAGCTGTACTACCACACTCGTTCACTATCACTTGCAATGTGTAACTACACAGACATTTTCAACTTGTACTATTACTTTTTCAAGCAAATACTTCAGGAACTGTTCTTTTGCCCATTTTATAAGATGGTAAATGAACAACAGAATGATGTGTTAACATAATTCAAAATGCAAGGAGAGAGAAAATGAAATCCTTTTCTTGCGTGTGTATGAGAAATGAAATGGTTCCCTTGTAAGTATGACCATCCTTTCAGCTCAATACTTAGTGAGAGGGACAATACACTTAAGCTGGTTCTTTTGGCTTACATCTGTGGGAAGTTCCTTTATGGAGAATGAGAAGCTCTTGGCCTTGAAGCCAGTAGCTGCCTTTTTATAGTTACTAAGAGCCATAAAAAGAGCAATATTTGTTTGATGAGATCCTAGACATAATGGGAATCATAGGTATGTAATAAGGTTGTCTGCTGGACTATGTCCTTTTCTCTCTTTCATGTTCTGAAATACTCTGTAGGGATGAAAATAGGCACCTTGCTCAGAGAAGTGGTGGGAGAGGCCTTCAATAAAAATGTGCAATGCTTGTGAACTTTCTAGAAGTGGGAAAAAGTTGTTAAAAGGCCACGATCAAAACTTGCCAAAGTATCTAGTGCTTGAGGGGAGCATATGTGGCAAGGGTGAGGAGGATTGAGGTACAGTGTTGATAATGACAGTCCTAAAATACCAACCTGTGCAGCCATGTGGCAGCAGTCAGAAAGCTGGAAAACTTAAATGCATTTTTTTAGATTGTTTAAGACTGTAAGTATGTGATCATGCATTTAAATGTGTGTTCTAAAATTCTGGTAAGTGATAGCCAAACTCCAGGGTCTTACAAATAGGTTCCCATTAGGATGAATAGCTAATATGAGATCATATTTATTTTAATTATAATGCTTTTTTTTTCTAATATTGAAATGGGTCACCCCAAACATTATGTAGACAGCAATTAATGTTAATTGGCCTATAAGCACAGAAAATAAACCAGAGAGCTCTCAAAGCAGCCCACTGTCAAAAACTATCAACATAATATTTACTGGAGGGCTGAAAACACATTAAAACTGAGGGAACGAAAGGAAAGGCAGTGTGAAATTACGTGCACTGACACTCGTGTTTCGGACAGTCTTGAATGTGACCTTGTGTTCCTCCAGCATGCCAGGCAATGGGGACAGGAATGATGCTGAGCTCCTGGGCCACCTCCTCCGTTGAAGAAGTTGCTGAAGCAGCTCCTGGAGGCCTTCGCTGGCTGCAGCTTTATGTGTACAAGGACCGAGAGGTTACCAAGTCCCTAGTGAAGCGTGCAGAGAGAGCAGGTTACAAAGGAATCTTTGTGACTGTGGACACACCGTTCCTCGGAAGGCGTATTGATGATGTGCGCAATAAGTTCCAGCTTCCTCCCCACCTCAGGTAGGTGCCTCCAATTGGGGTGTGGGGTGAGCATGCCGCAACGCAGCCTGTCTTCCAGATGACACACACTGAGCTTATGTACTTTGCTGTGGCTTACGGGCAGAAGTATGCTATCTTAGTATTTTCATACAATGTAAAACTGTATGTCAGGCTGCATGAGGCTGCAGACTGGCAAAGTTAGTGATGAGGCATTTCTTTGTGTGTCTGGTAACTAATCTTTGGGCACCTTCAAAACTCAAATGGGCACAATCCTCTGGAATCTGCTCTGCCTTTGAAGCTGAATCCAGCTGCAGGGTTGACCATGTTCTGAGCAGGAAGCTGGACTAAGTGACCATCAAAGACTTCTCCCAATCAATGACACTGCAGTGCATCTGGGACCATGTCAATACTGAATGTGGAGTCTCTTTCCAAGCAACTTCAACTGCCCTTTTAGCCAAGTACAGAAATGGGGGGGATCAGCTTTCTTGAATATCACACAATCAATCCACCCCTACATCTCTTCTGGGACTTTTTCTGTATCTCAAGGAAAAGCTAAAGGTCTCTGCACTAATTCTGGTTTCTCATTATATCAGGGCCCATGCAGCATTTAACTTAAAATAGAGTTCTCCAGCAGTGTTCTGTGGGTGCTGATGCTGGCCTGATTTCACTGCATCCTGCAAACATGAATTAACATACTGTAAGGTCACCCTGAATAATGTTTGCTGAAGTGCTGGCACAGTGTTAGCACTCAGTCCAGCTGGAACAGTAAAAGAATGAATGGGATACGCAGGATTTTTGAATTTGCAAAATGGAGCTAAGAATCTTCTGCTTACAAGGACCTGATATTGGCCACAGTTGGTCATGATATATATAGACTACTGCCCTTATTTAGAATCTGTAAATGAAATCAAAATGAAAACTAAAAAAGGAAAGAAAAAGTAAAATATAGTTGAAAGTATCTTGAAGTGGATTAATTTTGGTTTGAGTTCTAGGTGAGAGCTAGTTTTGAATATTATTGATGAATCTGAAGTGTTCTTCCAGTGTCTCTCACAACTGTAATATGCTGCATACATACTGTACCTAGCATGAAATATAGCAAGAAATACAAAATATATATTTTTAAAAAATGTAGCAAGAAATATAAAGCCAAATCCTAAGTTCCTTCATTTTCATAATTTTCGTTTCAAAGATAAACCATGGGACTGTACCACCATGGGGTGTCAGGTACCCTGCCCCAATATGCCAGTACTTGAAGCTAATGGGTGAAGTGGTAAAGATAGGCAGAGTTAAGGGTTCTCTCAACGATTTCTGCATAAAAGGACCATCTTGTGAGGAAAGTACCAGAATACAAAGAATCCTAACAAACTTGGCAGTAAAAAGTAATGCACATATCAGTGCATATGCATATGCCCCACTTATTAGTCTGCTATAGATCTTTTACTGACAAAGCATCATTGATTGTCTTTACCCAGGGAGAGTTGCTTTAAATAGTTTTTTGTTTTTTTTTTTTTAGGAGCAGTGTCATTTTAAGACCTGGGGTTATAGAGTTTCTGGATGAGAGTCAAATAACGCAAAATATTTGAGAAAAGCAATAGTGCATTTCTGACACACTTTGACCCCACTTGACCTAACAGTAACAGTTTTGTTTGAGTGAACCATACGGAATAATACGAAGTTGGAGCGATCTTTTAAGGTTCAAAATCCTTCAGATTTCAGAATGGCACTCAGTGTTTTGTTGCGGAGTCAGTGGTGAAACTCGGTAGTGTGGGGCTCTGCTCAGTTACTTGATAACTTTTTCTTGGCTTCAGAATTTCAACAAAGTTTCAAAGCAACAACAAGGTGCCATTGTGCTCCAAAATGTATGTAAGGCAACATTCATTCAAGTGTTGACCTGCATTTCACAGTCCAAGAAAAACAACGTTTATTTATATAATCTTATCCATGGTTCTGTTTTTCTCTGGGTACCCCACCCTCCACAAACCAACAGCTGAAAAGCTGGATCTTGCTGAGAGCCTGCTCCTTTCTCATTTTCTTCTTTGCTTGGAGTTGAACAGAAAACCCAAGTGAAATGTTGCTTGTTACAGGCATGAAATCAGCAGTGAAACTAGCCAGTTTCCGTGCAAAAATACTGTGTGTTCCCAAGATGTGGAATATGAGTATAAAATAGCACAACGTGAATTGATGCGCAATCTCCAAAGCATGGAGCAGTCAACACAGTGTGGGACATCGGAGTCCTGGGTTGTACTGGTGTCACCAATGATGATCTGGTGCTTGAAAGCACTTGGGCTGCTTCAGTTTCTAACATAAATGCAGCCTCAATTTCTCTGTATGCCCTCATTTTCCCCCTCCCCTGTTTTGTCTACTAAGACTGAACTCTGGTTCAGGGGCTGGTGTTTGCCATTCAGTTCCTAGAACTTGTGAGGTTGATTTGGTGATAATAAACAAATAATACCGAGTGTTTTCATACAAACATTTTCCTCTACATTTTGTAGGCAAATGTACAAAAAAGATGAATTGTATACAAGAACTATTGCCTGGATGTTCGTCTTGTCAGTTAGATGAAAATTCTAGTTTCTTTGCCAGAGTTCATGCAGACCCATCTAATTTAACAGAGTTTTAAAAAATGTCCCTTTTCCTCTCCCATCTAGGTAGTCTCCTATTTACTCCAGTAGCTGAATTCACTAGATGAAAAACGAAAGCAAAGAGAATACTTGTTGCAAGAAAGCCAAGGAGATTTTTTGCCACAGATAGTGGATAGTAGAGGTGCACCTTTTAACTTCAGTGGGAAGTGAATTATATGTTATGAAAGACTGATATTCCCTCAGCAGACACATTCTCTGCTCCTCAACGGTCTGGATGGCCTACAGCCTCTGCTGTGTTTATCCTCACAGTGCTCCAGAAAATGTGGTTGCTCCTATTTTATGATGGGAAACAGGCAAAGGGAGTGACCAAATGTTCAGCCCAAAGTCACAGAGGATGTCTGTGGCAGGATGAATGGTTGAACCCAAACCCTAAGTTTCATCTTTGGGTTTTTCCTTTCAGTTGTAGATTTGATGCTGAACCTTTAGATTTTGGACTTTGTCTTATTTCCTTTGAAAGCATTAGGAGGGTTGCCTTGGGCCAGTGAAATTTGCAACAAAGTTATCAAATATTTCTCAAGGAGGAGGTTTTGACTTAAAAGAGTTCAGAAATAAAATACTGGGTAGGCTTTTTTACTTCTGCCCCGTATAATACAATGCACATTTAATGCAGATGTGTTGAGTGCTGACACTAAGGACTGATATTTTATGGCTCCAATAAATATTTCACAGACTGTTTTATATGCTTTTTGTCATTTTAGGTTAAAAAATTTTTCAAGCAACAACTTGGCCTTCTCCTCAGGGCAAGACTTTGGGGAAAACAGCGGACTGGCTGTCTATGTAGCCAACGCAATTGATGCAAGTATCAGTTGGAAGGACATCAGATGGCTTCGTCGGCTGACATCACTGCCCATTGTTGTAAAAGGAATCCTAAGAGGTGTTGTAGCTCTACTGCTTTTCCATGGAGAGGGCAAGGCATCCCTTTTTGCAGGGGCAATAGGGAAAAAGAAGTGCTTGTGCTGCTGAATTTTCTGTAGAATTGCACTACATTTCAATGGCAAGCATCTGTTTTGCTTACATTAAATATGATGGGTTGTACATTCGTATTTGTATACTGTGCTAAGCAGGGAAGATTTGCCAAAGTAGATTGCAAAACAAAGGAAAAAGTTCTCTTCCTTGTGCATGATTAGGATGTGGAAGATTGCAGACATGACCAAATGTCCATTTGTTTTGGTTAGGATCAATGCAATATGAACTGGTGAGGGTGATTATTGTGCTGCCTTTGTGCATTAGCTTCTCCTTGTGGAAGGCAGTCTGAATCAGAGAAGCTTTTCTTCCAGCAGAAACTGAACATTATTATTTTCCTATCTGGGGAAAAACTGAAGAACGGGATTTTGCGTTTTGGCAGTCAGAGGTACGGGTGAAGGTTTGTGGCTTATAAGGCCTGGATGTACTTTTTACTGGCTTTGATGGAACTGCAGAGAATGCAGGAACGCACATGAGCCAAATAGCCAAGAAAGTGAAGACTCTGCTTTAATAAATACCTGGAGTTTTCAGGTGGTTTGTATGGCTGGACTATAGAATGTGCTCACCTTGAAGTTCAGTAGGCAGGGATTGAAGTCCTGTAGCCTGTAGGCTTTGCCATGCCATGGTGTTTGCTGGGCTAAGCAGTGGTTGGTGTCCCTATTTCCTTGTCCTGTGCTGTGAGTTCTTCCTTAGCCCATAGTCTTATCTGGGAGATCTATGAAAAAGGATCATTTCACTTTGCTGCTGTCTATCTGTGAAAATGCAAGTGTTTGAAGAGAAAAACAGCATGAGTGCTGGGCCCTTAGATTCTGCATAAATGAAAAAAATATTAACACAAAAGCAAAACTTAAAAAAAAAAAAAAAAAAAAAAAAAAGGCAGGCCAAAAGAACCAACAACCCAACCAACACTTTAAATTTTCAGGTTGAGTTGTTGGTGTAACAATAGTTATGTCTAAATTCAGATGCAGTCAGGAAGGACAGCTCATTGTGCTTGTAAGCCCTAACTCTATTCTAAGTTGTGTGCTACTTGAAGGAAAGCTGGATTTCCATTCCGTTAAATGAACACCGACACAGCAGTGTTTTCATTAGCTGTGGTTTATTACCATAATCTTATTGTTAACTGGCATTGAGGGGAAGAAAAAAATCAGCAGAAGAATTTAGTGAAGTGCTGCAGGATAGACGGGGGAGAATAGGGTTAGAAAGGCTAGCCATGCAAGTTGCTGTTAGTCCAAAGTGATAAAATGTTCTGTTCCAACATTTCAAGTGACCTTCCTATCTGTACTGCTTCAAGATAGAACTGTTGATCTGTGATGAGATGAGCCTATGGAAGGACGAAGCCCTAAGTGGCTTCCCAGCATCTTTCACTGTTTTGTTTTTGGTTTTGTTTTGTTTTTGTTTTGTTTTGCTTTTTTTTACTGATGTCATAATTTCCCTCATCATGATGTTCAACATCCCAGTTCTGGAAAGAATATTTTTTTAATGTATTTTCAGCTGATGATGCTAAAGAAGCTGTGCAGCTTGGGGTAGATGGTATACTGGTGTCAAATCATGGAGCACGTCAGCTTGATGGAGTTCCTGCAACGGTAAGTAGTGGTGCCAATAAGTACCAAGTTCTTTCTGCCTTTGGCTTCCTGCTTCCTTCCACTGAATACACGGTAGCTAGAGGGAAAACCTGTAAATACATGTTGTGTGCCTTAATGCACGAGAAGTAATCTCTTACTACAGTTGTTTTCGTTTTCAGTACTCTCCAGAGACTTCTGAAAAATTGGAGTTACAGAGTAACTAAAGGCAAAAGGAAATTCTCCCCTTTTCTCCTTTCAAATCTTTCCAGTTTTGGAAAAGGTTCAGGGTGATTAAACTAGAATTTTTTCCTTTTCCTTGTCATGCTGCCCTGTGCCCTTCCAAAGGTAAAAATGGATTTGAGAAGTTCTCAACTGGTAGGGGAAAGAAGGAAAGGAAAATGAAAAAGTATGTGTTCAGACTGAAGTAAAACCCCCCAGACTTGAGTCATCGCTCACCCTTCTTCATTTGGAATGATAAAACTGCATAAGTAAAAAGAGCAAAAGGGAGGAGAATCAAAGCCTGGTCATGACTGTTTCAATATCCTTAATGCACTGTTGTTGAAAAACCTCTGGTTCTCCATGAGAATTTTCTGAACAGAGGAGACAGGTAAGCCCTTTTCCACTGCAGGATGTTTTGCATGCAAAGATTTAGCAACTCAGTTCAGTCTGCAGTCAGCTTGGCAGGCCCACTGCTGTGTCACCCCTTCCTCTAGAGCTCTTCTGCTCTCTGAGTCTTTCCTAGGGGACAACTGAAGGTTTCCCCATTCAATTCAATTCACTTGCTGATTTTTTTGAAAGTCTTCAAGTGGACCCACTGGTTCTTTTTATGGAGTGTGGGTGCCAAAACTTCTGAAATCAATTTTCTTAAACTTCTGTTCTCTTCTTGTTCTCTGCAGAGAATGTATGCTTCAGTTTCACCAAGAGTATTGGAAAATCTTGTGCAAGTCTGTGTGAGGTAACCCAGCAGGAAAAATGTGAGGACATTAAAAACAACAACAAAAAAAAACCAACAACAACAGAAAAATTTTTTTGAAAAATGAGAGCTCAAAAACTAGGAATTATTTTCTACAGAAGCAGAACTGAAATTAAGCTTGTGAACTACTTTTTTGAGTTTCTTCTTTACAGTGTCATTGTGTAGAGAAGATGACGCTATCAAAGCCAGTGTATTCACTGAATTTCATCTTACAGAGAGAAGTGTATTTCAAAATGCAGTTTCCATGAGAATATCTGTATTGAATCATTCAGAGTTTCTGTTTTTGAAGTATAATTTCATGGCTTTTCAGAACATGAAATGGTTAATAGTTACACATAGAGGAAATCTATGTTTTAATTACGGTTTGCATCATATTTTAGTTATTATAGCACTTTAATGTTGATACAGTTTGTCAGGATGTAGAAAGTAGTTTCTGTGTATGGAAATAAATCCAAAATATGTTTGGCAAGAGAGGAAAACCAGAGGGAGGGGAAAAAATCACAGCCACTGCCAAACTTCAAGAAAATTTTAATCCAAATCTAAAAACAAACTGCGCTTTCAAGTTTTTTCCCCAATCTCCTAGTCACTTTTTATCCATTAGAAAGGAAATGAATTGCATCCGTGTTTGAAAGACATAAATTGGTGTGCCTTTTATTTTACTACTGCACACTCCTTAGTACTTGGCTTCTCGTCTTGTGTCTTTCCTGATATTCATGAATAGGAACTGTATGCATGTCGTAGGAGCAGCTGCTATGTAATTAATGCTTGAGCGTTGAATTCAAGAGGCTCATCTCTTCTTGAAACTTCTTGCACAGTGTTGACATTTTAGCTAATTCCGTAGTTACTTTCCTGTACCTTAGGAACATCCATTCGTCTTTGCTTTTACCACTTGTGCAGGGAGTAAGTGCAAATCAGTGAGAGAAGTAAATGCGTTCGGAAGAAGAAAGTGTTTCTCTCCTTGTTCAAAACACAGAGCAAGTTGAATTTTTCTTAGGTAAATAAGTTCCCTGTACAACTATTCCTGAGATCAAGATGTGTTCAAATGAAAAAAAAAAAATGTTCTTTTATTTTTCTGACAGATCTCTTACTCATTATCTTCAGACACAATGCCTACCTTTGTGTTCCTTAATGCCAGCCAGTGCCTTTTATTAATGAATAGTGAATTTAAGCAAGAAAATGAAGATGCCTGTTTAAGAAGTCAGTGACTGATTTCCTAAGTGATTTAATTCCTAAATTACTGAACACTGAATGTTAGGGGAATTATATGAAGGAATAGGGTCTCTTCCGTGTCTGCTATTTCTTATATTCCTCCTAATAGCTTGTACAGCCTGTGTTGGATGCACGTCATGAGATTAGATGGACATTTTATGTGACCCTGCTGATTCTCATTTTAAGTGGCTATCCAAATAAATTTGACCTGTGTATATATCTGCTAACATCCCAGGACACACAAAGCTGTATTTATGCACACAATCAGGCAACTAATTGCTCACTTAGCTTTTTTGAAGCTTGAATCCTGTACTTAATAATTTATTCAGAAGATAAATAGGGTTACAGAAACTGTATTTCTGATTTTACTCTTCTAGATTGATATCTTGCCTGAAATTGTTGAGGCTGTGGAGGGGAAGGTGGAGGTGTTCCTAGATGGTGGCGTAAGAAAAGGCACAGACGTACTCAAAGCATTAGCTCTGGGTGCCAAAGCTGTATTCATCGGCAGGCCTCTCATCTGGGGCTTGGCTTATCAAGTAAGTAAAAGAATAAAATCTGAAAAATATGTTCATAGATGCCTATACTAGCTTTTATGCTTTGTGTATTCACGTGTATGTGAATCTCTTACGTGTGTGTATCCAGATCATACAATAATCTAAAATTTGCTATCAAATACTTAGGAGTCAGAGTTGTCCATGAAACTTTCCTGATATGTATTTATAGCTTGTCTATAGACACAAATACACATAACAATGCACGCTGCATCCTACTTGCTTAGGGTGAAGAAGGAGCAAAAGAAGTTCTCCAGATGTTGAAGGAAGAGTTTCGACTGGCAATGGCACTGACAGGTGAGACATCAGTGTTTCCTCTTAGTAATAACCACCTCTCCCTCACATTTTGTCACAGCTCTCATTCGCCCTGTGCAAGGCACCATAGTAACCTATAGAAGAAATGAATATTTGCAATATAAGCAGGTTAAGCTGCAGAGAGATGAAAAAAGAAACCCAACTTTATATATAGGATATCTATATATGTAGACAGAAAGAGTAAGTAAAAAATGAAAAAATATTTTGGGTTAGAAGAGCCATAGGTCTATAGAAAAGTGATGGCAAATCCTCAGTCACTAAGGGGTGGATTAGATCTGACTGAACATAGCTTTCTATGGAAAAGAAAATGAAGCAACTTAGCATGGGGTTTGGCATGAGGCAATTGGAAATTTCGACTGATATTCCTTGGCCACCATTCCCAAATTTCAACTGATATTTGTTGGATATGAGGAAAATGTCTTCTACATTGAAGCATTGAAGGTAGTGTGGTACTGGAACAGGCTGCCTAAAGATGTGGTGGAAGCTCCATCCTTGGTAGCATTTTAGGCCAAGCTGGATGGTGCTCTGAGCAACCAATGGTGCTGTGCAAGTCCCTGTTTGTTGCAAGGCAATTGGAACAGAAGATGTTTAAAGGTCCCCAATTCTATGATTCTTTGTAACTTGCTCTCTAGGATGCCGGACTGTAAAAGAGATTGGCAGGACATTGATACGAAGACATGAAGTACTACTTTCCAAGATTTAGATCTGAAGATGATCCCCTCGCTTGTTGCCTGTTGTACAGAAAGCACACTAGATAAAAAAACAACGCTGTTTGCTCTTTGGGTCTCATGCTGCAATTCTGACTGAAAAGGAGTCTTCTGTAAGCAACTGCTTGTTGAAGAAGTTATTTGCTTCAAGTTTTACAGCCTATTCTGCTAGGCTTTTATGGAAAGCTGCTGTGCTGTTAGTTGTGATTAGAGATGAGTCTTTATGCAAGACCAAGACAGAAACTTGAAGGTGTTTTGCAATAAACGCTGATATTAGCTTTCAAACCTTTTTAGTACTAAAACCATAAAACCATAAAAGAACATGTTCTGATGGCAAACAGCTATCAAAATGTAGAAAATTAAAATGTAGAAGGTACTTTTCTCACTGGTTAGAGAAACTACAGTGTAGATCAGAAATTAAATCTTGCTCTATTATGAATATAATTTCTTCTCCCTAATAGTGATGTGCTGTTCCTTAATAAGTATGTGGACTTACATCATGTAGGCTGTAGAAACTCAGAGTTCTTAGTTATAAAGAACTGCACAGCAAAGTGAAATTGGAGAAGTGACTCAAAGCCCTTTGCAATCAGACAACCACTGTGCTTGTGAATCAGACACACATCAGATCTTTGGCTTGTGCGAATCCTGGTAGGTCTATTGCCTTCACCAGTATACCCAGCTGGATCGCTACGTTATGTTTTTAAACTGGACTCAATTCTTCACAGTTTTTTAGATTATTGGATAAATCTGTAGCATCTTGCATCAGCACTGCAGAAAGGTTTTTAAAATCTTGTTCTGGAATTATTTTTTTTTAAGCCACCATTACACTGTTCCACTGTCACTGATATCACTGTCTGTACCATTTGTTTCTCATCAATGTCAGGAGAACTTGTGCATTCTGATTCTCCCTTTTTGCTTTATTTGAAATATCATGTATTGAGTTTTAGAGGCAGTTTTGTCATAAATGATGGAATAGTACAATATGAACTAAAGCAGAGGCTGGAACTCAAAACAGGGAGAAAACCCAAAAGGCCACATGCTTGCCCTTCAGTTGTAAAATTTGTTCTCTTATTTACTGCAGATTGTAGTGTGTTGTGTAGGGGTTGCATAGCAACAAAATAAAGTTTATCTGTGTAAGGAAATATGAATGTTTCTCAGAGCATAGAGAAGCATAATTTCTGCTGTTTACTGCACTTATCATATCTGTTGCAATGTGGACTGTGTCAGATGTCAATTACAGACTAACTTCAGAAAGACTGTTTATTTTAGATAATATAAATGTTACTTAAAAGATAGGGGATAATATCTTATGTTTACATGTTTAAGATCCATTTCTAAAGTTTAGAAGATGCAGTTTCCTGTCTTAGCCCCAACCAAATTCAAGGAAAGTTCTGTAACTCTGTGGTCCAGGGTAAATTCTGCTGGTGAGGAAACTGATTTTGTTATTTGTGCAAAATTAACTATTTCTAGTTCCTTTGGGCAAATGGGCTTGTATTCGTTCTTTCCTGCTTGTTATCTGAGAGTTGCCTGTCTTCCTTTTCAATCCTGGTAAGAATATACATGCATTAAAAAACAAAAACAGAGTCAAGTACTGAAAGGCTGTGAGACAAAGTTGACAGAAATAAATTAGTTTCTGTTTAAAAGAAGTAGTATATATATTTCACAGTCAAGGGAATTTTACTAGATTTGGAGACAACCAAATACAATTGCTTCTTGAAATGCTAATGAAACTTTTTTGTGTGTTTTAATTATTTGTCATAGAATTGGGGAAGATCAATGAGACTCAGCCATTCTGAACAATGCTCAATCTAAGTAAAACTTTAGCTCATGGTACCTGAACATACAGCTGAGAAGGAAGCACCCCATGCATAACATAGTAGTGGTGGATCTTTCTGGAGGTTGAGAATGTTTTTGAGGATAATTTATGCAATATAACTAAAGAAAATAATAAGCCTATAGGAGGCAGAGAAGTAGAACAGAACAGTTTGTACATTTTGCATTTGTGATGCTCTAGTATGTCTTCCTATCTCTGTGTCAAATAATGAACACACCATCTTGTTTAACTGTAACATTATTTTCTGACTTTACCTTTGCTCTAAGCCATAGATACCAAAAGAAAATGGCTTCATAGAAAAATATGTGGTAAGGGAAGTACATTGAGTCATATCTATCTACCCAGAAAGCCAGCAGTCAACTGATGTGCTGGGTGACTGAAAAAAATCAACCCACCTGATAGGCTGGTAACTGAACATTATCTGAATGGGGTTTTCTAACTGCTTTTCAAGTAGACCGGAATATTCTGTGGAAAAAATAGAACTGCAACTCTTAGTGGATTTCTCCACTATTTTCTGAAGAGAGAAGATCCAGAAGCAACACCTGAGAGTGTACAAGATGAGGATCCTGGACTTTTGAGAAAAAAAGTAGTATCTCATAAGAGCCAAAGATGTGAAGCAGGTTTTTGTATACTGTGTGGAGGTTTTTTTGTGTTGTTTTTTTTTTTTTTTCCTTTTTCCCCCATATTCAGCCTGTCTGGATTTCTCTGGTGCTGTCAGTTTGAAATATTTTCTGAAAATGTCACCATAAAGTTATCTTCTTGGCCTCTGTAAGCCCATAGAGGATTAAAACCCACTAAAGAGAGTACAGAAGAGCACAGCTCTCTAGCAAGGCTATGTAGATACATGTGTGAAGCAGAGAGGCTTCAGCTCTGGTGCGGACTCCCAGAGACTCATTCCTAGCAACACGCGCTATCAAAGACAGTCTGTGTCAAAGTGGAGGGTCAGTGAAAGAGCCTGTGGCACTATCTGAACATCTGGTAGAGCGTATCAAAGCCAGACATGCAAGGAGCAGGGCCTTCCTAAGAGAGGAAAAAAAGCCAACGTGCTTCTGCAGAAGATCTTGAGTTGCAACAAGAAGGTGGGTGTGTATTTGGAGGAGAGATTTGGCTGTATCAGGAATATATTTGCTGTTAGAAATGGGCAGTTATGTACAGCAGAAGAGAGTGCTGAAGCATAAGGAGTACAGGACTGAGGCATAAGATGGCAGCAGTCAGCTGAGGATTGTGAGACCGTCTCACTTTTCAGATGTAAAGGGAAGGAGATTAGAGTAGCTTTGGGATAGGTTTTACATCCT